>NC_052159.1:26389146-26689146 GCF_902713615.1 Scyliorhinus canicula
GGGGAGGGGGGGGGGGCAGTGGGAGAGGAGGGGGGCAGTGGGAGAGGAGGGGGGCAGTGGGAGAGGAGGGGGGCAGTGGGAGAGGAGGGGGGCAGTGGGAGAGGAGGGGGGCAGTGGGAGAGGAGGGGGGCAGTGGGAGAGGAGGGGGGGGGAGTGGGAGAGGAGGGGGGGGGAGTGGGAGAGGAGGGGGGGGAGTGGGAGAGGAGGGGGGGGAGTGGGAGAGGAGGGGGGGAGTGGGAGAGGAGGGGGGGGAGTGGGAGAGGAGGGGGGGGGGAGTGGGAGAGGAGGGGGGGGGAGTGGGAGAGGAGGGGGGAGTGGGAGAGGAGTGGGAGAGGAGAGGGGGGGGTGAGTGAGAGAGGAGGGGGGGTAATCTGAAATAAAAGACAAACAACAATGGATGGAAATTCTCTAAAAGTCGATCAGCATCTGTGGGGATTCGGGAGAGGGTGGAAACTGACGTTTTAGGGACGGCCGCCTTCCATCAGTGACCCCCGGCCGGGTTGGGGTGAAGCTGGTGTGGTTGACAGGGAGACCCCGCTGCTGAGGGACATGGGGATGTGCCTGGCGCGCACGCGCACAGCCGTTAACGGCCGTTTAACTGCCGCCGCCCGACCAACAACAACAACCCAACCAGCGCTGGAGGAGCGCCTGCTGCTCTGGCTGCCCCTCATTGCCACTTTTCTTTCGCTGCTCTCTTTTTGGCTCCTCTGGGATCAAAAACGCAACTCACCACGTTGGCCAGCCATCTGCCCTCGCCAGTACCTGTACCTGCAGCATATTTCCTTTTTGAGACAGGTGCCAGCATGGGCCTGACCCTCAGAAACATGACGACAATTTATCAGAGACGCTGCACATATATTTTCCAACTTTTCCTCACCTGGTTTATGGGATGAGTGCTTTCACAAGTCGCCCTGATGCAGATAGGAAGTCAGGGTGGCGCTTGGAATTTATACTCCAAGCAACATTCATGACTTCCATGCCTCATTTTCACATACTTTGTTTGTCACCTGAGCCCCAGGTGATTGTAACCTGCTTTCCTCTTTGAGATTTAACCTGAGGATCATCACACCTCAGGCCAGCGCCCGCATGAATAACCTCAGGCCAGCGCCCGCATGAATAACCTCAGCCGGTACAGGAATTGGACCCACGCTTTTGGCCTCGCGCTGCATCGCCAACCATCTGCCCAGCCAACTGAGCTAAACTGGCCCCCATTTTCACATGGTACTGAGCATAAGGCCGTCTTGTTGCGATGTGACAAGAAAAAAGGTACCAATATTGTTTTCTCAATTTCTCTCAACAAACGTTGCTTGGAAAATTGTGTGGCGAATAAAGGCAGAAAATGTTGGAAATGCTCAACAGGTCAGGCAACCTATGTGGAGAGAGACAGACGACCAGATTTTCGCTCCTGGGTCAAATGCAGAGGTTGGAGAATTCCTGGCGTCTACCCCCCTTCCCCCTTCAAACCCCCAACCCTTCCTTCACAATCTCCCTTTTCAACACCTTCACACCCTCCCCCTCCCACCAGTGCAAACCATGCATGTGACTAATGATGCACTCTCTGTGTCTCAGGAAAAGCTCTCCAGGCTAAATCTCTGGCTTTTCAAGCAGGCCAGCAGCACGGTTCGATTCCCATACCAGCCTCCCCGGACAGGCGCCGGAATGTGGCGTCTAGGGGCTTTTCACAGTAACTTCATTGAAGCCTACTCGTGACAATAAGCGATTTTTATTTCATTTTCATAACCGTTGGGAATTGCCATAGACTGGTGGTGGCGTTTGGACATAAGAATCTTCACCACCTTGGAGGAGCGGTCCCTGGAGGTGACAGGGGTGGCCGAGGACAGGGCGGTCACCAACGTGGAGACTGGCGGATGCCACAGAGGTGAGGAACCACCAGGCTGCACCTGGAGGATCTGTCAAATGTAGTTGTTATTGCCTTACTGACTGACCCATCCCTCCCACTAACTACATGTCCATTCTCCCGCAGGTCCTCCAGCCGACGGTGCCAGCCCATTCGGGACGGCACCCTCTCCCATCCTCCCAGGAGGCGACCTCGGAAATGGGCTCCAGGAATGCCACCATAATAGTTGCTGCACAGCTGTCATCCCCAGCCTCCACCAACACCGATACAAACACCTCAGTGGGAAATGTTAGTGGACAGGCTTCTGGGGCACAACCTAGTGAGCACCAAACTGCTGCTGATGTACATAAGGTGGAGGCAGGAACTCCCAGGCGAGACAGGTGTTGGAGGGCTGCTGGATCTCAGGACCAAACCGGGTCCCGGCATGATGCTGAGCCTGTGGAACAGGGTTACCTGGAGCTGATGGAAATATTAGGGTGTACCTGGGGCATTCAGTGGGAGATGTCAGCAACACTCCAGCAGGTCCCTAGCCGCTTGGAGGAGTCCCAGAGGCTACGGGTGCAGGAGATGTTGCTGGCAAAGCGTGACACTGAGGCCAACTAAGGGTAGCAAGCACAGTGGAGAGCTTGCTGTTCAACGTCGGCACCATTATTGAAGGTGTCCAAGGCATCGTTCAGTCGGTGACGGCCATAGTTAAGGGTCTTGACAGAATGCCCGCCTTGCTGGGGGATATGGCCCAGTGTCAGGCTGACCTTGATGAGGTTCTGCGGGACATGTCCCGCTCTCAGATGGGCATGGCTGAGACGCTGCAGAGCTTGTCCCAGTCGCAGGTGGGCATTGCCGAGGCGCTGCAGAGCATTTCCCAGTCACTGAGGAGCATCGCCAAGGGCGCGACACAATGGTGCGGATCATGGGAAACCGCCAGGGCTGGCAGAGTCAGATGATGTAAGGGCAGCCAGGACTTGAACTAGCTGCCCGTCCGTCCCAAGGTGAACCCCAGGGGCCTATGTGCACTGAGCGGGATGAGGGGGCGCTGAGTGACAACCCAGACCCGTCCCATAGAGTGGGGATGGTGGACACCAGTTCCCCCGAATTCCACCCCTCTGATGAGGCCGCGTCCCACAGCCAGCACATGGGACAGGGCGGCATGGCTGTGCATGTGACGCCGGCAGGTGAGCCAGGGCCCTCTGGCCTCAGAGCCCCCCAAAGGACCCCACCAGGGGCATCGAAGGGCCACTGGACGAAGTAAGCCGCTGGCTGACTCCACCTCAGATATGCATCCTGACTACACACCTAGATGTAGTGTCCTAGGCACAACCACCTTCAGCTGCTTCATCAATGACCTGCCTTCCATCATAAGGTCAGAAGTGATTATTTTTGCAGATGACTGCACAATGTTTAGCACCATTCACGACTCCTTAGATAATGAAGCAGTCCATGTCCAAATGCAGCAAGATCTGGCCAATATTCAGGCTTGGCCTGACAAGTGTTATGGGCCAGGGTTGAGGGAACCCCAAAGTGTATCATGGAGTTCACCTGACCCACAAATTTTAACAGATTGTGGTATGGGGAGCACACGGCCCGCTGTACAAGGGTGGTACTTCAGAAATGGAAAAGTTATTTTTTAAAGCAAAACAATGTTTATTCTATGAACTCAAGTTAACCTTTTTAAAACATACAGTGAAATCTTAGCAACCATTAATTCACATACAACCCCCAAAGAATACAACACTAAGTAATCCTTAAGCTGTCCTTTTTACATCCATAAGACTTTAAAAAAAACTTTTAACAGAAACACATCAGGTTAAAATCACTACTGAGAGCAGTTATTAGTTTTAAATCACCAAAGGATCGATTTACAGTGTTTAGATTACAGAGAGAGAGACTAATACCCCTTCTGGCTGTGACTGCAGCTAACCAGCTCTGAAAACAAAACTAAAACACTCCCTGCAGCAAACAGCCTAAAATGAAAATAAAAAGCTGACAGACAGCCCAGCTCTACCCACACTCTGACATCACTGATAAACACTCATTTCTTAAAGGTACATTTCTTAAACACCCATTTCATAAAGGTGCACTCACATGATAAGTGGCAAGTTACATTTGCACCACACAAGTGGCGATGACCATCTCTTACAAGGGAGGATCTAATAATAATCTTTATTAGTGTCACAAGTAAGCTTACATTAACTCTGCAATGAAATTACTGTGAAAATCCCCTAGTCACCACACTACAGTGTGTGTTCGGGTCCACTGAGGGAGATTTCTGAATGTCCAATTCACTTAAGCATGTCTTTCGGGCCTAACCTCGTTCCTTCCATCCCGGCTGGGGTTACGACTCATGTAATCTGCAGTAAAAGTCCCTGAACGTCCCTTTCACCTCCGGTGGATCCAAGATTGTATTCCCCTTGTGGTGAATATAACATGGTAAATTCACACTGTATATTTGTAAGCGCAGTAGCATTACCCGACCACTAGGGGGAGTAGCTCTGGGAGTGCTCAGGAGCTTGTACAGGGCTCCACCCTTGGCTCTGCCCACGACTCCTCCCCCTAGTGCTGCTGTATAAATACCCTTGTCCAGAATCAGCCTGCAGTTCACAGAGAGTTCATCAACGGGTAACAGGCTGGCTCTGAAGTAAGTTGATTAAAGCCTAGATTCATATCGGTAACACGTGTCTGGTGAATTGATGGTTCCATCAGTTTAATCAACTTAAGAACAGTCAAGATCGATCATGGAATCGGCCCTCAAGACTGGACGCCTGGAACTCGACCCGCAGGATGCAGAGGCAAAAGAAATCTTCTCCCACTGGATGGGGTGCTTTAAGGCCTACCTGGCAGAAGCCAGCACAGCCGAAACGACAGAGGAACAGAAGCTAAGTCTACTGCACGCGAGGGTGAGCCACCGAATCTCTACGCAACATTGGTTTTTTTTTCAAAAGTGGGCAGCACGGTAGCATGGTGGTTAGCATAAATGCTTCACAGCTCCAGGGTCCCAGGTTCGGTTCCCGGCTGGGTCACTGTCTGTGCGGAGTCTGCACGTCCTCCCCGTGTGTGCGTGGGTTTCCTCCGGGTGCTCCGGTTTCCTCCCACAGTCCAAAGATGTGCGGGTTAGGTGGATTGGCCATGCTAAATTGCCCGTAGTGTCCTAAAAAAGTAAGGTTGGGGGGGGGGGGGGGGTTGTTGGGTTACGGGTATAGGGTGGATACATGGGTTTAAGTAGGGTGATCATTGCTCGGCACAACATCGAGGGCTGAAGGGCCTGTTCTGTGCTGTACTGTTCTATGTTCTAACTAAACTCGGCCGGTTCATATACTGCAGCGCTAGCAGTACGCGATAAGATATATGTAAGGCCTATTAACGAAGTTTACGCACGCCATGTGTTCACGACTCGCCGCCAGCGGCCTACAGAATCACTCGCCGAATTTTTAAGGGAACTCAATAATTTGTCAAATGACTGTAATTATCAAGCGGTTACCGCAGCTGAACACAGAGAACTTGCTGTACACGATGTTTTTGTAGAAGGCCTCAGGTCTAATTATGTGCGCCAACGGCTGCTGGAAAAGGGGGCCCAAGATTTAGAAACGACTGTGGAAGCTGCGACCACAATGGAGGTCTCCTGCCGCAGCCTTAACGCGTTCCCCGCAGACTCCGCAAGCCAATCATGGGCCCCCGACCAGCGACTCCCCCAAGCCTGTGCTACACGGCCGCCCAGCCACCATGCTGCCCCAGCCAGCCACTACGCTGCTCCAGCCAGCCACTATGCTGCTCCAGCCTGCCATTTCTGCGGCCAGAACCAGCACCCTCGGCAGCACTGCCCGGCCCGCAACGCGACCTGCAGCAGCTGCGGGCGGAAAGGCCACTACGCAAGAGCCGCCGACTACCCGCAACTCAGCGCAGTCACTCTGGACCAATCACGCCCGAAGCATCTGCGAAATTCGATGGCAGAGGTCCAAGTCAATGGGTACAAAACGCTTCATACATCCAGACCTGGTAAGACGCTGTTCGCTCCCCGTTTTCCCCGCGCGGCAAACTATGTCGCTCGCTTCGGGCTCCCATTCAGTCCAGATACAGGGACGCACCGCCGCAACACACAATCCGAGGCGCTAGCTACTCAAAATTCAAACTCTACGGAGTCCTGGGCCCAGACCCGGACCGTATGCGCCCCCTCTTAGAACTCCCCCTCCCCCATTGCCCCAAGGCCCTCAAACAGTGCTTGGGCTTCTTCTCCTACTACGCCCAGTGGGTCCCTCAATATGCGGACAAAGCCCGCCCACTCTTTAGGGCCACACGATTTCCCCTGTCAGCCGAGGCACGCCAGGCCTTCGACGGCATCAAGGAGGACATCGCCAAAGCGGTCATGCAGGCGGTGGATGAATCTACTCCATTCCAGGTTGAGAGCGACGCCTCAGAGGTAGCTCTTGCAGCCACATTAAATCAGGCAGGGAGACCAGTCGCATTTTTCTCCCGTACCCTCTCCGCTTCAGAACTCCGACACTCCTCAGTCGAGAAAGAAGCACAAGCCATTTTGGAGGCTATTTGTTACTGGAGGCACTACCTCGCAGGTAGGAGGTTCACCCTCATCACCGACCAAAGATCGGTTGCCTTCATGTTTGACAACTCGCAAAGGGGCAAAATTAAAAACGACAAAATTCTGAGGTGGAGGATCGAACTCTCCACCTACAATTACGATATTAAGTATCGACCCGGGAAGCTCAACGAGCCTCCGGATGCCCTATCCCGCGGGACATGCGCCAGCGCGCAGATTGACCGATTGAAAGTCATCCACAATGACCTCTGCCACCCGGGGGTCACCCGGCTCGCCCACTACATCAGAGCCCAAAACCTGCCTTTCTCCAACGAGGAGGTAAAAGCGGTCACCAGGGACTGCCCGATCTGTGCAGAGTGTAAATCGCACTTCTATAGACCAGACAGGGCCCACCTGGTCAAGGCTTCTAGGCCCTTTGAACACCTCGCGATTGATTTCAAAGAGCCACTCCCCTCAACTAACAAGAACGTTTACTTTCTAAACGTCATAGATGAGTTCTCCCGTTTCCCATTTGCTATCCCGTGCCCCGACATGACCTCCCACACAGTCATTAGGGCCCTGCATAGCATCTTCACCCTGTTTGGTTTCCCCAGCTACGTACACAGCGACCGGGGTTCGTCCTTCATGAGCGACGAGCTGTGTCAGTACCTGCTCGACAAGGGCATTGCCTCGAGCAGGACTACCAGCTACAACCCCAGGGGGAACGGGCAGGTGGAGAGGGAGAACGCGACAGTCTGGAAGACCGTCCTACTGACCCTCCGGTCTAGAAAGCTCCAAGTCTCCCAGTGACAGGAAGTCCTCCCAGACGCACTCCACGCTATTAGGTCCCTTTTGTGCACAGCGACCAATCAGACCCCTCACGAGAGGCTCTTCATTTTTTCCAGGGGCACTACCACGGTGGTCTCACTTCCGGCATGGCTGAGGACGCCGGGCCCCGTACTCCTGAGGAAACACGTCAGGGCGCACAAAACCGACCCCCTTGTTGAGAAGGTGCGCCTGCTCCACTCCAACCCCCAGTACGCATTCGTCAAGTTCCCTGACGGCCGTCAGGACACTGTATCCCTCCGGGATCTGGCACCCGCCGGATCCAGCGCCCCCTCAACCCCCACAGAAGGACCCCTCACCCTACACCCCAAGCTGCCGCCCCCTCGCACTCCCAAGCCCACGAGCTCGCTCCACCAGTTCCGCGCACCCACGCCGGCCAGCCCCCAGTCCCCGGTTGAACCAGGAGAATATGAAGCTCGGATTCAGCCCTCCCTGGAGTCCGGCATCATACCCCAGCACACCACACCCATCCAGCCACCGCAAGAGGCTGCAACCCCGGTGCTCCGCTGATCACAGCGGACAGTTCGACCACCGGACAGACTGACTTTGTAAACCACCACCCCCACCGGACTTGATTTTTTTGCAGGGGGTGAATGTGGTGAATATAACATAGTAAATTCACACTGTATATTTGTAAGCACAGTAGCGTTACCCGACCACTAGGGGGAGTAGCTCTGAGAATGCTCAGGAGCTTGTACAGGACTCCACCCTTGGCTCCGCCCATGACTCCTCCCCCTAGTGCTGCTGTATAAATACCCTTGTCCAGAGTCAGCCTGCAGTTCACAGAGAGTTCATCAACGGGTAACAGGCTGGCTCTGAAGTTGATTAAAGCCTAGATTCATATCGGAAACACGTGTCTGGTGAATTGATGGTTCCATCACCCCCGTCTATCCTTTACTTCCACAATCTCCCTTGCCGCCTCCCTCTTCCTCAGCTGGTGTGCTAACATCCTACTAGCATTCTCCCCATATTCGTACACCGCCTCTCTCGCTTTTCTCAACTGCCCCACCGTATTCCCTGGAGATAGCAACCCAAACCTGCAGTTCTGCCGCTCTTTCAACAACCCTGCCTCCGGGGCCTCCGAATACCTCCTGTTCACCTGGAGAATCTCCTCCACTAACCTATCCATCTCTGCCCACTCTGCCGTCTCCCTGTGTGCCTGTATCGATATAAACTCCCCTTTCACCACTGCCTTCAATGCCTCCTGTAACATAGCTGCCGAAACCTTGCCCGTATCTTTTATCTCCACATACCTCCGAATGATCTTGTGTGCTCGCACACCTCTTCCTCCGCTAACAACCCCCTACATCTAACCTCCAATGCAGGCGCTGCCCCCCCCCCCCTTACTCACCCTCAAGTCTACCCGCCCACCACCCCGCCAGCAACATCCTATCCATAATAAAGAAGTCAATTCGGAAGTACACTTTGTGTACAGGGGAGAATAATGAGACTCTTTCGCTCTTGGCTGCCCAAACCTCCACGGATCAACCCTCCCATGTGTTCCATAAACCCCTTTAGCTCCTTCGCTGCCCGCTACACCCGCCCTGTCCTTGGATCTATAATCGTATCCAGCCCTGGATCTATAACCGTATTAATCAGCCGATGTCAGTTCAGAGCAGGGATCTACCCCAATACCTCATGAATTTTACATCGGAGCATAAATGTTCACCAGTACCATCGGCATCCCCTCCAGCTTCTCACTCACCATAACATCTATCCCCCCCCCCCCCCCCCCCCCGAGTCCGCCATTATACTTCCACTTCAAACGTGTTAGCCAATAATTTGTGAATCACATGCTAGGTGTAAGTAAGGATCACTGCATGGAGCAATTTCAGTAGGCCTTAAAATCAACTGTTTCATGTAGTGAGTGCAAGTGCAGTCCTGGGAAAGTTGACATCGTTTCATATACTTGACGTGGGTTGCTGGTATCTGGTATATGTGGCCTACCTTATCGAGAGAGATTGTAACCTTATTCAGTTACTTGCTTTAAACTGGTTATTAAAACTTCATATAAGATAGGTCAAAGAGTCTCATGTTGTGCCAAACGTTATTCTTCTGAAATTTGCTTATCAGTCCCTTGAGTGAGCAAAATATGCAAACATGACCCCCAAGCGAAAAGGAGGGGCACACCTGTTCTATGTAAACTGGTTTACAGTGTTTTGGTGGAGAGGCAGGGTTTCCTATCTCAGGACCTCAATGACAGTTGTCCCAGCCCCTCCATCATAGAATCATAGAATCCTTACAGAAGGAAGCCATTTGGCCTATCAAGTCTGCACAAACCCTTTGAAAACCGTGCTACCTAGGCCCAATCCCCTGCCCTATCGCAGTATCCCCACCCAACCTTTGCACATTTAGGGGCAATTTAGCCTGGCCAGCCCACCTAACCTGCACGTCTTTGTACTGTGGGAGTCAACCAGAACACCTGGAGGAAACCCACACAAACATGGGTAGAATGTACAAACTCCACACAGACAAGTCACCCGAGGTCAGAATTGAACCTAGGTCCATGGCGCTGTGACCACTGTGCCACCGTGCTGTCCATCGTAGAAATAACACTCACCTTGGGTCTCTGTCGCAAATCAGTCTTGAGGCGTGGGCTGCGTGTTCCAGGTTCGTCCATTATTGTGTAGATATGGTCAGGAGGATTCTGTCAATTCATTCATCGAAATAAAGTTTAATTGTCTCTTTAAGTAGCAAAGTAACTGTTTGTAGAAATGCCTTTGTGCACTGTTGCTTCCTGTAGTGTCAATGCCATGTGACCATTGTGGTCACCTTGGGTGAAACAAAGGCTTGGTGCAGAAGCCATTTTAATGAGAATAAAGTAACTAAAGTCGCCATTGTCCCAGATAACCATAGGCTGCTTTCCCCTTTGATGGGTAGAACTGACTGGCGGTGATTTAACCTGACGATCACCACAGCTCAACCGAGAGGCAACGTGAGAAGGCGGGCCTTCATGAATAGCCTCAACCGGCATGGGAGCAAGAGTACAATTGATGAAGGCCAAAATGCAACACACAAAAAAGGTATTTTTTTCTTCTTTCTGTTTCACCATACATAGCCCAGTATGTGGGAAAAGAAAGCATTAAAGAACATAAGAACTAGGAGCAGAAGGAGGTCATCTGGCCCCTTGAGCCTGCTCTGCCATTCAATAAGATCATGGCTGATGTCTTTGTGGACTCGGCTCCACTTACCTACCTGCTCACCGTAACCCTTAATTCTTTATTGTACAAAAATCTATCTATCTTTGCCTTGAAAATATTCAACAAGGTAACCTCAACTGCTTCACTGGGCAGGGAATATCACAGATTCTCAACCCTTTAAGAGAAGACATTCCTCCTCAACTCAGTCCGAAATCTGCTCCCCCTTATTTTGAGGCTGTGCCCCCTAGTTCTATTTTCACTCGCCAGTGGAAACAACCTCTCTGCTTCTATCTTATCTATTCCCTTCATAATTTTACATGTTTCTGTAAGATTCCCCCTCATTCTTCTAAATTCCAATGAGTATAGTCCCAGTCTACTCAGTCTCTCCTCAGAAGCCAATCCTCTCAATTCCGGAATCAACCCATTGAATCTACTCTGCACCCTACCCAGTGCCAGTACATCCTTTCTAGATAACAGTGAAGTTAGGAACTTTAGTATTATAGCAAATAAAATAGGAAGGATAATTGTAAAGAGAAAGGAAACAAAGGATGCTGAAATGAAGAAGTTCGAGGCAATGAGGTACAAATACTGGAAAACTGGAGCAGTCAGCAGAAAATAACTAATTTATTTCGACGAGGAATTGCAAACATGAACAGACAAAAAACCTCGAGTAAGGAATGTCAAAATGCAGATACATAAATGCAATTTTATAAAATGATATTGACCATTTTGTGAAATGGATTATACAATTAATGCACTTCTACTAAAGTATCAGCATTGAGCTATATATTCAGTGGTTAAGCTCAATTAAAATTTAGATTCACATTTAGATCAGGTAAAACATTGATCAAGTATAATTCCTGATAAAACTGTTTTAATATATAGAAAAAATGCCTAGTTTACTCAAACTCATGGGAAGAAATGAAAACCCACTCTGTTCATCATTCCTCTCACATTGCATTTCTCATCATGTTCTATTAATCCTTCTGAAGTTTAATGTACACTTGAGAATTTCACAGCCAAATTTGCATCTTGCTGGCCCTGTTTAATCACTATTGTCATCAGTATATTTCTACAAAAACAATGACTTGCATTTATTTAGCTCCTTAATCATGGTAAAATATACAAAGATACTTCACCCTTGCTAAGATGAGGCTTTATGACACTTTAGCAGGAAGTTATAAGGAGCTTCTTAAAGGAAGAGAGAGAGGTGGAGAAGATAAGCAAGAGAACTTCAGAACTGAGGGCCTGGGGAACTGAAGGCACAACCACCAATGATTGAATTGATTAAAATTGGACAGAACAAACTACATAGAGAAGAGTGAGACCATGGAAGCATTTGAAAATAAGGATGAGAAATTTAAAATTGAGGTACGGATAGCGGTAATAATTGAACAGGATGCAGAATTTTGGACGAGTTGGAAGGCTGGTTAGGAAATCATTGTAATAGTTAAATCTAGAAGTAACCAAGGCATGGAAAACAGTTTCTGTTGCCACTGAGCTGAGGGAGGAAGAATCAGGCAGTGCCAAGAAGTTGAAAGCAGATAGTCTTGGTGATAGTGTAGATATGTTATCAGAAGCCTTTGGGTCAGGTCCAACACCAAGGTTGCAAATGATCTGCCTCAGCCTCACGGCAGTGGTTAGGAAGGTGGATGGAGACAGTGTTTAGGTTACTGAGTTTGTAACAGGGATTGAAGACAATGGCTTTCATATTCCCAATATTTAGTTAGTGGAAATTTCTACTCAAGTCACAGAACCATCCTGTCTTGGAACTATTTCACATTTGCTTCATCGGTGCTGCTTATAAAGCTGGAACTCCCTACATAACAGCACCATGGATGTTGCTACTACACACTGACTGCTGCACTTCAAGAAGATGGCTCAGCACCATCTTCTCAAGGGCAATTAGAGGCTGGCAACAAATTTTGTCCTCACTAGTGACACCACATTCCCTGAACAAACGTAAAGCGAAAATTAGTACTTGCTATTGGATAAGAGTGAGCGAAGTAAGATAGTGACAGATTTGAGAGAAGTGGTAGTGAGGTGAAGATGTATGTCATCAACATACATGTGGATCTTGATGTGTTTTCTAATGATGTCGCCAAGGTGCAGCATGTGCGTGAGAAGCCAAAGGGGGCCAAAGATAGATCTGTGCAAAGTGCCAGAGGCAACGTTGCAGGAGTCAGAAGAGAAGTCATTTCAGGCGATTCTCTGGATAAGGATTAATAAATTGTTATTGGTACCTTGAGAACAAAAATGAATGCAAGTGGATCCATTAGGTTGACCGTCAACCTTTTTCTGAGCAATATTTTCCTTGTGGAAACCATCTTTCTGCCTATGCTACTATAGCTACTCCTGGACCAAATCCCTGTATTTTCTTATAAGGGATCTTTTTCAGGATGGCAGCCGGTGACTAGTGGTATGCCTCAGGAGTCGGTGCTGGGACCATAACTTTTCACGATATACATTAATGACCTGGAAGAAGGAACTGAAGGCACTGTTGCTAAGTTTGTGGATGATACAAAGATCTGTAGAGGGGCAGGTGGTATTGAGGAAGCAGGCTGCAGAAGGACTTGAACAGGTTAGGAGAGTGGGCACAGAAGTGGCAGATGGAATACAATGTAGAAAAGTGTAAGATTATGCACTGTGGAAGGAGAAATGCAGGCATAGACTATTTTCTAAATGGGGAGATGCTTCGGAAAGCAGAAGCACAAAGCGACTTGGGAGTCCTTTTTCACGATTCTCTAAAGGTTAATGTGCAGGTTCAGTAGGCAGTTAGGAAGGCAAATGCAATGTTAGCATTCACGTCGAGAGTGCTAGAATACAAGACCAGGGATGTACTTCTGAAGCTATATAAGGCTCTGGTCAGACGCCATTTGGAGCATTGTGAGCAGTTTAGGGCCTCGTATCTAAGGAAGGATGTGCTGGCCTTGGAAAGGTCCCAGAGGAGGTTCACAAGAAAGATCCCAGCAATGAAGAGCTTGTCGTCTGAGGAACGGTTAAGGACTCTGGGTCTGTACTCGTTGGAATTTAGAAGGATGAGGGGAGATCTTATTGAAACCTACAAGATACTGCGAGGCCTGGATAGAGTGGACATGGAGAGGATGTTTCCACTTGTAGGAAAAACTAGAAGCAGTGGACACAATCTCAGACTAAAGGGATGATCCTTTAAAACAGAGATGGGGAGGAATTCCTTCAGCCAGAGGGTGATGAATCTGTGAAACTCTTTGCCGCAGTAGGCTGTGGAGGCCAAATCACTGAGTGTCTATAGACAGAGATAGATAGGTTTTTGATCAATAAGGGGATCAGGGGTTGTGGGGGGAAGGCAGGACAATGGGGATGAGAAAAATATCAGCCATGATTGAATGGTGGGACAGACTCGATGGGACGAGTGGCCTAATTCTGCTCCTATGTATTATGGTCTTATGAGAAACATAAACCCACATATGCAACATCTACTATATAATCTTCATCAAATTGGACAGTGCTTCAAAATAAGCAAACTCTTCAAACATTATTTACTTTCATGATATCCATGTTGACTGTCCTAGTTAATCCATAAATTTCTAAATGCTAGCTGAATATAATTAAGCGTTTAATTTATAATCCTGTGCCTTCTTGAATAGATAATCTTATATTACCAAATGCAGCTTGCGATACATCACATTAATCGGTGAATGGAGCTGCATAAAATCATAATCTGCAACCTCATTATACTTTTAATATGCCATTCTTGTTTGAAAGCTCAACCCATTTATCTTTGAGTTGTGTGGGCAAGACACTGATAAACCTACCTCTTTTGGTCACCTGTCTTAATATATCCTTCTTCCATTTAGTGTCAGTTTTATAGGTTTTAAGCACATGTCAAGTGTCATATGGTATGTTAATGCATTAAAGGTGTTATTTAAATACAAGAGTTGTTTTGTTCCACATCACCTCTACTAACTGAGCCAGTAAAGGTAGCATGTCACAATTTTAGTCTGAGCTGAGATGGTTCATCTTTCAAAAAAAGCATTACAATTGTCTTCAGGAAGGAAGAGAACTTCAAC
The DNA here is from genome assembly GCF_902713615.1 of Scyliorhinus canicula. Taxonomy (NCBI): domain Eukaryota; kingdom Metazoa; phylum Chordata; class Chondrichthyes; order Carcharhiniformes; family Scyliorhinidae; genus Scyliorhinus; species Scyliorhinus canicula. The sequence continues at coordinate 26,403,565 of NC_052159.1, forward strand.
CAAGCTGCTTTCTGCTCCTTGTGACTATCCAGTCACAATTCTTGCTGGAGTGCAAGGAACTGGATGCATGAGGGAACAGGTTTGTTTGTGCTGCCACCATGAGCAGTAATCTGCCAATACTCGTCTTCAGCATTCATAAGATGAAGAATAAAACACTTGGACGAGATATAAGAGGACACCTGTGGCTCACTGAATCTGATTCTGCCTTCATTAGAAAATTAGAAGAGAAGGGGAAAGAATGAAGAAATTAAATAGCCATTCTAGCGAAATTATTAAGAAATATACTACCAACACTCCACAACACAAGAAAATCTACAGATGCTTATGTTCAACTTTCTTTTTGCTGATGCAATGAAACCTATTTCAAAGCAGACATCATGAGCTGTTTAAACTTCTCAATATCACATTTTGTCATAATAAAAGCTTGATTTTCTTTTTTCAGTTGGTTAAGTGTATCCACGATCATCATCCCTCTGGTTACTGATCCCTGTAACTCTACGCTTACTCCATATCGTATATATTCAGTGACAGCGCACTCATCAATAGCAGCCGCCATTGCAAAAGAATCACAGCACAGGAAGCCAGGTCCAAAATACATCTCTTTGCTGCCTTGCTTGCCTTTGGAAAATCTTTCAGTATGTGCAGATATCTTCTTCATAAAGCAAGCTTTCTCAGTGCCTTGATTTACCCACTCCTTAAAAAAACCCTGCAATGGATGCAATGAAAGGCCATCAACTTTGCACGGCTCCCAAATCATCTATACATTCCATTCAGATCAAAATGATAAAATGGGCTGTCAAGGGCTAATGATTTTTTTAACACATGGACCTCATCATTTATAAGAGTGAACATCTTAATATGTTGTCATCTTTGTTTGCAGTTACTAGGTAGATTGTACACTACCTTATAGAGCAGCAATGAAAAAGCAAAAACACCATTGACGTGGGAAATACAGATCTGTAAATATACTGGCAGTTATTGGGTTAATTTCACCCCTTATAATCCAGATAATATCATATATTAATAACTGGTCTTTACATTTGTAAAATGATTCAGCAACGTGTAACTACAGGTTGAAGGGAGGAATTACAGAGTTAAGAGGAATGTACAACGGTCCTGGATTAATTCAATAATCCTAAATTATCAGAGAGCTGGCGCAGGAACAGTGGGTTGAATGGCCTCCTTCTATGCTACATTTAATGATTTTAAGAAGGGTAATAGAAACAGCAGGAGTGGAATTCATCCAGTTAGTGCAGCTACTGCTTGCACAACAGAAGCACTGTTGGGGCAGAGAAGGGGCAGCACGGTAGCACAGTGTTTAGCATGGTTGCTTCACAGCGCCAGGGTCCCAGGTTTGATTCCCGTCTTGGGTCACTATGTGCGGAATCTGCGCGTTTTCCCCGTGTCTGCATGGTTTTCCTCCAAGTGCTCCGGTTTCCTCCCACAAGTCCCGAAAGACGTGCTGTTAGGTAATTTGGATATTCTGAATTCTCCCTCCGTGTACCTGAATGGGCACCGGAATATGGCGACTAGGCGCTTTTCACAGTAACTTAATTGCAGTGTTAATGTAAGCCGAGCACGGTGGCGCAGTGGTAGCACTGCAGTCTCACGGCGCCGAGGTCCCAGGTTCGATCCCGGCTCTGGGTCACTGTCCGTGTGGAGTTTGCACATTCTCCCCGTGTTTGCGTGGGTTTCACCCCCACAACCCAAAGATGTGCAAGGTAGGTGGATTGAACACGCTAAATTGCCCCTTAATTGGAAAAAATGTAAGCCTACTTGAATCATATCATAGAATTTACAGTGCAGAAGGAGGCCATTTAGCCCATTGAGTCTGCACCAGCTCTTGGAAAGAGCACCCCACCCTATCCCCATAACCCTACCCAACACAAAGGGCAATTTAGCATGGCCAATCCACCTAACCTGCACATCTTTGGACTGTGGAAGGAAACCGGAGGAAACCCTGGAGCTGTGAAGCAATTGTGCTAACCACTATGCTACCGAGCTGCCCTGCTACTTATGACAATAAAAAATTATTAAAAAGAATGCAAAAAATGTCCGACATAATGCAGCCCTCATGGTGTGTCGTGACTCTCAGACTGGTGTGTGCTCAAAGCTTCCAAAATAAGTGAGCATTGCCATTGGTTCCTAAAGCTGACTTTGTGTCATTTTGGACTGCATAAATCAAGTTAACACCCTCTCTTAAGTCGTTCCAACTAAATACCCTCCCCACACCAACTGAGGTTATTTAAAGGGCAAATCACCCAACCTCCAGGTAAAGTGCTATTGACTTTTGCTGTGTCTTTGGAGATATTTTGCAAACCTTTTGAATTTTCAAGGATATGGTGCTGGGCCTTAACAAGGAGGGCAGAGGATTGTTTAACTTCTCAGCAGAAAGTTTGTTTCCATTATGGGCACTATAATTGGAGAACCTCGTGGGCAGCAGCATGATTTGGAAACGGACCACAAATAGCAAAGACGGGAAGTCATCTGCAGAGGGAGGAAAAGGAGGAGAAATCTCAGGAGGTGGCCAATGGTCTTTAGGGAAGCACTTCTCCTACTTCCACCTCAGCCAGGAGCAGTAATGGAGGTGACCAACAAGCTGGTGACTGAATCTCCCAAACTCAACTTATAGCTGTAAAGCAGGATGCGAATGGTTGTAAGAATGACAGTGACAGGTCACAAATATCTCACATTCCTGTTGGTACAGCAAAACTCCTTTCCAAATAGAGCTGATTTGGGGTAGAATAACGGGTGGGGGAGTTGCATTACTGGTTAGGGAATATATCACAGCTGTGATGAGGAAGGATATCTTGGAGGGATCCTGCAGTGAGGCTCACGAATAGGAAGGGTGCAATCACAATGTTGGGGTTGTACTCTAGACCTCCCAACAGCCAGTGGGATACAGAGGAACAGGTATGTACAGTAGTCAGATTTTGGAAAGATGTGAAAATAGCACGATTGTTGGGGTGGGTGATTTTAATTCCCCCCATATTGACTGGGACTCCCTTAGTGCCAGAGGTTCGGATGGAGAGTAATTCATTAGATGTGTCCAAGAGGGTTTTTTGAAAGAGTATGTTGACAGTCCAACCAGGGAGGGGGGCCTTACTGGACCTAGTATTGGGGAATGAGCCCGGCAAGGTGACCAAAGTTTCAGTAGGAGAACATTTTGGGAATAGTGATCATAATTCCATAAGTTTTTGAATGCTCATGGATGAGGTCAAGAGTGGTCCTTGAGTGAGGGTGCTAAATTGGGGAAAGCTAACTACAACAGAATTTGTCAAGAGCTGGAGAATGTGATTTGAGAGCGGTTGTTTGAGGGTAAATCCACATTTGATATGTGGGAGTCTTTTAGAGACCAGTTGATTTGAGTGTAGGACAGGGATGTCCCTGCAAAAATGAAGGACAAGTGGCAGGATTAGGAAACCTTGGATGACAGGGGAAATTGTGAGACTAGTCAAAAATAAAAAGGAAGCATAAATAAGGTCTAGGCAACTAAAAACAGACAAAGCTTTTGAAGAATATAGGGAAAGCAGGAACAAACTCAAACGGGGAATTAAGAGGTATAAAAGAGGCTATAAAATGTCATTGGCAAGCAGGGTCAAGGAAAATCCCAAGGCTTTTAATACATATATAAGGAATAGGAGGGTAGCTAGCTCAAGGACAAAGGAGGGAAATTATTTGTGGAGTCAAGAGGATGTGGGTGAGACCCGTAATGAGTATTTTGCATCAGTATTCATCAAGGAGAGGGCAATGACGGATGTTGAAGTTAGCAATGGGTGTGTGAATACTCTTGGACATGTCAGCATAATGAAGGAGGAAGTGTTGGATTTCTTAAAATGCATTAAGGTAGACAAGTCCTCTGGTCGATGGGATTTGTCCCAGGTTACTCTGGGGGACGAGTGAGGGAAGACCTGGGGCCTTAACAGATCTTTGCCTCATCTTTGACCACAGGGAATGTTCCAGAAGATTGGAGAATAGCCAATGTAGTCCCTTTGTTTAAGAAGGGAAGCAGAGATAATCCAGGTAATTATAGGCTGGTGAGCCTGACATCAGTGGTGGGGAAGCTGTTGGAGAAGATACTGAGAGACAGGATTTATTCACATTTGGAAGTGAACGGACTTGTTAGTGATCGGCAACGTGGTTTTGTGGGGGAAAGGCATGCCTTACAAAGTTGATAGTTTTTTGAGGAGGTGACAAAATTAATTGATGAGGGAAAGGCTGTGAATGTCGTCTACATGGACTTAAGTAGGGCGTCTGGCCTTGTACTGTATCACAAACCAGCTGTCTAGCCCACTGAGCTAAACCAGCCCCACACTTCAATTGTGTGCTAGAACCGAGGGTGGATAGGTCGAGCCCCAGGTCAATGGGAAGGCTGCGGATGGTGAAGGAGTTTGGAGGGTTTATGGAAAGGGTTGGTATGGTGGACCCGTGGAAATTTAAAAAGCTGAGCAGGAGGGTGTACTCCTTCACGCACAAGTATATGGTATACGCCAGAATTGATTTTTTTTGTGGTGAGCCATGAGGTGTTGGTGGGGCAGAGTACGTGAGGATTGTAATCTAGGACCATGCACCGCACTGGCTGGAGGTGCGACTTAGTTCAGGACGGGAGCAGAGGCCCGGATGGAGGTTAGATTCGTGGCTATCAGCGGATAAGGGGTTTTGTGATAAGGTGCGGTCGGTGATTAAGGACTACGTGGAGTTGAACCAAAACAGAGAGGTGTTGGTGGCTACATTCTGGGACGCATTGAAAGCGATGGTTGGGGGGAGATTATCTCATTTAAGATGCACAAACATAGGAAAAGAAGAGAGGAATACGTTTATTGGGTGAGATAGTTAAGGTGGACAGAGAATATTCAAAGGCCCCCAACCCGGAGGGATTGGAGAAAAGGAAAACGTTATTGGGACAATTAGACAGTGATGTGCCATCAATTGCACGAGAGACGAGTTGCTTTACAAAAGTTAGCCTTTAATAAACTAGAACTTAGCCCTGCGGTTGTCTACAATAAAATGGACGACCGCCGGGCGTTTGACTATTTATACCTCGGCAAGGAGGCGTGGTTAACTCAGCCTCTCGACCAATCGGTCGAGAGGCACATGACTGACCAGGGCCAATGGTAAGCCGGTGTTCTGCCCCAATGGCAGGCAGGTATGCAAATCATATCACCACAGACAGGTTAACGATGGGAAGGGTAGTTGAGCAGCTAAGGAAGGTGAGGGGATGCAGTATGAATATGGAGAGAAGGTAAGCCGCATGCTTCCGGACGTGGCAGGGAAGGGTAGGATTGGGGTCATATATGGGTGGCTGGGAGAGCAAGGGGGTACGCAGGTGGTGAGGATCAAGGAGAAATAGGATGAGGAGTCAGGAGGGGAGATAGGTTGGGGAGTGTGGAGTGAGGTATTGTATAGGGTGAATTCAACGTCATGTGCGAGAATGAATTTGATACAGTTTAAGGTGGTACACAGGGTGCACATGACTCAGGCGAGAATGAGTGGGTTCTTCCAGGGGATTGCAGATGAGTGCGAGAAGTGTGGGTGAGGACTAGCTAACCCCGTGCATATGTTCTGGGGCTGTGAGAAGCTAGAGAGATACTGGATGGGAGTGTTCGGAATCCTAGCAAAGATTGTGGGGATGGAGATTGGGCTGGACCCTATGGTGGCGATTTTTGGGATATTGGAAAAGCCGGAACTGATGGAGGGGAGGATGGCCGACTTCATGGCCTTCGCCTCTCTGATTGCCCGGATAAGAATTTTACTGGAATGGCAGTCGACATCGCTGCCGGGGGTGGGAGCCTGGCTAGGGGATCTATACGACTTTCTCCTGTTGGAGAAAATTAAGTTTGAACTGAGGGATTCAGTGGAGGGCTTTGTGGCATGGTGGGGACTGTTCATGGCCATGTTTGAGATGTTGTTCATCGGTGGGGGAGTGGGGCACGGTGTGAAAAAGGGGATACATTTGTACAGACTGTACAACCGTCGAGTTGGGGAGTGTTTTACCCAGATTATTTATGTATTGTAACTTTTTGAATAAGTTTGGAATAAAATGCATTTAAAAAAAAGATAGGTGGAGTTGCAGATAGTGAAGGGGACTTTCAGAGAATACAGCAGAATATAGATTGATTGGAGAGTTGGGCAGAGAAATGGCAGCTGGAGTTCAATCCGGACAAATGTGAGGTGATGCATTTTGGAACATCAAATTCAGGTGTGAATTATACAGTAAATGGCAGAACTTTAGGAGCATTGACATACAGAGGGATCTGGGCATTTTGGTCCAAGTTCTATGAAATTGGCAATGCAGGTGGATAAGGTGGACAAGAAGGCATATCCGGGAAATTGAGTACAAGAGTTGGCAGGTCATGTTACAGTTGTATAAAACTTTAGTTTGGCCACATTTGGAATAATGCGTGCAGTTCTGGACTCCACATTACCAGAAGGATGTGGACGCTTTGGAGAGAGTGCAAAGAAGGTTTACCAAGATGTTGCGTCATCTGCAGGGTGGTACCCATGAGGAGAGGTTGAATAAACTCGGATAGTTTTCGTTGGAAAGACAGAGGCTGAGGGGAGACCTGATTGAGATCTACAAATTACAAGAGGTATAGAGAGGGTGAATAGTCAGAAGCTTTCTCTCAGGGTGGAAGACTCGATTACAACGGGGGACATGCTTAAGGTGAGAGGGAGACAGTTTAGGGGAGATGTGCAGGGAAAGTTCTTCATGCAGAAGGTAGTGGGTGCCTGGAATGCGTGCCAGTGGAGGTGGTGGAGGCAGGCGCGATAAGGTTCAAGATGTATCTTGATAGACACATGAACAGGGGGAATGGAGGGATACAGATCATTTGGGCAATAAGTAGTATGTCTAAAGGAATCTGGATCGGTGCAGGCTTGGTGGGCCGAAGGGCTTGTTCCTGTGCTGTATAGTTATTTGTTCTAAGTCACTATAATTTTGCCTCATATCCACCTCATGTTTTGAATCAATTTCTTTTTTAAATCAGTAAATGTACTCTGAGGGCATAAAAAAATCATGTGACAAATATCCTGGAACTGCTGTTAATGGACCAATTATTACCGTGTTCTTTGGATATTCTTTCATATGCTGGTTCCATACAGACATTTCTTTTTGATGGGTAATGTCTCCATTAAAGCAAAGAAATGTCTTATGAGTGCATCGTGTATGTCTGCTCATATCCTCAATGGCAATTTCCATCCTATAGTTTTTAAAACTCCATCAATAATCTTCAGTTTTAAAATGACATCCTTACAATTTGATTTTTGTTATTTCCAGTTAATGTAACTGACATAATCCATACATGTGCAAAAGAAGTGCACGTGCATTCACTGATCTTGACTTTGCGTTCAAAATATATTTTCTACAGCTTACCCAAGGCAGAGCCTGACGGAGACAATATTCCCAAGTGGCGATATAGGTGGGACATGCAAAATGATTCAGGACAATATAAGCTGCTTCAGGATCAGCCGCAAAGTTAAACTCAGAACACATTGTTACATTCCCCCTGCCTGTAAAAGACAAGAATTCATTACACCACAACCGTAAAAGCTTCTTAATCCAGGCACCTTCAACATTGGTGAGAATAAATACTTAGCATTTAAATGAAAATATCAGTATCTGAAGGAATTAGCAACTATCCAATATTATAAAATGGGTTTTCACTCCCGACACATGCTGCCAGACCTGCTGAGCCTTTCCAGCATTCTCTGTTTTTGTTTCAGATTCCAGCATCCGCAGTAATTTGCTTATTATAAAATTAGTATATTTTAAACACAGTGACTGTTGCTTCACAGCGCCAGGGGCCCAGATTCTATTTCTGGTTTGGGTCACTGTCTGTGCGAAGTCTGCACGTTCTCCCTGTGTTTGAGTGGGTTTCCTCCGGGTACTCTGGTTTCCTCCCGCAAATCGTGCTTGTTAGGAGAATTGGGCATTCTGAATTTTCCCTCAGTGTACCTGAACAGAAGCTGTAGTGTGGCGACTAGGGGATTTTCACAGTAACTTCATTGCAGTATTAATGTAAGCCTTTTGTGACACTAATAAAGGTTACATTATTATTACGTAACTATACCCATGATCACATTTTAGGAATTCAAAATATGTTTCTGGGGGAAACCTCAGGGCAGCAATATTTGTTAAAAATGTTACTGGGGAGCCCAACTTAGCTTTTAAGGGTTTAAGTTCATGCATTGGCACGAATAGTGATATCATTTTCAGTACTGCTGCAATAAAGAGGTCCTGGTCTCAGGGAAAGGGTGCATTTAGGGGAGCTATCATGTTTAAGTCACATAAGACATCCCACTATGTGTGGAAGTGCAATGTCATTATTTTGTGTTCTTACTAAAATACAGATTCCAGTGATTGAAACTAATGTGAAAGAAAGTGACATTTGATTCTGGTTGCACTTCTTTTCACCAAGTGCATTCTCTGCCTTCGGAGGTCAAAGTGAAGTGTATGAATAGCTTTTGTGGTACTATTGCTCTACTTGGATGCTAATGGACAAGCAGATGTAGAGTAAAGTGACTCAACTCACACAAAGTAAGGAAGTCAAGCTGCTTGTGAGAATGCTACCAGTGCAAGGCGGGCAAAGGGAATGCACATTGGGTTGCTAACCCTTCAGGATTGCTCTGGAGTATCTAGCGATTGAAGGTCAATCTCCAGGACACTGCTGTGTGCAACACTGGAGAAAAATCATAGGAACATAATAAATTATTTTTTTGTCATTTTTATTTTTTTTTCTTTATTAGATATAAAAAGATTGAAAACTCCTGGCAGGATTGCTGGTACTAAAGAGCTCCCAGCCAGAGGCGGACTTTCAATGAAACACACAGCACTGCAGAGTGGGGCCCTGGACATTGGGGAAGGGGCCATGCATAGAGGTGACTGTTGTTGTTGGGACACCAATCAGAGCCTTGGTAGCTCTAAATTTGCTGATCTGCGCATTCCAATTTCTTGAGTCTACCAGCAAGCAATACAGAACAACATTGTGCTCTGATTGGTGGACTCCTCTTTAGAGCAGGAAAACAGTTTGTCAGATGTTGAGAGGTAGTTAGAGCACTTTAGACACAGATCTCTTGAATTGGTGTTGTAATGTTCTTGTTCTTGATTTATATTGCATGAACATTTGTAGCTAAAGCTATAAACGATTTATTAACATGAACTGTGGGTCAACTATTTACAAAACAACAGATGTATATCAGTATGATCATGCAAAAGTAACTTCTCTCCCATCTCTCCAGTCAGTCTGAATCACCTGACTCTAACATTCACTTATTTAGTAATGAGATTCCTAATGGTCAGTCGGTGAATTACAGCACAACCATTTTATCAACACATCCCTTTTCCTTTGAAGGAATACATACATTATCATCAGTATACTTACATGCGGTATCATTATCCTGTGAGTCTAACAGTATCAACTTTTTCTTTAAAATGTTTAAAACTGGTTTAAGAAATATATATATAAGTATAAGCACAGCAAGAATAGTATGTACAAACAGTCCAAATCTACAAATTGAGTCGATCAGGTTTTCTTCTGACTCTGGTTGATGATCTCAAAGTTTGACCTTGCTGCTCAGAACTTGTAGATTCAATGTTCTCCATGACATTCTCTTGCTCTCATGGGGGTCAGTTTCGCTCACATGGCTAGACAGCTGGTTTGTGATGCAGAGCAAGGCGGGTTCAATTCCAGTACCGGCTGAGAGTATTCATTAGGGGCTGTTTAGCACAGGGCTAAATGGCTGGTTTTGAAAGCAGACCAAGGCAGGCCAGCAGCACGGTTCAATTCCCATAACAGCCTCCCAGAACAGGCGGCTAGGGGCTTTTCACAGTAACTTCATTGAAGCCTATTCGTGACAATAAGCGATTTTCATTTTCATTTCTCAGGAACTGCTGAACTATCTGACACTGCAGCTGACGTTGAAACTGACGTAGATTTGTCATCCATCACGTTATTGTAAAAGTCTTCTCTGGTTTTCAAGCGTGCGCGACAATTACTTCTTAAAACCAACCCTTCCTCTGGTGCTATTTCTTCAAGTACAATGACTTTTCTCGACCAATTCCCTGAATCTTCTATTCTTACAATGTCATTACTACTCAGAGGTGGCAAAGTTCTAGACACTATCATAGAACTGCTTTTGTTTTACTTTAATGTTTTGCACTTTCTGCAGTACCACTGCATTCTCCTCCTTTTCCAAGTATGGAAATGTGGTACGCAACCTTCTATTCATGAGTAACAGTGCTGGCGATCTACCATGTGACAATGGTAACACTTTGTAACCTGATTTCGCGAGATATGGATCAGATTGGCTGACCATTGCTTTCTGTAATGATTGTTTTACAATATATACACTTTTTTCTTTAAGATTTTTGGGATCCATGCCGAGATGAGCATCACCATTTTTTTGTTTCACACATACCATGGAATTTACCCCATCATAGGTCTTCTTGATAACTTGTGGTTTTGTATCTGATACAGGTGGTAGGATAGAAATGAGATTGACATGCAGATCTACATCTTCAGCAATTTCACCACTAATTGTTTGTATCGGTGCTTTAAATAATGCATCTTCTTCAAATTGTATCTCGTTGGCGAATGGTAGTGCACTAAAATCAGTGAACACATCGCTGAATTTGCTGATAATGTTCTCAGGATCATTGGAGTGTTGATCCAGTCCTTTGTGGATGCTATATACCAACTGCACTAGACTTAATTCTTCACAGGACTGATCACCTAATAATGAATCCAAGCCCTCAGATACAATACAGAATGGGACGGAATGAATTGTGTGCTTCACCACCACACTCAGGTCATAAACACCATAACATTTAATGCTTGAACCATTATAATCTCTCAGAGATATATTATGATTACTTCTAATAGGCTGAATTTTTAGATTTTTTAAATCAGTCATTCTGATTAAATTGGCTTTGGCACCAGTGTCTAACTTCAATTGGGCCACTGTGCCGTTCACTTCAAGTGATAGCAGCCATTTGTCCTCATCAACCACATTTATTTTAAATTGAGTATTAGTTTCCATTTATTTTAGTGCTGGAGAATTTTTTGATGTCTGCAAAAAAATCTTCTCTGTTATTACTCCAACAAACAATGAAGTTCCATCACTGGAGAGTGTGTCTTCCACTGTGACTGATCTGGGGTTGAACTTAGATTAACAATTCTGAGCAAAGTGAATTTTTCTTTTGCATCTGGAACAAAACTTGCCAAACACTGGACATTGCCTTAAATTGTGCCTTTGACCACATCTTTTACATAGAAATACTTCATCCTGATCTTTAACCTGTTTGTTGGCGTGCGAGGAGCTGCAGGAATTTTCGTCCTTTTTTTGGAAGTTTCCTGCCTTTTTGGAAAAAGGGCAGCAACCCGAGTGCTTTCCTCCAAGAAGATGCCGCCGTTACTGAGAAACATTTTAGAGTGCTGTGAGGCTAGCTCGTGAGCCTGACAAATCTTAACTGTCTGTTCGAAAGATAGCTCTGATTCCTTCAGCTACTGTTCCCTCAGCTTATTTTAATTCCCACCAAACACAACCTGGTCCCGAACCATGGAAGACTCCACCACAGAAAAATTACAGGTTTTAGCTTTCAACCTTAAATCAGTGATGAAATGATCTATAGACTCTCCTGTCTTTTGTAAACGTGATCTAAACACATAGCACTCATAAATTTCATTCTTTCTGGGGCTGCAATGTGCATCAAATCTTCGAATTACTTCGTTAAAATTTTTACTATGCTCATTGTTTGCAGATTTAGACATATTAAACACAGAAATTGCTTCAGGCCCTGCAGCTGTTAGGAACCTTATGCGAATCTGATTGATCTCCTAAATTTACTGCAGTAAGAAACAGATTAAATTGCTGTTTAAATACATGCCAGTTGCTATCCACTTTACCATGAAATCTACATTCATTGGTGGCTTCAACAACTCCATGTTGTTAATTCTTCCAGTCTACAAAATCTTCAAATCTCTGTGGACCTTGTTGTTTTCTTAGTGAATAATACCATCCAATCCTGATACCATGTAATATTCTTTTCGGATGGCCTGATTTATATTACAAGAACATTTGTAGCTATAGCTATAAGCGATTTATTAACATTAACTGTGGGTCAACTATATACTAAATAACAGATGAATAACAGTATAATCATGTACAAGCAACCTCTCTCTTCCAGTTCTCGAATCAGTCTGAGGTCACCTGACTCTAACATTCACTTATATACTAATGAGACTGCAAGTGGTCAGGCGGTGAATTACAATGAAACCATGATATAATCACAGGTGTGAAGTTTCTGAATTTCCATTGAGTAAAGCTGCAAAGCAGCTGCCAAGTTTCTAACATTCTTTTTGGTGGGTAGCTTGAGGAAAAGATGAGGTCGCTGAATAAATATCAGGGTGCGAGCCTCCAAGCCTTCATAAAGGTGAGGAGGCGCTGGCCAACGACCATTGAGGGGAGCAGCAGGGCAACCCTGGACCTCTAGGCCATGGCTGAAAGGGTGGGCAATCAACCAAAAAGAACAGAGGCCACCAGTCCAGATAGCCACATGAGCGAGAGTAGCAGTAGGGAGGTGTGAAGCAGGCTAGACGTCGTGTCTCAGGGCATCGGAGAGTAGTGGCCAGCAGGAGTGACTCAACCAGAGCCAGAAGCCAACCAGACGGATGGGAGAGAGAGGACTGGGCTGGGTTAGGTACCAATCAGACTGGGCAGTGATGATGAGAGAGAGTAGCAGCAGCCAGCAAGCCAGTCATTGGGGGCGGGGCCCAATAGGACCAGGGAGGGCAGTCCTGAGATGGGGCCCGTGTAAAGAGGGAGAGCGCCGCACCCCCAAAAGTTCGCCTCTGCTCCCAGCCTCTGACCAGCAGCTCCTGGAGGTGGACATCTATCCTGCAGGACGTGGGAACTCCGAAGCTAGTCTGAGGAAGTGAGTAGCAGAAGTGCGGTCCCACAAATCAGGATACAGCACCCAAAATATTCAGTGAGTGCAGGTAAGGTGAATGGTATCCCATTGAGGTGCCAAACCCCACACTGACTTTCCCAGCATTCTCCTGTACTGTATTCTTCTTACCAGCTCCTTTTGCAGTTCCTCTTATTCCTCTCCAGGAACCTCTTCGCATCATCACCTGAACTGCAAATATCTATGCTTGTCCTCACCTTATCGACATCCTCCACGTATCTCTCACCAGGATAGTCAGCCTTCACACTTGTCATGGCCTCCCTTCCACATGATCCATTTTTCATATACAGCTCTGCTTCTCTCTTTGCATGAAAAGAATGCACAATTCCAGGGAGAGGCAGAGAACCAGAAGCTGCTCTCCAGTGTAAAAGTCACCTTTTTTAGTCAACTAATAGGTGCACACCCACCCACCTGATCCAGAGTCAAGGGGACCTTGAATCAGGAGGCAACAGATATCAGCAATGACTTGCTGTGATAGCCTGAGCCTCAGGAGTCACTGGCTCTCAGGCATATCGAGAGAGCTGAACCTCTGTCTATATATTCTCTGTTGATGACATTGCCTCTTTCCAGCTGGATTTCTGTGACCAACGTTCTGAGTGATATGTGGCAATGAAGAAAGCAGCTGGTGTTGCTTTCTTAAAACTAAATTTAGAGTACCCAATTCATTTTTTCCAATTAAGCAGCGATTTAGCGCAGCCAATCAACCTACCCTGCAAATCTTTGGGTTGTGGGGATGAAACCCATGCAAACATGGGGAGAATGTGCAAACTCCACACGGACAGTGACCCAGAACCGGGATCGAACCTGGGATCTCGGCACCGTGAGGCAGCAGTGCTAACCACTGCGCCACCGTGCTGCCTCCAGCAGCTGGTGTTGCTGATGCTGTTCCTCTGTTCCTTGTCAGAGGTTCACAGTTGAGCTAAATAGGCTTCACTTATGCTGCAGTAAAGGCTGATAGCAGGGAAATTCAGATTAAGGTGAGTCAAGGACAAAGTAGGTAAAATAACTTCCAAAAAGTTGGAAATCACCTGTAAGTGATGAAATCAGGCTCTCAGAACAAGTGTTGTGGATATTGCCTGGCCAACAATGATGCAATTTCACTGTTTAAGCACCTCCAAACCTGTCGGGTTAATTTATCAGAAGCTTTCTGGTGTATTTGCACATTGCTGACACTGGCAGATTCCACACTGCTCGGAAAACCTATGCACTGGCTCTGAACGCCAGAATCTTGGGTTAAGTACACAATAAATTTATTATTTAAATATTTAAATTACTTACACCACAGATTCATGGGGGTCATCAGCCTCTTCCAGATATACCCCAGCAGAACCCAGAAGTGGGTAGGATCCTGTTGGGTCTCTGACCGTTCGGCTCTTTTCAGGGCTTTAACCCCTACTCAAATCTATACTCACCACCAACCCATTCCTCCCTCCCCCAGGTTTGGGAGTTAAAATTCCTCCCATGGAATTAGTTGTACACATGGGGATAAATTTCTGTTCCAGAGAATACTATTTTCAGAATTTCCTGAATGACTCATTGGCACTTGGCACACATGACGGGCTACTGAGCCAGAAAGACCGGAAAGCTACCTGCTTTTATCCATGATCCTGTCAGCTTATACCAGCCAGGCAGGCACTTTGGAGAAGACAGAGGAAAAAAATTCTTGCACCACTTGATTATTATTGAAAGTATACACCTGATATCAGGTGAGGGCTGGGTCGGTTAGAATGAAGCAAACAAGATATATAACATACTTTCCATGTTCCCTCCCATGATGTACAGATGTCTTAACTTTGATGGAAAGGTGGGATCCATTTTAAATGCCAGGGCAACATTGGTCAGGGGGCCAGTAGCCACAAGAGAAACCTGTAGGGTAATAAACAAATTCTTAGCACTGAGAGATGGTAAAGTTACAGTAGTCTTGTGATGTAAAATAAAACATGCCACTTTCACTTTCAGTTTTTCACATGGATTTGTACTAAAAATCAATAGTCATTTGATAGTACAGAACTTGAGGATTGTTGAAAAAAGACATTTTGTCAAAGCTTTTCATCTTGCCCTCAGGACAATTGAAAGAATACCAATTTCAGGGGAAACAACTTTCCACTGTACGAGAAGAGGGTACTGATTGGTTGGCAAGACTCTGATTGGTGGAGGCATTGCCATGGAGAATTCACCAGTTGATGGTGACTGATAGTTAACTACCAAGCATTGTTTGAAAGTTAAGCCAGGCAACTGGACTCAGATTGGTCAAGACATTGCCCTGTAGAATGAACCAATGAATGTCTGCTTAGCTGAAATAGATCAATGTGTGTACATGTTCTTACTGCCTGCAAAGAACAGGACCCTATGTTTTAACGTTTGTAGGTTCCAGTACACGCAAATGCGAACACTGTGAGCCTTACTGACAATTTTAAATTGGCTGTCAGTGTAATTTTCAGCATGTTGAGGATTATTTAACACATGTTGTCCAATTGTGGAATCACATCTAATATTGCACACTGTGTTTTGCGTTTTGCAAGCATGGACTGGTTGGGTATGTTCTGTACTTTACCTGTTGTGAACAAAAGAAGGAACATGCTGTTTGAAACTATCTACTAGTCTTTGGGACATATGGCCCACATACCTAGCATTACACTGGCACTGAAATTCACATACCACATAGAACATAGAACAGTACAGCACAGAACAGGCCCTTCGGCCCTCGATGTTGTGCCGAGCAATGATCACCATACTCAAACCCACGTATCCACCCTATACCCGTAACCCAACAACCCCCCCTTTAACCTTACTTTTTAGGACACTACGGGCAATTTAGCATGGCCAATCCACCTAACCCGCACTTCTTTGGACTGTGGGAGGAAACCGGAGCACCCGGAGGAAACCCACGCACACACGGGGAGGACGTGCAGACTCCGCACAGACAGTGACCCAGCCGGGAATCGAACCTGGGACCCTGGAGCTGTGAAGCATTTATGCTAACCACCATGCTGCCCACCACATTACTCATTTTTACGTGATAGGCGGAATGTCATTTTGGCTTTACAGCAGCTCCCCATTAGTGGGTAAATATCATTTGTACTACTGCATAGTTGTAGTGTGAAACAGCTAGCTTCACCTGTTGCTTAGATTTTTGAGATACCTTGTCCTTCCAGGGTAATCTGAGGTAGACTGGGCACTTTCCAGGGCCTAAAGTGACCGCCACGTTGTTTCCCCTGACATTGATATTCTTGCGATTGTCCTGATGAGTGTACAATAAGAAGCTTCGAGAACTTCTGGGCAGCACGGTAGCACAGTGGTTAGCACTGTTGCTTAACAGCGCCAGGGTTAGGGTTCAATTCCCACTTGGGTCATTGTCTGTGAGGAGTCTGCATGTTCTCCCCGTGTCTGAGTGGGTTTCCTCCAGGTGCTTCAGCGTCTTCCCACAAGTCCCGAAAGACGTGCTGTTAGGTGAATTGGACATTCTGAATTCTCCCTCTGTGTACCCGAACAGGCGCTGGAGTGTGGTGACTAGGGGCTTTTCACAGTAACTTCATTGCAGTGTTAATGTAAGCCGACTTATGACAATAATAAAGATTATTACGGGGCCTCACGGTAGCATGGTGGTTAGCATCAATGCTTCACAGCTCCAGGGTCCCAGGTTCGATTCCCAGCTGGGTCACTGTCTGTGTGGAGTCTGCACGTCCTCCCCGTGTGTGCGTGGGTTTCCTCCGGGTGCTCCGGTTTCCTCCCACAGTCCAAAGATGTGCGGGTTAGGTGGATTGGCCATGCTAAATTGCCCGTAGTGTAAGGTTAATGGGGGGATTGTTGGGTTACGGGTATACGGGTTACGTGGGTTTAAGTAGGGTGATCATTGCTCGGCACAACATCGAGGGCCGAAGGGCCTGTTTTGTGCTGTACTGTTCTATGTTCTATGTTCTAACTGTTTTATTTCAGCAATAGTAAGAATTAAGTTCAGATTTGGATTTATTCAAATTCCAGGCTGATGTCCAAATATATTTGTTCTTACTAAACAAGCTGGAGCTCTCCTTGTCACCTCACTAAATGCAACTCTTTGCAAAATTCTGACATCACCAACCATGTCTGCAAAATATATAAGCCGTATTAGCAGCCACTCCCATCAGTGAGATTTGAATGGCAATGTGGGTCATCTAGTCCTTCCGGTTAGCTAAGGGATGTTTGCTATGTCAGAATTAATTTAAGCTCCCATCTAGAGGAATTGATAAGTGTACATAGAGAGAAATTAGTTCATTTAGTGAGGAATTAAAGCAGTGAAAACCATTAAAATTAGATCTAAGTTGTTCAATGATGTCAGAAAACACATCTTTACACAAAGTGTAGCAGTACAAAGAACAAAGAACAATACAGCACAGGAACAGGCCCTTTGGCCCTCCCAGCCTGTACTGGTCATGATACCAACCTTTGAAAAAACCCTCAGCACTTCCTTGTGCTGTATCCCTCTATACCCAGCCTATCCATTTGTTTGTCAAGATGCTTTTTGAACACCGTTAATGTATCTGCTTCCACAACCTCCCCGGCAGCGTGTTCCAGACACTCACCACCCTCTGCGTAAAAAACCTGCCTCGCACATCTCCTCTAAACATTGCCCCACAGACCTTAAACATATGCCCCCTGGTGACTGATCCCTCCACCCTGGGAAAGAGTGCTCGCCCATCTACTCTACCCATGCCCTTCATAATCTTGTAGACCTCTATCAGGTCACCCCCCAACCTCCGTTTTCCGAATGAAAACAGTCCGAGTCTATTCAGCCTTTCCACATAGCTAACACCCTCTGGACCAGGCAACATCCTGGTAAACCTTCTCTGCACCCTTTCCAAGGCCTCCACATCCTTCTGGTCGTGTGGCGACCAGAATTGTCCACAATATTCCAAGTACCGCCATACTGAGGTTCTATACAACTGTAGCATGACTTGCCACTTTTTATACTCAATGCCCCGTCCAATGAAGGCAAGCATTTTGTATGCTTTCTTGACTACCTTGTCCACTTGTGTTGCCACATTCAAAGATCTGTGGACCTGCATGCCCAGATCTCTCTAACTTTCGATACTCCTAAAAGATTTGCCATTTAATCTGGAGATTTCTCTGTGTAACCGCTGCTATAACTAGATCAAATTGGTAAATTTTTGTTTTTTATCTTTAATGGGATGTGTTTATCACTGGCAAGGCTAGCATTTGTTGCCCATCCCAAAATGCCCTTGAGTCAACTGGCATGCGAGGCCACTTCAGAAAGCAGTTAAGAGTCAACTAAATTGTTGTGGGTCTGGAATCACATGTAGGCCAAACCAAGAGAGAACGGTAGATTTTCTTCCCTAAAGGACATTAGTGAATCAGAGGGGTTTTTATAGCAATTAATAAGAGTTGTCATGGTAACCATTACCAAGACCAGTTTTTCAGTTCCAGGCTATTAATTGAATTTAATGGTGGAAATTGAACTCTTGTCCCCAGATCACTAACCTGAGATTCCAGATGACCAGTTCAGTGCGTTACTACCACGCCACTGTCTCCCCACCAGTGTTAGCTAAGGGGATGAAGGATTTCAGAACCAAGATAGTTAGATGATGTTAAGATACCTATATAATTGAATAGCCGAAAAGGTTTTGAGGGCCGATTCATAGAATCGGGCCCTGAATCATAGAATCCCTACAGTGCAGAATGAGGCCATTCAACCCATTGAATCTGCACTGAATGTCTGAAAGAGCACCCAACCTCGCCCACTCCCTGCCCTATCTGCGCAATATCATAAACGAACCTCCACAGCTTTGGACTCTTAAGGGGAAATTTAGCAAGGCCAATCCACCTAACCTGCACATCTTTGGACTGTGGGAGAAAAGCGGAGCACCTGGAGGAAACCCACGCAATCATGGAGAGAGTGTGCAAGCTCCACACAGTCGCCCAAGGCCAGAATTTAACCTGGGCCCCTGGCGCTGTGAAGCAGCAATGCTAACCACTGTAAGAACAGAGAAGATGGTAAAAGAGGGGGGGGTGTGGCATTGTTAATCAAGGAAAGTATTACGGCGGTAGAAAGGACGCTTGAGGACTCGTCTACTGAGGCAGTATGGGCCGAGGTTAGGAACAGTAGAGGAGAGGTCACCCTGTTGGGAGTTGTCTATAGACCTCCGAATAGTCCCAGAGATGTCGAGGAAAGGATTGCAAAGATGATTCTTGACAGGAGCGAGAGTAACAGGGTAGTTGTTATGGGGGACTTTAACTTTCCAAATATTGACTGGAAATACTATAGTTCGAGTACTATAGATGGGTCAGTTTTTGTGCAGTGTGTGCAGGAGGGTTTTCTGACACAGTATGTAGACAGACCAACAAGGGGCGAGGCCACATTGGATTTGGTACTGGGTAATGAACCCGGCCAGGTGTTAGATTTAGATGTAGGTTAGCACTTTGGTGATAGTGATCACAACTCGGTTATGTTTACTTTAGCAATGGGCAGGGATAGGTATATACCGCAAGGCAAGAATTATAGCTGGGGGAAAGGCAATTATGATGCTATTCGGCAAGATTTAGGAGGTATAGGATGGGGAAGGAAACTGCAGGGGATGGGTACAATCGAAATGTGGAGCTTTTTCAAGGAACAGCTACTGCGTGTCCTTGATAAGTATGTACCTGTCAGGCAGGGAGGAAGTTGTCGAGCAAGGGAGCCGTGGTTTACTAAGGAAGTTGAAGCACTTGTCAAGAGGAAGAAGAAGGCTTATGTTAGGATGAGACATGAAGGCTCAGTTAGGGCACTTGAGAGTTACAAGTTAGCCAGGAAGGACCTAAAGGGAGAGTTAAGAAGAGCGAGGAGAGGACACGAAAAGTCGTTGGCGGATAGGATCAAGGAAAACCCTAAGGCTTTCTATAGGTATATCAGGAACAAAAGAATGACTCGAGTAAGATTAGGGCCAATCAAGGATAGTAGTGGAAAGTTGTGTGTGGAATCAGAGGAGATAGGGGAAGCATTAAATGGATATTTTTCGTCAGTGTTTACACTGGAGAAAGACAATGTTGTCGAGGAGAACACTCAGGTTCAGTCGACCAGGCTAGATGGAATTGAGGTTCAAAAGGAGGAGGTGTTAGCAATTTTAGAAAATGTCAAAATAGATAAGTCCCCTGGGCCAGATGGGATTTATCCTAGGATTCTCTGGGAAGCCAGGGAGGAGATTGCAGAGCCTTTGTCCTTGATATTTATGTCGTCTTTGTCGACAGGAATAGTGCCGGAAGACTGGAGGATAGCAAATGTTGTCCCCTTGTTCAAGAAGGGGAGTAGAGACAACCCTGGTAATTATAGACCTGTGAGCCTTACTTCGGTTGTGGGTAAAATGTTGGAAAAGGTTATAAGAGATAGGGTTTATAATCATCTTGAAAAGAACACGTTGATTAGCGATACTCAACACGGTTTTGTGAAGGGTAGGTCATGTCTCACAAACCTTATTGAGTTTTTTGAGAAGGTGACCAAACAGGTGGATCAGGGTAAAGCTGTTGATGTGGTGTATATGGATTTCAGTAAGGCGTTTGATAAGGTTCCCCACGGTAGGCTATTGCAGAAAATAAGGAAGTATGGAATTGAAGGTGATTTAGCGGTTTGGATCAGTAATTGGCTAGCTGAAAGAAGACAGAGGGTGGTGGTTGATGGCAAATGTTCATCCTGGAGTTCAGTTACTAGTGGTGTACCGCAAGGATCTGTTTTGGGGCCACTGCTGTTTGTCATTTTTATAAATGACCTGGAAGAGGGTGTAGAAGGATGGGTTAGTAAATTTGCAGATGACACGAAGGTCGGTGGAGTTGTGGATAGTGCTGAAGGATGTTATAGGATACAGAGGGACATAGATAAGCTGCAGAGCTGGGCTGAGAGGTGGCAGATGGAGTTTAATGCGGAAAAGTGTGAGGTGGTTCACTTTGGAAGGAGTAACAGGAATGCAGAGTACTGGGCTAATGGCAAGATTCTTGGTAGTGTAGATGAACAGAGAGATCTCGGCATCCAGGTACATAAATCCTTGAAAGTTGCCACCCAGGTTAATAGGGCTGTTAAGAAGGCATATGGTGTGCTAGCCTTTATAAGCAGGGGGATTGAGTTTCGGAACCACAGGGTCATGCTGCAGCTGTACATAACTCTGGTGCGGCCACATCTGGAGTACTGCGTGCAGTTCTGGTCACCACATTATAGGAAGGATGTGGAAGCTTTGGAAAGGGTTCAGAGGAAATTTACTAGGATGTTGCCTGGTATGGAGGGAAGGTCTTACGAGGAAAGGCTCAGGGAATTGAGGTTGTTTTCGTTAGAGAGGAGAAGGCTGAGAGGTGACTTAATAGAGACATATAAGATAGTCAGAGGGTTAGATAGGGTGGACAGTGAGAGTCTTTTTCCTCGGATGGTGATGACCAACACGAGGGGACATAGCTTTAAATTGAGGGGTGAGAGATATAGGACAGATGTCAGAGGCAGTTTCTTTACTCAGAGAGTAGTAGGGGTGTGGAACGCCCTGCCTGCAACAGTAGTAGACTCGCCAACTTTAAGGGCATTTAAGTGGTCACTGGATAGACATATGGATGAAAATGGAATAGTGTAGGTCAGATAGGCTTCAGATGGTTTCACAGGTCGGCGCAACATCGAGGGCCGAAGGGCCCGTACTGCGCTGTAGTGTTCTATGTTCTATGTACCATTGTGCCTGCTGAATGATCTACTCCTGTTCCTCTATTCCACTAATTATTTCCTGTTAAACATACATCTCACCTGACCAGCTTGTTCATTGGCTATTCTTATCAAGGCATTCACTGCATGTTCAGCTTGTATGTGTTCCAACCCTGGAGCACTCGGGTCTGGAGCATCACCCAGACCATCCTCTCCATGGTAATGATCAGCATTTAGCTGACTTCCAAGAAGAGAGTTACCTTCACCTCGGAACACAGGAATCTGCAATTATAAGGAAAATAATTAATAGGTCTTATGGGAATGAACTGCAATGATTGCTATATGTAATGACATTGTATAAACACAGGGGGCAGAATATTTTAGATGGCGGGGTTTCTCACTCGTTCCCAAAGTATTGAAGGGGAATCCGTGTCCACTGCTCCCGGCTGGCCTGAAGGCATTTTATGCTCTACTGGGCATTAATTCCCTACGGTCAAGAGTTCTGCCTCCTTCTGGGGTGTAAGTCCTGGCCTGTAGTGGCCACAGTTGGGCTACAGGCAGTCCCTGAGGAAGAGGAATTTATGGATGCTAGACTTTAGGTAAGCCTGTGGCATCAGCAGAGCCTGGCTGGCAGGCCCATCCAAGGGAGTGAGGAGTGGAGAGGAGGGGGCAGGCAGGAGCTGGGATTGAAAGCCAGTGGAGGGAAGGGTGAAGGGGGAGTATGAATTTGTAGGGTGATGCCGCCGATGGGCACAGGGGAACCCCAAAAGGTGTTTCCTCCGCCAAATACCAGCCCCCAAAAAGCAACCGGGCTGTCCACCTGGCGTAGACCTTCCCCTACCACGAGTAATATAGCAGCGGCGGTGGGATGTTATATTTAAGCAGCCATTAATTGGCAACTTAAGAACGTCAATAGGACTAAAGGTGAGTGAATTACCTGATGCCTCCATCAACCCCCCCCCCCTCCCCCCCCACCCCGTAAGATGGGAGAGAGGTCAGGTGGGCAGGTGAATGGCATGCAAACCATGTGCTGTATTTTACAAGTCCCCTGCCTTCAAACCCACAGCCAGGGGATTGTAAAATTTCATCCATATACTCTGCTCTGTAGGGGATGTGCCATCAGGCAGAATTTCTGGTCACCAGGCTTGCCCGATGCTGACATTATCGCAAATTGCAGGTAGAAAGTCACTTTCAAAGAACAGATAGATGTCTGTACTGTCATTCACACTGCCTGACTATTGGTCTTTCCAGACTCTTGCTGCTATTTAGGGTGGGAGGAAGAAACAGGCCTTAGAAAGAAATCTCCTTCCCTCCTTTCTCCTCCAGTCGCCTTCCTAAAGTCAATCATTCACTCAGAGATTAACTGATAGTGAGAAATATATATCGGACCCCATCTTCTACATTGTGCAGTATTTTTTATGTTGGCCAGAGGAATGGCAGGATGATTGAGATTTTTAATGGGGCACATATTCTCACCGGTAATGCATCTTTTATTGAGGTCATGGTGGGAGGGGGTGTGTACAAGAAACATTGGCTTCATCAGAGTTTTTGACCCTTGGAATGTAGTTCTATATCAAATGATCACCCCTTACCTCTCTTCCCCTATTCCTATCATGATGTCTACACTGGTTCTGTCTTCCTAGGGCCCGATATTTCAATGCAATTTTTCATTTACATTGTTACACGAGGCAAGCAGAGAAAATCTTACTCTTTCGTACTGAATCTTTAATTCTGAATTTCTGATCGAACAAAAATATGTACACATTTGAAAAGTAAAAAGCATTTTAAAGTACTGTAATGCAGTCTGAACCTCGATCTTTTTAAAATAACGATTCATGAGGGTTGTCAAGATTTAGAAACAGCTGTTCCACAGTTTGTGAAATTCATGTGCATAATTGAATTATATTCAGATATTATGGAGACATTAGAATGAACCAATATGATGTATCTATTTCCCTTGGTAATTCTAGTAATAGTCAAAGAACTTGGCACCTTTATCCATAGCTTTCATCACGTACCTCTGTCCTCTGGCAAACCTTTAGCACCCGAAGTACATTTTTGCACACATTTTCAATTTTTGTGTTTCCATGAGTACATGTTATACCCAGAATCTGCACATTAGGAGCAGCAAGAGCCATCATCAACGCTTGGGCATCATCCACTCCACAGTCGAGATCTACAAGCAACAGTTTCTTTGCCATCTCAGAATCTGTGGCCATAAAAAAAGTATGGGATTGAGCATAAAATGGTACCTTGTGGCTGATTCGACCGTACATACATACGGACATATGAATTAGGATTGAGTATGATATCCAACCTCTCAAGTCTGTTCTGCCATTTAATAAGATCTGATTGATCTGATTGTGGCCTCAAGTCTTCTTTCCTGTTTGCCCTCTATATACTTTCACTTTCTGGTCAGTCAAGAATCTATCTAATTCAGCACTAGAAATGACCAATGACCCTGCTCCCACTAGTCTCTGAGGGAGAGAAATCCCCAGATCAACTACCCTTTGAGAGAAAAAATTATTTTCATCTCCATCTTAAATGGAGATTCCTTGGGCGGGATTCTCTGTTTCTGAGACTAAGTGTTGACGCCAACGCAGAATTCGTTGACTTTCACGATAGCCAAACCTGCGCCACACCTGGACCGATTCCTTTACTGTTAAGGTGCGAGCACCGGAGCCACGTGGAACACAATCGATTCCAATGAAAAATGGTGCAGGTTTCCCCAGGTCCGTGATTGACACTTGGGAAGCTGACGAGCTGCAGCCAATATACACATTACAATCCCCACACACACTTATCCCAGCCAACAAGATGGCACAGGTTGTGCTGGGGTGCGTCCATGCAGCTGATGGGTCAGCTGGGGCCAGGGGGCACCCGGGGGTGGCCTGGGAAGACACCTATACGACCCGTGGCACTAAGTTCACAGTGGGCTGGTAGCGATGTGCGCAGTTGCATGCTGCCTTACCGGCTGTGACAATAGTGTTCCGTGCCTGTCCACCCCGATACCGCAGCTCACCTCCTGGCTACCCCCTGCTACTCCCCACGGCCAGCAGCAAAAATGACAGCAAACCATGGTGATGTTGGACACTTTCCATACCCCCGCTCCCTCAGCAACCAAGACGCTGGTTTCAGGATTTTTAAAAGCACAAGTCAACCGCGCTGTTGGGAACTCGTCCCATTGGAGGCGGAGAATCGCGGAGGCCCCAGAGAACACCGGACGGCCCCCTCCTGCAGCACGATAGCACCGCGCCAGGGACCCGGGTTTGATTCATGACTGGGTCACTGTCTGTGCGGAGTTTGCACGTTCTCTCCGTATCTGCGTGGGTTTCTTCCGGTTGCTCCGGTTTCCTCCTACAAGTTCCAAAAGATGTGCTATTAGGTGAATTGGGCATTCAGAATTCTCCATCAGTGTACACGAACAAGCCCCATAGTGTGGTAACTAGGGGATTTTCACAGTAACTTCATTGCAGTGTAAATGTAAGCTTGCTTGTGACAATAATAAAGATTTTTATTATTATTAATGATATGCAAACAGTGTTTACTGTGCGTGCGTTACGGCACGCATTAAGGCAGCGATTTGGAGTCAAATTAGCGCCCACTGCGATTTTTGCGTCGGAATCTATTCTCTGCCCAATCACCTTTCCCAATTTTGGTGTCGGCCAATGGATAATCCCGCCCCTTATTTTTAAACAGGTCCTCTCGTTCTAGTATCTCTCATAAGGAAACATCCTTTCGCACTGTCAGGTACCCTCAGGATCTTATATGTTTCAAGAAGATCACCTCCCATTCTTCTAAACATTGGATACAACTGTAAACTGTCCAGTCTTTCCTCAGCCTTTCCCCTTCATCCCAGGAACCATTTGAGTGAACTGCTTCTAATGCGATCATACCTTTTCTTAAGTAAGGAGATCAAAATTGCACACAGTACTCCTGAGATGGTTTCACATAATGTTCTGGAGTTAATACTTCCACTTTGCTGAACATTAGTGAATGTAGGCAGCTGTAAATGTATGAACAGCAAACATTTTTATTTGCTGCTGACAGCAAAGTCCGGCCATTACATGTGTGAAAATTTGTTGCTGTAGTTTTATATTACTTGACCCTAATGTGCTTGGTTAGCTGAACAATAACGAGGCAGGTTGTACTGTTTCATTCCTTTGCTCTTCAGATCCAGTGTTTTCTAGACCTCACTCCCACTTTCCAATAGATTTGCTAATATGTACTTCTTCTTCTTTAAAATCAAGAATTCACTGCAAAAATGATCAAACGTAAAGCAAATAAACAAGAAACTCAGAACAAAATGTCTCAATATGAATCAGTTGGATGGGGTTGGGAAATGTGCCATTTCCATCTTTTTTAAAAACTTGCCTCTCAATAATCTCAACTGTAACAAGTAGGAGAAACTTGCCTTCAGTAGAAGTTGAAAATGGGCAAATGCAAATTGGCAGCCTGCTTTAAACTCTGGTAGGTTTTCTCTTCGAGAATGACAAACAGTTTGTTAGCATACCTGCAATTGACAGGTCGCTGAGTAATTTAATTTCTCGATGGAATCATTCAAACATTAAGCATCCAATTTAAATATTCAAGGCAGCTGTTTTTGACATTCCAGAAAGAGACCCTGAATTTAACAGTGGGACCAACAAATGCTTAGATAGACCACCCGCTGTCCCACTGAAAAATTGCTATGCTTTGCACCTCTGTGAACCCGAGGATCAACTCCATTTCTCTGCTCTTAGAACAAAGAACAAAGAAAAGTATAGCACAGGAACAGACCCTTAGGCCCTCCAAGCCCGTGCCGTCCATGCTGCCCGTCTAAACTAAAATCTTCTACACGTCCTGGGTCCGTATCCCTCTATTCTCATCCTATTCATGTATTTGTCAAGATACCCCTTAAATGTCACTATCGTCCCTGCTTCCACCACCTCCTCCAACAGCGAGTTCCAGGCACCCACTACCTTCTGTGTAAAAACCTTGCCTCGTACATCTCATCTAAACCTTGCCCCTCGCACCTTAAACCTATGCCCCCTAGTAATTGACCCCTCTACCCTGGGGAAAAGCCTCTGACTATCCACTCTGTCTATGCCCCTCATAATTTTGTAGACCTCTATCAGGTCGCCCCTCAACCTCCGTTGTTCCAGTGAGAACAAACCAAGTTTATTCAACCACTTTTCATAGCTAATGCCCTCCATACCAGTCAACATCCTAGTAAATCTCTTCTGCACCCTCTCTAAAGCCTCCACATCCTTCTGGTAGTGTGGCGACCAGAATTATACACGATACTCCAAGTGTGGCCTAACTAAGGTTCTATACAGCTGCAACATGACTTGCCAATTCTTATACTCAATGCCCCGGCCAGTGAAGGCAAGCATGCCGTATGCCTTCTTGACTACCTTCTCCACCTGTGTTGCCCCTTTCAGTGACCTGTGGTCCTGTACACCTAGATCTCTCTGACTTTCAATACTCTTAAGGGTTTTACCATTCACTGTATATTCCCTACCTGCATTAGACCTTCCAAAATGCATTACCTCACATTTGTCCGGATTAAACTCCATCTGCCATCTCTTCGCTCAAGTCTCCAAATGATCTAAATCCTGCTGTATCCTCTGACAGTCCTCATCGCTATCCACCAACCTTTGTGCCGTCTGCAAACTTAATAATCAGACTAGTTACATTTTCCTCCAAATCATTTATATGTACTACGAACAGCAAAGGTCCCAGCACTGATCCCTGCGAAACACCACGAGTCACAGCCCTCCTCTTCCAGCACAGCACAGCCTAACTCAGTCACCCGAGTCCCTGATTTTACTCTCTATAGGTGGTCAGGCGTTCAGCAATCAGATTGTTTCATCCAACAATGTACTTTCAATCTCCCTGACTGCCAGTTTACTTCTGTTATTTTACATTACATTGTAATCATTCAAAACAGTTGAGCCAAAATTATGAACCGTTTAAGAATGAGGCACCAACACAGCACAAACCTTATTTGGTAGAGACGGTTGTAAAGTTAGTGAGTCCAAACACAAGGTATCAAACAAAAGTGTTCTGTTGTTTTTTTTTGTCTCCTTAGAGATCAGCAGATACTTAACTTTCAACATTGCTCAATTGTTGATCTTGCACAAATATTTGCAATAGATTTCCTCACAAGGTAGGTGTGAACACATTTTTTCTGGGTATTATACTTTGATGGATTTATCCAGCAGTTTTGTACTTAACTAATTTAAAGCTTTGTAAAAAAAAATGTTTTCAAGGTTCCTCATGGCAGAGTAAAGTCACACGGGATCAGAGGTGAGCTGGCAAGGTGGATACAGAACTGGCTCGGTCATAGAAGACAGAGCGTAGCAGTGGAAGGGTGCTTTTCTGAATGGAGGGCTGTGACAAGTAATGTTCCACAGGGATCAGTGCTGGGACCAGTGCTGTTTGTAGTATATATAAATGATTTGGAGGAAAATGTAACTGGTCTGATTCGTAAGTTTGCGGATGACACAAAGGTTGGTGGAGTTGCAGATAGTGATGAGGATTGTCAGAGGATACAGCAGGATGTAGGTGGGTTGGAGAACTGGGTGGAGAAATGGCAGATGGAGTTTAACCCAGACAAATATGAGGTAATGCATTTTGGAAGGCCTAATACAGGTGGGAAGTATACAGTAAATGACAGAACCCTTAGGAGCATTGACAGGCAGATAGATCTGGGTGTACAGGCACACAGATCACTGAAAGTGGCATCGCAGGTGGATAAGGTAGTCAAGAAGGTATACTGCATGCTTGCCTTTATCGATCGGGACATTGAGTTTAACAATTGGCAAGTCATGCTGTAGCTGTCCAGAACCTTAGTTCGGCAACTTAGTTGGGAATATTGCATATAATTCTGGTTGCCACACTACCAGAAGGATGGCTTGCCACACTACCAGAAGGCTTTGGAGAGAGAACAGATGAGGTTTACCAGAATGTTGCCTGCTCTGGAGGCTATTAGCTATGAGGACATATTGGATAAACTCGGATTGTTTTCACTGGAGCAACGGAGGTTGAAGGGCGACCTGATAGAAATCTTCAAGATTATGAGTGGCATGGACAGAGTGAATAGTTAGAAGCATTTTCCCAGGGTGGAAACGTCAATTACATGGGAACTTAGGTTTAAGGTGCAAGGGGCAAACTTTAGAGAAGATGAGCGAGGCAAGTTTTTTTACACAGAGGGTGGTGAGTGTCTGGCACTCGTTCCGGGGGGAGGTGTGGAAGCAGGTACGATAGCGACGTTTAAGAAGCATCTTGACAAATACATGAGTAGGATAAGAATAGAGGGATACGGACCCCGGAAGTGCAGAAGGTTATGGTTTAGACAGGCATCATGATTGGTGCAGGCTTGGAGGTCATAAGGGCCTGTTCCAGTGCTGTACTGTTCTTTGTATGCTAATTGTTTCGGATTCCCTTTTGCATAAAAAAATCCAAGGGTAGCAAAATTCTAATTGCACTTCATGAAATTAGACAATGTGAGGGAATTGAATTTACTTTTTCGAATTTTGATGTTCACAAAGCTCATCTGGGACATAATTTTTCACACACGACCCTTCCTTGCTGAAGGAAAAAAATTCTTTATTTCTGGATGCTAACCATACTCTGACATGTAGGAAGGGAAATAATTAATCATTAAGTTTTAATTGTAGACCATCAATTAAAACAAAGGTTTTTGGGGGGAAAAAACATAAGCCTTCAAGTAGTGAAAGAAACACAATGGCCATCCATGAAAATTTAAATTTGACAGTCAAATGCTTGACTCTTGAGATTTGAGAGGCAAATATGAGAAAATGGAGGACAAATAAGATGGAGAACAAGATTACCCAACTTTTCCTCACCTGGTTTTATCATGGGTGCTGTCACAAGTTGATCTGAAACTAATTATTACACTGCATCCTTTCCCCAAACAGATTATTTAATTTACCCCAGGTAAAATGGTGTCAACTAGAAGGGACAATCAAATTAAAATTATTTGCAAATGTCATTCCTGTGGTCTGCCTCATTCTCACATGAAACTGA
The DNA here is from genome assembly GCF_902713615.1 of Scyliorhinus canicula. Lineage (NCBI taxonomy): Eukaryota > Metazoa > Chordata > Chondrichthyes > Carcharhiniformes > Scyliorhinidae > Scyliorhinus > Scyliorhinus canicula. The sequence continues at coordinate 26,433,201 of NC_052159.1, forward strand.
ATATAAGATAGGCATCCAGCGTTGCTAGGCAGTGTCATAAAGACAGGAATATGTTTAAATGTCCACAATATAATAATCATGTTCCAGTGGGACATAAACACTGATATGAAAAATAACTTTGCTTTATCCCCTGATGTCCCATTTAATGAATTTTAAGCTTAGTAAGACTTGAGTTCTTCTCCTGTCACCTTCAGCTCTGTGCTCACTTCTTTGGCTCTGCATTCATGACTCTTCTCATATCCTCTGTCACTTTAACTTTTTTCAGTTTCTTAGCTCTAACAGTCTCCTCTTTACCCTGGACATACAATGTCTCTACACCTCTGATGTGCCATCAATTGTACGAGAGACGAGTTGCTTTACAAAAGTTAGGCTTTAATAAACTAGAACTTAGCCCTGCGGTCGTCTACAATAAAATGGACGACCGCCGGACGTTTGACTATTTATACCTCGGCAAGGAGGCGCGGTTAACTCAGCCTCTCGACCAATCGGTCGAGAGGCACATGACCGACCAGGGCCAATGGTAAGCCGGTGTTCTGCCCCAATGGCAGACAGGTATGCAAATCATATCACCACATTCACCCCTTGCGGAGAAAGAAGTCGGGGGGGGGGGTATGAACGAGAGCCGGGGTGGGGGGGGGGGAAGAGAACTGGGGGGAGAGAACTGGTGATATGAGTAGCAGCCAGGTGGACAAAAATTTTCTCTCCTTTCTTTTATCGAATTTGGGGGCTTCCCACTGGCCCAGACAATAAGCGATATTACACAAAAGTCCATGGAGCTGTCGAAATTTAGAACGATTCGATCAGTCTTTTTGTGGCCCGTGACGTTCTGGCAGACCGCCGCAGTGGAGGAGGTGACGTCAGGTCGGCCAATGGTGGTGGTTCCGCTGACGTCCTGGAGTCCGGGAGCGATGGTCCTTGAACAGTCTCCGTCACCCGAGCTGGCTGTGAAGACGCCATGGATGGGGAAGGGGGAACCTGAGTGGGGCGCTGGGGGGAAAAAAACAGGGGGGCGGTCTGTGGTGGAGGGGGGGAAGGCCGCACGCCTGTGGGTGCCAGGTCCCGGAGGGAGACGGTGTCCTGTCGACCGTCGGGGTACTCCACATACGCATACTGCGGGTTAGCGTGGAGTAACTGGACTTGTTCCACCAACGGGTCTGACTTGTGCACCCGCACATGCTTCCGGAGCAAGATGGGTCCGGGGGTGACCAGCCACGTCGGGAGAGGGGATCCGGAGGATGACTTCCTGGGGAAAACAAGAAGACGTTCATGAGGTGTCTGATTAGTTGCGGTACAGAGGAGTGAGCAGATTGAATGTAGGGCATCGGGGATCACCTCTTGCCATCGGGAAATAGGGAGATCTCTGGACCGGAGGGCCAGTAGTATGGTCTTCCAGATGGTACCATTCTCCGGCTCGACCTGTCCGTTACCCCGGGGGTTATAGCTGGTCGTCTTGCTAGAGGCAATGCCCCTGTTGAGCAGGAATTGACGCAGCTCGTCGCTCATAAAGGAGGACCCCCGATCACTGTGTATGTACGTGAGGTAGCCGAACAGGGAGAAGACGGAGAGGAGTGCCTTAATGACGGTCGATGTGGTCATGTCGGGGCAGGGAATGGCGAAGGGGAAGCGGGAGAATTCGTCAATTACCGCCAGGAAATAAATGTTGCGATTGTTAGAGGGAAGGGGCCCCTTGAAGTCAATGCTGAGACGTTCGAAGGGGCGGGATGCTTTGATCAGGTGTGCGAACTCGGGGCGGTAGAAGTGCGGTTTGCACTCTGCGCAGATGTGCGCAGATCAGGGTTACTGACCTGACTTCCGCGATGGAGAAAGGCAGGTTGCAGGCCTTAATGAAATGGTAGAGGCGGGTCACCCCTGGATGGCAGAGGTCCGCGTGGAGGGAGCGGAGGCAGTCTATCTGCGCGCTGGCGCAGGTACTCAGGACAGGGCATCAGGAGGTTCATTGAGCTTCCCAGGACGATACAAGATCCCATAGTTGTACGTGGACAACTCGATCCTCCACCGTAAGATCTTGTCATTCTTGATCTTGCCCCTTTGTGCATTATCAAACATGAAGGCTACTGACCGTTGGTCTGTGAGGAGGGTAAACCTCCTGCTGGCCAAATAGTGCCTCCAATGTCGCACCGCTTCGACTATGGCCTGGGCTTCCTTTTCCACAGAGGGGTGGCGGAGTTCGGAAGCCTGGAGAGTTCTGGAGAAGAAGGCCACGGGTCTGCCCGCATGGTTCAGGGTGGCCGCCAGAGCAACTTCTGATGCGTCGCTCTCGACCTGGAAGGGGAGGGACTCGTCGATGGCGCGCATCGTGGCCTTTGCGATGTCCGCTTTGATGTGGCTAAAGGCCTGGCAGGCCTCTGTCGACGGCGGGAAGATCGTGGTTTGAATGAGGGGACGGGCCTTGTTAGCGTAGTTGCGAACCCATTGGGCGTAGTATGCAAAGAACCCCAGGCAGCGTTTGAGGGATTTGGGGGTACTGGGGAGAGGGAGTTCCATTAGGGGGCGCATGCGTTCGGGGTCGGGGCCTATCACTCCTTTACGCACTACGTAGCCGAGGATGGCTATACGGTCGGTGCTAAACACGCACTTATCCTTATTGTATGTGAGGTTAAGGAGTTTTGCGGTTTGGAGGAATTGCTGGAGGTTGGCGTCATGGTCCTGCTGATCGTGGCCGCAGATGGTGACATTATCAAGATACGGGAAGGTAGCCTGTAATCCGTACTTGTCGACTATTCGGTCCATCTCCCGTTGGAAGACCGAGACCCCATTTGTGACACCAAATGGAACCCTAAGGAAGTGGTAGAGGCGCCATCTGCCTCAAACGCGGTGTATTTGCGGTCACTCACGCGGATGGGGAGCTGGTGATAAGCGGACTTAAGGTCCACAGTGGAGAAGACCTTGTATTTAGCGATATCGTTTACCATGGTGGAAATACGGGGGAGAGGATACGCGTCCAGTTGCGTAAACCGGTTGATGGTCTGGCTATAGTCGATGACCATCTGTTTTTTCTCCCCAGTCCGGACCACCAGCACTTAGGCTCGCCAGGAACCGTTGCTGGCCTCGATGACCCCTTCCGTCAGCAGCATCTGGACCTCGGACCTGATGAAGGACCGATCCTGGGCGCTGTACCGTCTGCTCCGGGTTCGCGATGGGTTTGCAATCGGGGGTCAGATTAGTAAACAAGGAGGGGGGGTCCACTTTGAGGGACGCGAGGCTGCAGACAGTGAGGGGGGGAATCGGGCCGCCGAATTGAAAGGTCAAGCTCTGCAGGTTGCATTGGAAGTCCAGTCCTAGGAGTGCCGGTGCGCAAAGGTCAGGGAGTGCAAGGAATTTATAATTTTTAAAAACCTTCCCTTGGGCCGTGAGGTCCGCGATGCAGCACCCGGTGATGTGGACGGAGTGCGAACCTGAGGCTAATCCGATTTTATGTTTTACCGGATGGACAGTGAGCGCGCAGCATCTTACCGTGGCAGGGTGAACGAAGCTTTCCGTGCTCCCGGAGTCCAGCAGGCAGCCCGTCTCGTGGCCGTTGAGGTCGTTGTCGTTTTGGCGAGTGTGCGTGGATGTGACTGGTCGAGCTCAATGGCCGCGAGCCGTGGAGAAAATCCGTATTCGTCGTCGCCATCCGAGTAGATGCTGGAAGAACCTTGCGTGCCAGTCCTGGAAGGCGGTGGCCAGGATCCGCACGTGGAGTCGGGATCCCAAGATGGCAGCGCCCAGGACCCGCACGTGGAGTCGGGGCCCCAAGATGGCAGCGCCCAGGACCCGCACGTAGAGTCGGCGTCCCAAGGTGGCGGCGCCCAGGACCCGCACGTGGAGTCGGCGCCCCAAGATGGTGGCGCCCAGGACCCGCACGTGGAGTCGGCGCCCCAAGATGGTGGCGCCCGTGGGGCCCTCGTGGTTGCTGGGCGCGGCGGGTAGGAAGGGACCGGGAGGGCCCGGAGAGGCGTGCAGGCCGGGCGCCAGGGCCCGGGGGGGGAAGACTTACGCGGCGGTCAGGAAGGGACCGGGAGGGCCCGGAGAAGCGAGCAGGCCAGGCGCGGGAGCCCGGGGGCGGGGGGGGGGGGGGGGGGGGGGGGAAGAGTTGCGTGGCGTCCAGAAGAACCGCAGCCACCGTTTTGGCCTGGCAGACCACGGAGAAGTGGCCCTTCTTCCCACAGCTCTTACAGAGGGCGGAGCGGGCTGGGCAGCGCGGGCGAGGGTGTTTCGCGAAGCCACAAAAGTAGCAGCAGGGCCCCGTGGACTTGTCGGGGCCGTCCCGCGGCACAGGCCTGAGGGAGGTGGGGAGCGGCGGATGGCGGTGGGGAAGCGTGCCAGGAGGCCTGGCTGGGGTCATAGGCGCGGGCGTTTTGATCGGCGACCTCCAGGGAGGAGGAGAGAGTCCGTGCCTCAGTTAAGCTGAGGTCGTCTTTCTCCAGCATCCGCTGGCGGATAGCGGGGGACTGCATTCCAGCCACGTAAGCGTCTCTGATCAGTAGCTCCGTAGCTGAGACTGCGACGCAGGAGCAATTCCTCCCCAGGATAGCGAGGGCCTGGTAAAATTGGTTTAGTGACTCACCGGGGAGCTGCCGTCTGGTGGCCAGCAGATGTCGGGCGAATACCCTGTTGACTGGTTTAATGAATTGTCCCTTTAGCTTTAGTATTGCTGAATCATAATCCGTTTCTTCTTTGATTATTGCGTAGGCGTCGATACCCACGCTGGAGTGGAGGACGTGCAGCTTCTGTGCCACGGTGGCGGGGGGGGGGGGGGGGGGGGGGGGTGGAGGGGTGGTTGTAGATGCCAGGTATCCTTCGAGGCATGTCAGCCAAAGTTGAAAAAGTTCTGCAGAGTTCAGAGTTTGCGGGCTGATGCGGAGGCATTCGGGCTTGAACCGGAACTCCATCTTCAAAATTGTAGTTTATTAAATTGATGTGCCATCAATTGTATGAGAGACGAGTTGCTTTACAAAAGTTAGGCTTTAATAAACTAGAACTTAGCCCTGCGGTCGTCTACAATAAAATGGGCGACCGCCGGACATTTGACTATTTATACCTCGGCAAGGAGGCGCGGTTAACTCAGCCTCTCGACCAATCGGTCGAGAGGCACATGACCGACCAGGGCCAATGGTAAGCCGGTGTTCTGCCCCAATGGCAGACAGATATGCAAATCATATCACCACAACCTCCATCCCCAGCCAGAGTGGATTGAGGGATCTTCCCTTCTCCCTTGAACAGCAGCTCAACCAGTTTGAAGAAAGGGGCAGCACATTGGCACAGTGGTTAGCACTATTGTCTCACAGCACCAGGAATCCGAGTTCAACTTCGGCCTTGGGTGATTGTGTGGAGTTTGCACATTCTCCCCATGTCTGCGTGGGTTTTCTCTGGGTGCTCCTGTTTTCACCCACTGTCCAAAGATGTGCAGGTTAGGTGTAACCCGCTCAGTAGACCCTTTTACCCATCTGTGATATTCCATCTCCAGACGAAGCACTCCCTCTGACCTCATCCTGTCTTGATCTTTTCATTGAAAACTGCCAGTGTGTCATTAATTGTCACAATTTCTCTGCTCCCTGCACTCACTCCCTAACCTGTCTCCCTTTGAACTTTCTGCACTCCGTTCTCTCAGGTCTAGCCCTGACATTATTAAACCTGCTGACAAACCTGCTCTTGTCTGACATGCCGACTTCTACCTAGCACAGGCTTAACTCTCCCACATTCTCTCCTATCTCCCCATGGACCTTGACCCCATTAACCCCTTGCTTCCAAGACAGTTACTGACCTCATCTCTGTGGTGATATGCATCACTGTATATACACAAGGGGTTAATGTAAATACACTACAACTAAGTAACCACTAGAGGGAGCACCAGAGATGTCATGACATGCAGACATATAGCCAATGGGTCATTACAACAGGACACAACCAATGGGTAATCAGGATTTCCAGAGATGGCATTACCACAAGGGGGCACTTCACAACCCATATAAAAGGACAGGGCGCACATGCTCTGCCTCTTTCCACAAACAGACATCTAGAGAGTACATCAGGATTGATCAACAGCATCATACCCAGCACGTGGCTTAGAGCAGACTGGTAAAGATAGACTGAGTTACTACACCTAGATTAGCAGAGAATCGAACTCATTTAAGAACTGTGTTAATAGTTCAATAAACAAGTTGAACTCATTTGATAGTCTGGAGCTTCCTTTGTCAAAGCATGCATCAAGGAAGCAGCTTATGCTACACGAAGCAGCATAACACAGCATGATACCAGAAGCAGCATAGCACAACAATCTCCTCCAGAGATGGTCCCTCCACACCACAGTGTCCCCCATTCCAAACAGCCCATTAAATAGCCTTTAAACAGAAGACCAACCAGTTTCTATTGACTACCAACCTTCCCCACCTGGCTGAATTGGTTCTCTCATTGAATAACTTACCTTTTAACTCATTTATTTGCTCCAAATAAAATATGTTGCTGTGGATATTCACATGCGTCATATCTATGCCTGTCTTTTTATGGGACATGTGTAATCTTCCTTCTTCCAGTCATACTCAGGCCCTCTCTCTCAACTCTTTCTCTGGTACATTGATGACTATATTGGAGCTGTTTTCTGTTCTTGTCCTAAATTGGAAAGCTTCATCAACTTTGCTTCCAATTTTCCCCTTTCTCTCACTCTCACATGTTCCCCAGACTCTCCCTTTGTTGATGTCTTTATCTCCATTTATGACGATAGGCTGTCAATAAGCTTTCATTATAAGCCCACTGACTTCCAAAGCTATTTCGACTACAATTCATCCTGCAGTACTGGGGGGCAGCGTCAGGGGGCAGTGCCTGGACAATGGCAATGTGCTGCCTGGGTATAACCTCCCCCCTGGGGGAATTCTCTACATGGGGAGATGACACAGCGGGGAGCCCATTAATGACATGTAAATGTATGTTAATGGCGTTCCCGTTAGTGCATGAGGGGATTCTAGTTACATCACTGGCAGGGGGAAGGAACAATCGAGTGGGAATATCGCACCAGCGTGAAAGCCGTTTTTGGAATTCCCCCTCAATTCTTCACCCTTCTGCCATTTCTGCGTGCCGAAAACAAAGGTGGAAAATCCCCCCCCCCCCAATGATTCTGCTGTTATTTTCATTATTTAAGTATTTCCATTTTGTTCTGATTCAGAAAATACAGGGAAAGTATATGAATCACAAATGATCCCCACAATGGTGTAGATTTAGATCAAGTAGGAAGAATTTAAAAAAAATTAAGTCAGACGTCCTCCAGTATAGACTTCCAGTTTTAATAGAGGTGATTTGAGGGAAATGACGACCAATCAACGGTCAGGAGACAGATGGGTCCGTGAAACTTTTTAAGGAGACTGCATATCTCTAATTATATAGGTCTTGTATTTTTAACTAAAGTTGACTGAATTGCCCAGGACTTGGCAATCCATCAGGCAAAAGAAGACAGGAAGGGCTGGATCCATTCAAAACAATTCTTGTGATTTATGAGGAACAGGAGGTTGAACAAGGTCCAGCAAGCTTATCCCTGTACCACCACCATGACCTCTGACTCCCCCATGATCTCAAGCCCCATTTCCCTGTGATCTTGATACCTCAATGATCTCCCACCCACAACTGATATTTAACTCTCTTGCAATCTCCAGTCTGTCACCCCGGAAACCTCTGCCGTGATTTTTAACTCCTAATCCTGGTATCACACCAAAATGTCCCACCGTTCACCAGCAATCTCAGACTTAACTGACAACTGTTCCAACAGCTTTCTACTAGTTAGGCAGCCAGCCTGTCAATCAACCTGGCTGGCTTAGATGCGGAGAAGGCCTTTGATAGGGTAGAGTGGGTACCTGTTCGCGGAGTTGGAGTGGTTCAGGATTGGGCCTAAGTTTGTGATGTGGGTTAAGGTATTGTACAAGGAATCAAAGGGCAGCATTCGGGCGAACACTGTAAGGTCTGATTATTTTTGTTTTCTAGGGAAAGGATCGAGGCAATGGTGTCCTATGTCCTCTCTCCTATTTGCGTTGGCGATTGATCCTTGAGGAAGTCAGGCAAATGGAAGGGGATAATGAGTGGGGCATGTTGGAGCAAAGGATATTGTTGTATGCTGATGACCTGTTGTTGTACATCACTGACCTAGCTCCCACAATGGGGGACATAATGGGGCTACTACAGTAGTTTGGGGCTTTCTCCGGATACAAATAGAATTTTGAGAAAAGTGAATGTTTTCCAGTCACTCCACCGAGGAAGGAAGATAACTTGGGGGTGTTACCATGCAGCCTGATGAGTTCTCATTTTAGATAATTTGGCTAGGGAAACTGAACTTTACGAGTTTGATAGGTAAGGTTAAGGCGGATCTGCAGAGTTGGGACAGTCTCCCCCTGTCTCTGGCTGAGCGAGTGCAGTCGGTAAAGATGAATATCCTGCCAAGCTTTGGTTTTTATTTCCGTGACATCTGGTGTTTCTGCCTGAGGCATTCTTTGTGGGGGCGGAACAGCTTATTTCATTGTTCATTTGGGCGGGTAAGGTGGCAAAGATTCGGAAGGTGGTTCTGCAGGGGGACCGGCAGTCAGGGGTTTTGTTGCTGCCAAACCTGATTTATTATGACTGGGTGAACACAGAGGAGGTATTGAGTTGCTTTGGGGGTCAGGAGGAAGTCTAGGCTAGATCGAGCCTAGGTCATGCAAAGGGACAGGGCTGTGGGCACTAGTGACTGCCCCGCCTCTGTTCTCTCCAGGAAGATTTTCAGGGAATCTGGTGGCGGTGGCCACATTAAAAATATGGAGGCAATCACGGCAGCATTTTAAATTGGGAACTGGGTCGAAGATGGCTCCAATTCGGGACAATCACCTGTTCGAGCCTGCAAGATTGGACACCAGGTTTTAAACATTGGGAGGATGGAGGGGTGGGTATAATGGGGGATTTATTGCTGGAGAGGCTGTTTGCGTGTTTGGAGGAGCTAGCGGAGAGATATGGTTTTGCACAGTCTGAAACATTTAGATACCTGCAGGTTAGGGATTTTGCTAAGAGGGTTTTTCCAACCTTTCTGGTGATGCCACCATTATCATTGTTGGAGAGGGTCCTGTCGTTGGTGGGGGTGGAGTAGGGGGAGTACTTCAGGAATTTCCAGGAGGATTCTGACGGAGGATGTTGCGCCGCTTGGGAGCTTAAGGTCAAATGTGAGGACGAGTTGGGAGGGGATGTAGAGGCGGGCGTGTGAAGCCCTACGCAGGGTGAATGCCACATCGTCCTGTGCGAGGCTCGGGCTGATACAGTTAAAAGTAGTTCATCGGGTACACTTAACAAGGGTAAGATGAGCCGGTTGTTTGAAGGGGTTGAGGATAGGTGTGAGAGGGGCCTAGCGAATCATGTGCATATGTTCTGATCATGTCCTAAGCTGGCAAACTTCTGGGGCTCTTTCTTCAGCACCGTGTCGATGATCTTACAAATGGTATTAGAGCCTGGTCACGTAAAGGCCATTTTCAGGGTGTCGGACCTATTATAAATGCCTCAAAGACTTCCTGCAGTTAAATCCTGCTGGAGATCTGGGAAATCCATATGGGAACTCTCCGCCTGTCAATATACACAACTGCAAGTAAATATCGAGACCAACGTACAACTTTTTTTTGTCAGTTTCCCACCCTATCTGGAAATGCCAGCCTAAAATTGAGGCTGGGTGGGAAAAGGCCCTTAAGTGGCTTATTAAGTGGTCTACTTAAGGGCCTTAATAGATGAAAGAGTGGGATTTCCATCCAAAGCTCTGCCCGTCCAAGCATGAAGTCGTCCAAGCATGAAGTTATGTCTGGATTTGCAGGTGGGTTTCCGGGGTTGAATCCTGTTCATTCAATTTTACTCTCCCCCTGTCGTCTCAGAACTGGCGACAGAAAGCGTAAGATTCTGCCCAATGATAAGTGTGGGCTGGAAATTTCAGCTAGAATGGCAACTTATAATTGATGGCATTAAGGCATTTCGGGGTTAAACAAGGCAACATAGACCAACCTTTGCCAAAATGGACAATTGAATATCAATGAATTAGGCAAGGCCAATTGTTTGATTTTTATTCAACCAGAATTAGCCACTGAACCTGGCCTGCACAACCCTGGAACCATTTGGGCCTGAATGGGTTTAAGAATATTGTCAGTTTTGTGGCTGTTTGTTTGTGGTTTGTAAACACGACACGCCACCCAGCAAGTTGCATTTCCAGTTGTTAAATTCGGTTACCAGAGTGACAATGTTTTAAAAGCCATCAAGAGCTCAATTGTGTTCTATGTAACAAGCTACTCAGTCCTAATTGGAAATGGTTTTGTCAGAAGTTTGGCAACAAAAATGTGTGATAACATCCATTAGGTCAATGTTACTTTAACATCCTCCATAGAATGACTTATTCTTGTATTGTTCAAATTTGGTGGTTAAATGAATCTATATTTGTGAATATGGGGTTAATTGTGTGTGTATAATTCAGCATTTGAATCAAGCAATTACTGTGGACGTTAACCATCACTGCTGCAATTGGGAATGTTTGTGGAACTTTGGACCAGATTGAACATGTCAGCTGGTAGACGTTGCTATTCAAATAGAACCTGACAACTCCTGCTTGATGAATGCAATGATATCCCCAGTTCTTATTATGGTGCTGTTTCAATTCATGGTGCTAGTAACTTTCTCAGGTAATTTCTAAATTCATGGATGACGTCAAATTGGGGCAGGGGATGAGGGGGGATAATAGTTAATATTAAGCACTGTGATAAATTACAGGAAGACATTAATAAGCCTGCAAATAAATGGCAAATAAAGTTCAACTCAGATTAATATGAGGCAGTATATTTTGATGGGAAGCATTGTGTCATGGGAGTGTCCCTTTAAGAAATGTTTTTGTCTTGTCACATGGCTTCAGTGATGTCATTGGGGGGTGGAACTGGGCTGTGGCTCTGGGAGTTGATTTTACTTTTGCTTTGAGTTTGACCTGGTTTTGTTCTGCACAGGTCGAAGTAAGGTTTTTTTCTCTATCTGCATTTTAAAAGCTGTTTCCAGACTGCTCGATAACTTGAAAAGAACAACTGTTTTCTGGAAGAAATTCAAACCTGCTGTTTTGGAAAGGAAACAGGAGCGTCCATACCAGGTCTTGAGTGCTGTGTGCTGGGCCAGCCCTTTGAAAAGGGTTTTCTGGTTTATGGGATCGTGTTGTTAAATTGGAACAGCTAAAGGGGAAATTTATTAAGGGTTATACATAATAATACTGTAGTTGTGTGGGGTATTTATGTTGGTTGTTGATAAAAAATACTGTGTGTGTTTATAAAAATGTTATCTAAATTCGTAGAATAAACTTTGTTTTTGATTAAAAGTGCTTAAGGCCTCTGTTGAATAACAGCTGAAAGGCAGACCCTGGCAGGCCCTTGTGCTCATCGTAACCAAAATCAATAAACAGGTGAACTCCATTATATACTTTGGAGTTTTCTGAACCCTGGTCCATAGCAATTGGGAGGTCACTTATTACTAGAATTTGCAAGTTCATGTGGAATAGAGGAACAAAGGGATCTCGGAGTACAAATACATCAATCATTAAAAGCTGTACCACAGGTCAGCAAGGCCATAAGAAAGCAAAACAAGCACTAGTTTTTAGTTCAAGAGAAATAGAATTGAGAAGTATGGAAATTTTGCCTTGGTTAGGCCACATTTAGAGTACTGTGTGTAGTGCTGGTCAGCATGTATTGAAAAGGATACACGGGAGCCATGGAGAAGGTGCTGAAAAGATTTACAAGGTTATGACACTAGAAATTAATGGGCATACATATCAGGAAAGGATTAACAGATTTAAAAAAACAGGAACTCAGCAATAGAACACCCAGGGCGGAAGAAGAGGATACCAAGGAGGGGAAAAAGATATACCAAGGAAGATGTATGTAAATAGGAAACTGTATGAATTGTAAATATCGGACTCAAAAGTTTCACTCTGTAAAATTGAAAAATGGCAATGGAAATATTTTTTTAAAAGTAATTTATCGTAACAAGTGCAAGAGACAAAATGCAGGTGCAGAAATACAAGCTCCTAAGTAGATTTTCAAGTTTTTGATAAATGTAAGAGACAGTAGTGTAGTGGTAATGTTGCTGGGCTAGTAATCAAGAGGCCCAGGTTAATGTTCTGGGTACGTGGGTTTAAATCCCACCATAGGAACTGGTGGAATTTGAATTCAATTGATAAATTTGGAACATAAAGTTAGTCTAAATAATGTTGACCATGACAACTATGATTGATTGTTGTTAACAATCCATCTGATTCACTAATGTCCTTTAGGGAAGGAAACTACCTTCCTCACCTGTCTAGCCCATATGTGACTCCAGATCCACAGCAATGTCTTAACTGCCCTCTGAAATTGCCATTAGTTCAGGGCAATTAGGGATGGACAATAAATGTTGATCTTGACAGTAATACTCACATTCTATGAAATAATAAAGAAAAGGAAATGCAAAAAAAAAAAAGGTCTCTAATCTAGTAACTAGAAGCTGCTCTTTTAAGTGGGTGTAGTTTAATTCCATTTCTGAAACATTCAAAGCACCTGGACTGTCAGAACTTGCACTGTATCTTTCAGCCAGATGGAGAGTCGGTATTGCAACGCTCTTACTACCAAATGCCCAGTATCGCATGTCACAGGTCGCATTGCTAACTATAAACAAAACTATGCACATGCATATTACCACAACGCCCATGTGACGTCCCACTTTTGGGGGGGGGGGGGACTGGGCTGCCATTGCATTTGCCTTTATCCGCTAATGAGATTAAAATGAATGCCCTTTCTGGGCGAGATCCTGATCACATCAGCTTGTGTAGGCCGGGAGAATGTCAAACTGTTTGGTGCCCAGTGCGATTCCTGTTTTAGGGCTCACCCGCTATCCTCCCAACATAGCAGAATCGATGCCAGGTGCAACATGGCCAGAGAATTTGTCTGTTTTCACCATTGACCAGAGCTCTGCCCTAGAAATGTAAAGGGTGTATTCATTTGGAATTTGATTGTCAGCTGCCACATGGGGCATTAGCCCCTCTTCGAAGATATTAAGGTCTCTGCTGGTTTCTGAAGGTTAGAAATACCTCTGGTTAGAGTCATGTCCAGTTAGGGTAAAGCTGTGGTTAATTTTGAAAGTAAAATAATAATTTTATGGTGTAGCCAGGTTGACGCGTTTAGGCTGTCTTCCTTCCTGATTTCTGGCTGGGACATAATTAAGGTGTCTATAAAGGCTTTGCTCTCATGGTGACTGGGTTTTCAGTTAACCTGCAGGCAGACCACATTGGCCTGGAACACTCCTTGTGACTATCCAGTGGTCCTGGCTAGAATGTACATGTAGAGATTCAACTAGGTTAGGATCAGATTTGGCTGTGAATACATAAGCAATAGTCTACTAATATTCAATATCCGCACTCAAAGATGAAAATTAATAGCTTGGATGAGAGACACGAGGACACTGAGTCCCACCCTATACCTTCAGGTGAAAATGAGAAGGGGAGGAGTAAAAATATGAAGAAATTAAGTAAACATTCTAATAAATCTATAAGAAACAGGAAAATTAACTTGTTACCAAAAGCAAACCATCATGACACACAAAATGTTCAAAAGCTGGTGTTCAGCTAATAAAATCTGTTATTTCAGAGCAGACATCATGAGCTTCTTAATCTTCACAAGATCACATTCTTTCATAATAAAAGCTTGATTTTCTTTTTGCAGCAGGTTAAGTGTATCCACGATCATCATCCCTCTGGTCAGTGATCCTTGCAACTCCACGCTCACTCCATGTCGTATATATTCAGTGACAACACTCTCATCAATAGCAGCCGCCATTGCAAAAGAATCACAAGACACAAAACCGGGTCCAAAGTACATCTCTTTCTTGTCTTGCTTGGCTTTGGAAAATTTTTCACTATGTGCAGTTATCTTCTTCATGAAGCAAGCTTTCCCAGTGGCTTGATTTACCCATTCTTTAAAAAATACCTGTAATGGACACAACAAAAGAACTTCAATTTTACACAACTTCTAAGTCATCATTATCAAAACCAAAAGAATAAGCCATCAAAGCTTTAAATTATTTGTAACACATGGAACCTCTAATTTTAAGAGTGACTGTCGAAATATACAGGCTTTACATTTAAAGCAAAATAGACTAATGATCTGCAAATACAGATCGACAATATTATACTGGAAATTTTTGGATTCATTTCTGTCATTTATAGCCTCATTTTAATTACTATTTCATGAATAACTTTTCCCCTACGTTTGTGGAATGGTTTAAGCTGCAAGTGTAATGACTGGATAAATACTTGATGAGAATAATATTACAGGGCTGTGGCAAAATGAACAAAGGAATGGGATTAATTGGATAGAGCAGGTGAAGGCACAATGGACCAAATGTGTCTCATGAATCACACAAAGTTAGTACAAAGGTACAGTAAATGATCAGCAATGAAAATGGAATGTTGCCATTTATTGGAAGAGGAATGGAATATAAAAGTAGGTTTTGCTGAACTGTACAGGAACTTTTCTATGGGGTTCTTTGGTGGCATGCTGGAGGATGAGTGCACTTTTTGTTTCCTCCTTACTGTTATTGTTTGCACTATGGAAGAGCGCGAGCGGTGGGGAAGGGTTATCAGTGGATGGTAGGTGCCATGGGCGGGGCTGCCAGGCTAGCTGGGTTCACAGGAGCGCAGCGGGGGGTGAGCAGGTGGTCAGAGTGTTAGAGGCAGATGGAATTGTTGTTTCGTTTTGGGGAGAACTGCTGATGGGGGTGTGGCTGTTGATGTGTAATAAGGAGGGAGTTGGTGACGGTGGTCATCCGAAGGCGGGTCTGGAGGGAGGCGGACCGGGGGCTGGCCCAGGAAGGATTACAGCAGATCGGCGGGGGTGGGGGGGTGGCCACATGGAACATGAGAGGGCTGAATGGGCCGGTCAAGCGGGTATCTGTGCACCCAAGGAGCGTGAAGGCAGATGTGGCATTTTTACAGGAAACACATTTGAAGATCGGGGATCAGACTAGGCTAAGGAAAGGGTGGGTAGGGCAAGTTTTTCCATTCAGGGTTGGATATGAAGACAAGGGGGTGGCGGTGCTGATAAATAAGTGGAGAGCGTTTGAGGCGGGGAATATAGAAGCAGACACAGGGTGAGGGACATTTTGTGATGGTGAGCATGTAATTGGACGGGATGTCAGTGGTCCTGGTGAACGTTTGTGCCCCAAATTGCGATGACGTCGAATTCATGAGGCAGGTGTTGGGGAAGATCCCAGACCTGGACTTGCACCAGTTGATTATGGAGTGGCGAGTTTAAAATGGTTATCGAGCCGAAATTGAACCGGTCGAGTCCACGGTCCTAGAGGGTGGCAGCAGTGGCGAAGGAGTTGGAAGGGTTCATGGAGCGTATGGGGCGGGGGTAGACCGATGGAGGCTGAGGATGAAAGAATTTTTGTGCTTCTCCCATGTGCACAGTGATTGGTTATTTTGTGGTGGATAAGACTTTGCTGGCGGGGGTGGCCGACTTGGGGCATTCGGCGATGTGGTCTCTGACCATATGGGGATCAGCACTTGTAATGGAGATTAGACGTGGGGTTGCAAGCAGATGAGGAGGTTTGCAAGCAGGTGAAGGCCGCCATTCGGGGGTATGTGGAGCTGAATGAGGTGAGGTTTCGGCCGCCACGTTATGGGAGACGCTTAAGGCAGTGGTCAGGGGGGAGTTTATAGCGATCAGGGCGCATAGGGATAGGACAGAGCGGGCAGAGATGGCTAGACTGGTGGAGGAGATTGTGCAGGTGGATAGGAGGTACTCATAGGCACCGGATGCAGGGCTGTTGAAGGAGTGGCTGAAGCTCCAGATGGATTTTGGGTTGATGTCCACAGGGAAGGCAGTGGGGCAGTTATGGAGGGCCAGGGAGGCAGTGTACGAAAATGGAGAGAAGGCGAATATGATGCTGGCCCATCAACTTAGGAGCAGGAGGCGGTGAGGTGATCGGAAAGGTGAGAATTTGAGGGGAAGGGTGGACTTGGACCAGGTGGGGGTGAATAGGTATTTGAGGAATTCTGTAAGAGATTTGGCGGAATTCTCCGAGCCTCCGCGCCGAAATCGTGATCAGCGCGGGGGCAGAGAATGGGTGTTGATACTGAAAACCAGCGCAACGCCGCCCCCGCGATTCTCCGGTCATAGAGAGCATCAACTCCATGCAGTCGGGGAAGGCTCTGGGACCCAATGAGTTCCCGGTGGACATCTACAAAATATTTGCACCGCCTCTCGCCCCGCACCTGCAGGAGATGTTCTCAGTCGCAAGCGAGGGCACCCTGGCACCATATCGCTGAAACCCAAAAAAGGTAAAGCCCAACAGAATGCAGGTCATACAGACCCATTTCGCTGCTCAATACGGACGGGAAAATACTCGCAAAAGTCGTGGCCAAGAGACTGGAGAACTGCACACTAGAGGTGGTCGCAGAGGACCAGATAAGCTTTGTTAAGGGTAGATAGCTAACTGCGAACATTGGACGGCTGCTGAATATGGTACTTTAAAAAATAAATTTAGAGCACCCAATTCATTTTTCCAATTAAGGGGCAATTTAGTGTGGCTAATCCACTCACCCTACACATCTTTGGGTTGTGGGAGCAAAACCCACGTCAATACGGCGAGCATGTCCAAACTCCACACGGACAGTGACCCAGAGCTGGGAACGAAGCTGGGACCTCGGCGCGTGATGCAGCAGTGCTAACCACTGCGCTGCCATGGTGCCTGATGAATGTGATACTGACCCCACCCGGGGAGAGAGCACCAGAGGTGATCGTCTCCCAGGAAGCAGAAAAGGTCTTTGGCAGAGTTGTGTGGAAGTACCTCATTGAGGTACTTGAGGGAATAAGGTGTGTTCACCTCATGGGTGAAACTCCTATACAGCACCGTCAAGGCGAGTGCTCAGACCAACACCACCAGCTCTGAATACTTCCAGTTGCACCAAGGCACCAGGCAGGGACGCCCGCTGTCCCCGCTCCTGTTCGCTTTGGCAATTTAGCCGTTGTGAGATGCGAGAGGATGGAGGGGAATCCAAAGAGGAGGCAGAGAGCACAGAATATGCAAATGTTCTGCTCCTCTACATCTCGGACCCGCAAACCGGTGTGAACAAAATCACAAAGCTTCTGGGAGAGTTTGGAGCCTTCCCAGGCAACAAACTCAAACTGGGCAAAAGTGACGTTTTCCCGGTGAACCCAAGGGGGGGGGGGGGGGGGGGGGGAGAGGGCAGAGCTGGAGGGTCTACCATTTAAAATAACCTAAAACAAATTCCACTACCTGGGAATCTTGATAGCCCACGACTGGACACGGATCCACAAGTGAAATCTGACCAGCCTGGCAGAAAGTTAAAAAGGACCTACAGAGATGGGAAGCACTCCTGCTTTCTCTGGACTTTTACACAGGGAACAGACTGGCAACTCTAGAAGAGCTGACAGAGAAACTGCAACTACCGAATGGACAGGAATTCAGACATCTGCAAATCAAACATTTTCTCTGCAAGGAGACGGCAAGGTACACAAGGATCGCGAGAGACACAATGTGGGAGGAGTTACTGGACACGGACAGTCTGGGAAAGGTGACCTGGTGGTACATATAGGGACGTCTTTTGGAAAGGACACCCTCCCCACTGGACAAAACAAGGGAAAAATGGGAGGACGAGATAGGGACGGACGCAGGGTGGGGAAGCACTGAACAGGGACAACTCCACCTCCTGCACAAGGCTAAGCCCCAGGCAGGTAAAAGTGGTGCACAGAGCACACCTGACAAGAACCCGAATGAACAAATTCTTCCAGGAGGTGGAGGACAAATGTAAACAGTGCCAGGGAGGCCCGGCCAACCACGCCCACATGTTTTGGGCATGTCCCAGACTTGTTGGGTTCTGGACAGCCTTCTTTGAGGCAATGTCCAAGATTGTGGGGGTGAGGGCCTTGCTCGAGAGTGAAAGTCTTCAGGGTATTGGACCAGCCAGAACTTCATATGGGGAAGACGGCTGACAGCACTTGTCTTTGCTTCCCTAATCGCTCGCCGAAGAATCCTGCTCGGCTGGCGATCAGCAGCACCACCCACAGCTGCAGACTGGCTGGCAGGCCTATCAGAATTTCTCTGCCTGGAGTAGATCAAGTGACCATCTGAGGATCCGAAGATGGCTTCCACCAAGCGTGGGGGCCATTCACCAACCTGTTCCAAGACCTGTTCAAAGCCAACAACTGATAGAACAGGGGGGAAGGGCAGGTGGATGATGCATGGGGACCACAGAAAGCAGACAGGAGCGAGAGTGGGGGTGAGGGGGAGGGGGGAGAGAGAGACTAGAGGAAACACCAAGGGAGAGACCAGAGAGAGACAGACACAGGGATCAGAGGGCCCAACATAAAGCCATAAGAAAAAGACAAAAAAAACCCACCTACAGTGAAAGAAAGGTGTTATACCGTCAATTCACTGTGAGACCGTGAGAACGCGTGAACATTAGGCTTTATTATCCATGAACTCGCCTGCCAGAGTTGGCAAATGAGTGCCACCCACAGGTGGCCGGACTATATATCGCCCCGGTGAGGGCGGAGCCAGAGGCGGAGCCCACCATCGTTCCTGTACAGTACCTGGAAGTAGCCCGTATCATCACTTCCAGGTCATGGGTCACATCATTACACAGACAGTACAGACAGCTCATGCATTAGGTGAAATACATTCACCGCAAAAGGGCCTGAGATAAGACTTGGAAACAGCAGAAGGGGGAAGGAGGATGGGGTGACAAAGTTGGGGGGGGGGAGGTGTGGAGGAGAGTGTCGAAAAGGAACAACATGTAAACTGTTACCATATCATCTATATATATATATGTACGGTGTAAAAATGTAAACTATAATTAAAAGATTTTTTAAAAAGATTTAGTATCAGGAAGAGCAAAGCACTGCTCACAATATGGAAATATTGATGACCTTTTATAATTGCTGTGATTTTTCTCAGGAAGAATGCGGAATATCTAATAAACAATTAAGAATACATAATTAGATTTGATCTAATTAAGTCGGTATTTCATGATGTTCCTGTAAGTTTAAAAACACTTTCACTTCAACTAGGGGCTTTTCACAGTAACTTCATTTGAAGCCTACTTGCGACAATAAGCGATTCTCATTTCATTTCATTTCACTTCCACTTACCGATTATTGAGGAACTAGAATAAAGGTTGAAAGTGAAAAGAATATAAAAAGATTAAGTAAAAGATCAGGAAGTCTTGGCTTGGTAACATCAAGCTTGGGATTTTAAATTATTCATGTTGCAAGAAAAAGGAAAGATAGCTCAGAAACCTATGTACAACTTCTTTAATGTCTTAAGAACAAAGAACAGTACAACACAGGAACAAGCCCTTCGGTCCTCCAAGCCCCCCTCCAAGCTCACCTAAACTAAAACCTTCTGCACTTCTGGATCCCTCTATTCCCATCCTATTCATGCATTCGTCAAGATGCCTCTTAAACATCGCTACTGTATTTGCTTCCTCAGAAAAGTGGGGGGGGGGGGGGGGGGGGGGGGGGGGGGGGGAGGAGATGCAATGGGCTATGCGCCAGGCTAATCCATGCCTCAATGTGACTATATGTAAATAAAGAACAAAGAACAGTGCAGTTCAGGAACAGGCCCTTGGGCCCTCCAAGCCTGCGCCGATCACGTGTCCTATCTAGACCAACCGTCTGTATCCTTCTATACCCCGTCTGTTCATGCGCCTATCAAGATAATTCTCAACGGTCGCTAACGCACTTCAACCCACCTCACTTGGCACTGCATTCCAGGTCACCACCACCCTCTGTGTAAAAAATCTTCCCCCCGCACATCTTCACTGAACCTATCCCCCCTCAACTTGAACTTGTGCCCCTTGCAATGGTCATTTCTGCCACGGAAAAAAGCCTCCAACTGTTCACCCTGTCTATACCCCTCATAATTTTATTAGTTTCTATCAGATCGCCCCTCAGCTTCCGTCTCTGTAGGGAGAACAATCCCAGTTTATTCAATCTCCTCATAGCTGATACCCTTCATACCAGGCAACACCCTGGTAAACATTTTCTGTACTCCCTCCAAAGCCTCCACATCCTTCTGGATTTTTCGACGGCCTCGGGCCATATGAGGTTTAACAGGGTAAAAGACTGTACTTTTATTGACTTGCCAGAGAGTGCAGCACTAAAATAAATACTGGAATATTTCCTATCCGTGATATTTTTATCAAAAATGAATGGTTCGATGTGGCAAAGTCCTTGTGCCATACTGCAAACTCCTGACACCATGTAGAATGTTATGGGATCCTCAAATTATTGACATCAAGGACTTCCAACAAAGTTAGTTTATTCCTAAGCTTGACAGCTACATCCATTACTTGTGCTCTGCCGAACATCCTCGGGATAACTCCTATGCTCCTGCCACGTGATCTCTTATGTATCCGCGTAATGACATTCTCGCGTGATCACTCAGCCTTATTTAATTAACTTCTCAGGATCAACCGTTAAAGCACTTCAAAAAACAAGGGCCACAAATTAAAGTTTGTTCGTTGTTGAAAAGTGCAGTGTCTCTCTGCAGGTTCATTGGACAAAAGGCACTAATCCTCCCTATTCTGATCCTTTGATGGTTTGCTTGGTAAAGGTACCAACTCCTGATTTGTGCGAAAACTCTCATAATTTAATAATAAACGGTTGTGGTTTATTTAAACATCTTGTTGATTCTCTTCTTGATGTAAGTGTTACTATTTGCTTGAATTCTTCCATACAACCTAACAGCACAATGAAACATTGCAATTCACCTCGAAGATCCCAGCAGTAAGTTGCTTGCTGTCATTGCCTTGTGGCAGCTTTACTTTGCTTTTCTTTTATGTAGAAAGATCATCGGGGAAACCAGTTTATTTTAAACTTCAACAGAGACCACACTTTGACTCTTTCACCTGACATCCATCTCATGCCCTGGAGCAATTTCTTTGATGTTCTAAATTAAAAGTGCATTCGCTGATCTTGACTTTGTGCTTAAAATGTATTTTCTACAGCTTACCCAAGGCAGAGCATGATGAAGACAATATTCCCAAGAGGCGATATAGGTGGGACACGCAAAATGATTCAGGACAATATAAGCTGCTTCAGGATCAGCCGCAAAGTTAAACTCAGAGCACATTGTCACATTCCCCCTGCCTGAAAAAGACAAAACCTTCAAATTAAATTCAATCCACCACAACTGTAAAAGCTGCCTAACCCAGATACAGTTAGCAGTCTGGTGAAAATAAGTGCTTAGTTTTTCTAGGAAAATATATAGGGAGTTATCAGCTACCCAATATTATAAAATGTGTATACTTTAAGCAATCAATTACATAATGATACACTTTGTCACACTTTGTCACATTTCAGAAATTCTGAAAATCTTTCCCTGGATAATACTTGTTGAAACAAACACTACTGGTGAGCTCAATTTAGCTTTCAAGGGTCTAATTTCACAGGACAGTGTGGCCGAGCCACATAGATTAGAACTGAAATGAGACTTCTAAACCCACCAAAGTTACCATTCTAGTACTCACTCACATTAATTGCTGCTGCAATAAGGAGGTCTGCCCTAGACTAAAGGGCAACATTCAGAGGAGTCATTCTGCTTCAGTCAGGTAAGACAACCCACTGATGCAAGAAGTGAAATATATTAATTTCTTTGTGTCCTGATATGAATACAAGTTGTATTAATTGAAACAAATGTCTGAAATAAAGCAGTGAATCATAGAATTTACAGTGCAGAAGGAGGACATTTTGCCCGTCAAGTCTGCGCCAGCTCTTGGAAAGAGCACCGTACTTGAACCCACACCTCCACCCCATCCACGTTAACTAGTAGCCCCACCTAACCTGCACATCTTTGGACTGTGGGAGGAAACCGGAGCACCCGGAGGAAACCCACGCAGACATGGGGAGAACGTGCAAACTCCATCAATTTGTATCAAGCCACTTCTCAAGGCTGCCTTGGGAGAATGAAATACACATGGAAAAGAATGAACATCTTGGGCTGGATTCTCCGATTTTGAGGCTATGTCCCCCACGCCAGCGTGGGAATGGTGGCTGTTTACGGCAGCAAAAATGGCGTAAATTGGCCACCAATCCTCCGTTTGGCTGGGAGCTAGCATCAAGGCAGCGTAGAGCACCCGGCTCTAGCTGCCGCCAATATGGCCCAGAGAATTGCCAGGTCCGTGGTCGCAACATGGCGCCAGACACTTGCGGACCTGGCCTGCGAAATAGTGCCCCCTTTGGCCGGCTCACGTGCCCCGGACCACCCCGCAACAGTGCCCCCAGTCGCAGGAAAAGTCGTTCCTGCCCGCGGATTGGCTATTCCCCCTGACAGCGGTGGCGCTAGGCTGAGTGCGCAGCCACCACGCCGAGTTCCCAATGGATGAGACCACGGCTTCGGGAACTCGGCCAGTTGGGGGCGGAGCATCGGGGGTGCGGGCCTCGGGCAACGTCCTGAGGCCGTTGATACATTGTTTTGGAGGAGGCAGAGCATCGCAAAGCAACGTCGCCCCCGATTTGGTCGTAAACTTTGATTCTCCAGCCGTTCGCCAAACGCGATTCCGGCGTCGGTGACCGGAGAATCCCGCCCGTTGTTCAAGATGCAAATGAATACTATTATCATTAAAACACAAAATACTGGATAATCACAGAAGGTCTGACAGCATAGAAAGCATCCTATCTGGCTACATCACAGTGAATGTACCACGCCTCCTGCAGCATATGAGGTAGATAACATTGGTCGAGTAGCACGAGTATGTACCATGTACCTGGTGGGTGATGTTCTCATGTCTAATGGTGGTACCCATGTTGATGATCTGGCACGTCTTGCAGAGGTACCTTGTGTTGCCCTATTAAATACTTTCTTTTATTTCCTTTTCTTTTCATGTACTTAATGATCTGTTGAGCTGCTCGCAGAAAAATAATTTTCTCTGTACCTTGGTACACGTGACAATAAACAAAATCCAGGTTGCCGTGGCAGGGCTGTGTAGTGTCGTGGTCGCTGTTCTCCTGAAGGATAGGTAGTTTGCTGCAAACAATGGTCTGTTTGAGGTTGCGCGGTTGTTTGAAGGCAAGTAGTGAGGGTGTGGGGATGGCCTTGGAAAGATGTTCGTCTTCATCGTGTTGAAGGCTGGGAAGAAGATGTCGTAGTTTCTCCGCTCTGGGGAAGTTCTGGACGACGAGGGGTACTCTGTCGGTTATGTCCCAGTTTTGTCTTCTGAGGTGGTCGGTGCGTTTTTTTGCTGTGGCGCGTTGGAACTGTCGATCGATAAGTTGAGCGCCATATCCCGTTCGTACGAAGGCGTCTTTCGGCGTCTGAGTAGATGTCTGTTACGCTCCTCTTCGTCTGAGAAGATCCTGTGTATACGGAGCGCTTGTCATAGGGGATGGCTGCTTTAATGTGTTTAGGGTGAAAGCTGGAGAAGTGGAGCATTGTGAGGTTATCCGTGGGCTTGCAGTAAAGCAAAGTGATGAAGTGACCGTCCTTGATGGAGATGAGTGTGACCAAGAATGCAACCGATTCTGGAGAGTAGTCCATGGTAAGTCTGATGGTGGGATGGAACTTATTGATGTAATTGTGTAGTCGTTTCAGTGGTTCTTTGCCATGGGACGAAAGGAGAAAAGTGTAATTGATGTATCTGGTGTATAACGTCGGTTGAAGGTCTTGTGCGATGAGGAGGTCTTGTTCGAACTTGTGCATGAAGATGTTGGCGTATTGAGGTGCAAATTTGGGCCCATGGCTGTTCCGGTATCTGGATGAAGAACTTGTTGTCGAAGGTGAAGACGTGTGATCCAGGATGAAGTGGATGAGTTGTAGAATTGCATCGCTCCAACCAACCGTCCTGGCTTGAGACAATTCACACCTCTTTAACCTGTGATTCTCCCTCTCTCCAGTTGCATCACCAGGACCTGTAAAGACTTAATTACCTGCAAAGACTCGCATTCCAAAGTATCATCTTGCATCAACACCGCAATTAAGTTACTGAGAAAAACCCCTAACCACCACATATCGGCACCAGTTCGGGTACACAGAGGGAGAATTAACTAATATGTCCAAATTACCTAACAGCACGTCTTTCGGGACTTGTGGGAGGAAACCGGAGCACCCGGAGGAAACCCACGCAGACACGGGGAGAACATGCAGACTCCGCACAGACAATGTCTCAAGTCCAGAATCGAACCTGGGACCCAGTGCTGTGAAGCAACCGTGCTTACCACTGTGCTACCATGCCGCCATAGTTGGCCCCTGAAGTGGGGACGGACCCATAGTCAAAAGGGAAAGAAAGACAACTTTAAAACTGACCCATCCTGAGGCTGCAATTTTCAGGTGCTGGGCCTTTACCTTCTTGATGGCCATGACTCTGGGAAGGGAAGCCTAAGCTAGTGGGATGAGTGGATGTTCAGTTAATGCGGTATGAAGGATCTAACAACATGCCTGTGAGTTCACAAGAGAATATGTGAACTCTAATAGAGAAGCATGACAGCAATGAAAAAACCTTAGCATATCAATTTAGCATATTGTATCATTGAGCCACTAGCATTTAACA
Source organism: Scyliorhinus canicula (assembly GCF_902713615.1). NCBI lineage: Eukaryota > Metazoa > Chordata > Chondrichthyes > Carcharhiniformes > Scyliorhinidae > Scyliorhinus > Scyliorhinus canicula. The sequence continues at coordinate 26,457,757 of NC_052159.1, forward strand.
TTCCTTCAGTCTGACAGCTAAGCTAATTATGCCCACTAACTCACCACTAATGTGTGAGCGTCACTGATTACAGATCATCAGTTAACCCTGTGCTCGCTGACCTCCCCATTCTGCCAGTGCCATGGTATCCCAGCACCATTCTCTGAGAGGCGAGCACATACACCCTCCCCGACAGAGGGCAAGGGCAAACAGGCCCTCCCATGGGGAGGCAATGGCACAGTAATATTGTCGCTGGTCTGGTAATCCAGAGACCCAGGACAATGCTCTGGAAACCCGGGTTTGAATCCCACCATGGAAATAGTGAAATTTGAACTCAATAAAAATCTGGAATTAAAGTCTAATGATTACCATTAAACCATTGTTGATTGTCACAAAAGCCCATCCAGTTCATTAATTCCCTTTGGGGAAGGAAATCTGCCATCCTTACCTGATCTGCATTACATGTGAATCCAGATCCACAGGAATATGTTTTCTTTTAATTCATTTACGGGATGTGGGTGTCGCTGGTTTGGCCAGCATTTATTGCCGATTCCTGGTGGTCCTTCAAAGGGTGGTGGTGAGTTCTTGAACTGCTGCAATCCATTAGGTGTAGGTTTACCCACAGTGCTGTTAGGGGGGGCGGTGGTGAGTTCCAGGATGTTGCCCCAGTGACAGTGAAGGAGCGGCAATATATTTTCAAGAAAGGGTGGTGAGTGACTTGGAAGGGAACCTCCAGGTGATGGGATTCCCAGGTATCTGCTGCTCTTGTCCTTTTAAAAAAATCTTTATTGTCACAAGTAGGCATACATTAACATTGCAATGAACTTACTGTGAAAAGCCCCTAGTCGCCACATTCCGGCTCCTGTTCAGGTACACAGGGAGTATTCAGAATGTTCAAATTACCTAACAGCACGTCTTTTGGGACTGTGGGAGGAAACCGGAGCACCCGGAGGAAACCCACGCAGACACTGGGAGAACGTGCAGGCTCCACACAGACAGTGACCCAAGCCAGGAATCGAACCTGGGACCCTGGAGCTGTGAAGCAACAATGCTACCCACTGTACTACCGTGCTGCCCGGTAGATGGTAGTGGTCGTGGGTATGGAAGGTGTTGTCTAAAGAAGCTTGGTGAGTTACTGCAGTGCATCTTGGAGATGGTACACGTGGCTGCTACTGTTCATCAGGAGTGGAGAGTTCAAATGTTTATGGAAGGGGGAGCAATCAAGGGGGTTGCTTTGTCCTGGATGGTGTTGACCTTCTTGAGTATTGTTGGAGCTGTACTCATCCAGGCAAGTGAAGAGTATTCCATTACACTCCTGGCTTGTGCCTTGTACATGGTTGACAGGCCTTTGGGGCATCAGGAGGTGAGTTATTTGCGGTACCATTCCTAGCCTTTGACCTCCCCTGGTAGCCACAGTATTAATATGGCTAGTCCAGTTCAGTTTCTGATCAATGGCAACCCCCAGGATGTTGATTGTGGGGGATTCAGCGATGGTAATACCACTGAATGTCAAAGAGTGGTGGTTAGATCCTCTCTCGTAGGAGATGATCATTGCCTGGCACTTGTGCGGCACAAATGTAACTTGCCACTTGTCAGCCCAAGCCTGGATATTGTTCAGGTCTTGCTGTATTTGGACGCAGATTGCTTCATTATCTGAGGAGTCGCGAATGGTGCTGAACATTGTGCAGTCATCCACAAACACCTGACTGGATCATAGCAGAGTCACCTATGAAAGGACACCTGAGGCACATCACCTGACTGGATCATAGCAGAGTCCTGGCCTCCAGCAGTTCACCAAATGACAGTTGCCTGGACACCTTGCATCTGTCTGCAGTGGATCAGAGAGAGTGATGTGCTCGCCAGATTGCGACACCGAAAGCCTCTCTTATTACTAAGTCCCACCAAGGTGTGTGTCTCTGAGGTGGTGAACCATGTAGGTGAAAGCCATGATGCCTCTTCGATCTTAAAGTCTGAAAATTCATCCTCTCTGGTGTCTAGGGTGAACTCCTGTGCCTGGCTGATTGAGACACTGGGTTTGTCCCCTGATGAACTTGCAAGAGAAGGTAGATGTCATTATTAGATGGCAGGGCCCATCACAATAGACCAGGCAGGGCTCATGTTAGCTTGGCTTGATGGATGATGGTGTTCTAGGTCATCAATTGGTCTTATGGTGTCCACCTCGCCCTCGGCTCAGCAGTGGTAGTCATCCTCCTCAGCCAGTTGGAGGCACTCTCCTCAAATGAAGAGAGGACTTTAAACTCAGGCAGCCCTCCGCCTGTCTGGAATTTCTTCTTATTATGAGTCAGCTTGTCCTGCATGAAAACAGATGGAGCGATTGTAGGCAGGCCACTTGCCAGGGCAGATGGTAAGTATTCCTGGCATGTATGATTGCTGAGTTGGAGCAAGGAGGTGATGAGTGAGTGAAGAAGTGTTTGGGAGAGCAAGTGGCAGTTTTACTTGAGCTGGCAGTAAGTGATATGTGTGCGATAGTTGTGTGATTGTGTGAGTCGAGAGTGATGAGAGGGTTTCCTGGCAGAATGGAGGCGATCATTTATCCTATTACGGCTCTGGGAAATGGCGCTTACCATCGCTGCCAGCGCCTCACATGCGGGGTTAGTGACTTTGTTCAAGGGTCTCCTTCCAGTCTGCGGGAACAAAATGTGCCATGTTCCTGCATGGCATACAGCAGTCTGCTAAGACATGTCTTCGTGAATCTTGGGGCTGACTTCTCAGCAGTCATTCCCTGCCTGAGACCATGAAGATGTGGCTGGGAGAGCTGAGGTGGCCTTTAAATTGCATGCCCCACTGAGGGAAGTGCTCAGATGAAAGCAGGACAGGCACGGAGGCGACGTGAATCCTGTGCAAAATGTTTTTTTCCTAAGTGGCTAAAAATATGGCATGGAAACCCACCAATGCCACCTTTTCTGCACAAAAAGGCAGCAGGGTAGCATGGTGGTTAGCATAAATGCTTCACAGCTCCAGGGTCCCAGGTTCGATTCCCGGCTGGGTCACTGTCTGTGCGGAGTCTGCACGTCCTCTCCCTGTGTGCGTGGGTTTCCTCCGGGTGCTCCGGTTTCCTCCCACAGTCCAAAGATGTGCGGGTTAGGTGGATTGGCCATGCTAAATTGCCCGTAGTGTCCTAATAAAAGTAAGGTTAAGGGGGGGTTGTTGGGTTATGGGTATAGGGTGGATACGTGGGTTTGAGTGGGGTGATCATGGCTCGGCACAACATTGAGGGCTGAAGGGCCTGTTCTGTGCTGTACTGTTCTATGTTCTAAAACCACATCACCAAAACATGAAAAAATTCTGTCCCTACATTCTAATCTGAAAAATATTGTTTTCAGAGTTTCCCCAGTGACTCATTGGGGAAGTGCACACTTTACTAACTGATGTGCCATAAAACATGGATCTCAATTTACTCTCACCGTCAGCCAGCAAGGAACTGAACCTAGAACCACCGCCCCTCACCCCCAACATCCCAACCCTTTATCATTAGAAGTACATGCAATAAATATCAGGTGAGGACTGGGTCAAATACAAGTGTGAGGCCATCCAGCTGAGAGAATTTTGCAAATAAGTTCTCAGACATACTTTCCGTGTTTCCTCCCATGATGTACAGATGTTTTAACTTGAATGGAAAGGTGGGATCCATTTTAAATGCCAATGCAACATTGGTCAGGGGACCAATAGCCACAAGAGAAACCTGTGGAGTAACAAACAAGTGACTGAGAGATGTTAAAGTTATAGTAGGCTTATACAATTGTAAAATAGAAGTTATTATCATTCTTTATCCATTTTACACACTACGGTGAATTTTATATTTCTACTTGTCGTTCAAATTTCAGTTTGATGTTCAAACATGCTCGTTCTTATTAAACAAGCTTTAGGTGTCCTTGTCAGCTCACTGGATGCAACCCTTGGCAAAATCTGCTATCAATTGTTACATCCACAAAAAGCATAGATCAGGGCCAGGATTCTCCCCTACCCGGCGGGGCGGGGGGTCCCGGCGTGTTGGAGTGGCGTTAACGTCTCCGCACCTTTAGGGGCCAAGCCCTCACATTGAAGGGCTAGGCCCACACCGGAGTGGTTCCCACCCCGCCGGCTGGCATGGTTCCCACTCTGCCGGCTGGCGTGGACGGCCTTTGGTGCCACGCCAGCCGGGGCCGAAAGGACTTCGCCGGCCAGCGTAAGTCCGTGCATGCGCCGGAGCATCAGCAGCTGCTGACATCATGCTGGCGCATGTGCAGGGGAGGGGGTCTCTTTCGCCTCCGCCATGGTGAAGACCATGGCGAAGGCGGAAGAAAAAGAGTGTCCCCACGGCACAGGCCCACCCGTCGATCGGTGGGGCCCGATCGCGGGCCAGGTCCCTGGCGCCCGCCCGCGCCCCAATCCCGCCGATCAGGTAGGTGGTTTAATCCATGCCGGCGGGAGAGGCCTGTCAGCAGCGGGACTTCTGCCCATCGTGGGCCGGAGAATCGCCGCAGGGGGCCCGTCGACCGGGGCGGGAGCCCGCCGACCGGCGCGGCGCGATTCCCGCCCCCGCCGAATCTCGGGGGGCGGAGAATTCGGGACACGGCGAGGGCGGGATTGACGCCGGCCCCGGGCGATTCTCCGACCCGGCAGGGAGTCGGAGAATCCCGCCCCAGATGTGATTGGTAATGTAGAGTATTCAGTCCTATCCAGCCAGGGGCAGGAGGTTTTCTTATATCAGTATGAGCATCCATTTTAAACTTCCCATCTGAAAGGAATTGTAAGGTTAAATAGGGGGAAGCTAAATTTTTCAGCAGGAAAGTTCAGAACGTGTAAGGCATAATCTAAAAGTGGTGATGTCAGAAAGTATTCCTATGTCCGCAGCGTAGTGGAAATCTGAAAGTTTATTTCCAAATAAACTGTTCACATTAGGTTTACTGAAAATTTCAAAACTGAGACTGCGAGATTTTCTTTTCAGGCAAGGTTAAGGATTATGGAAGCAAGGATGTTAAGTAAGATACAGATCAGTAATGGTCTAATTGAATGAAGGAACAGATTCAGGGCTGAATGGCCTACTCCTGTTCTATATTCCACTGACGACGAACATTTTGTTTCCTGATCCTATACGTCTCACCTGACCAGCACATTCAGTGGCTATTCTGATCATGGCAGTAACTGCATGTTCCGCTTGTATGTGTTCCAGCCCTGGAGCATTAGGATCTGGAACATCACCCAGACCATCCTTCCCATGGTACTGACTGGCATTTAGCTGACCTTCAAGGAGAGACTTACTTGCACCCTGGAACACAGGAATCTGCAATTATAAGGATAAAAATAATTAACAGTACTTGTGAGGGATGAAATTCAATAATTGTAATGCCGTGGTATAAAGACATATGGGCGGGATTCTCTGTCCCGCTGCATCGGTATTCTGGTGCGACGCGCCCCTGCCGATTGCAGGATTCTCCATCTCGCCAGCTGGCCAAGGGATTCCCCATTGTGGGCAGCCCCACGCCGTCGGGAAATCCCCGGGCGTGTGTGCGTTGCCGGCAGAATGGAGAATCCCGACAGTGGAGAATCCAGCCCATGGATTTTGGAATTTATTAAAGTTCTCTGCCACTGGACATGCCATTGGGGAAAATTTCTGGCCATCGAGCTGACCCATCACTCATCCCAAATTCAAAGTCACTTGCATAGAAGAGGTGAATGACCGTACCCTCTTTCACACTGCCTTTGTGTGGTGAATGAGATTCACACGGTATTATAGTTACCAATGTCACTCTGTTCTAAGTATATATATGTATCAATATTGTAAGTGCAGTTGCACTACCTGACCACCAGGGGGAGTAGCTCTGGGAGTACTTGAGAGTTTGTACTGGGCTCCTCCCTTGGCTCCGCCCAGAACTCCTCCCCCTGGAGCTGCTGTATAAAGATCCGTGCCACAGAGTCAGCCAGCCAGTTCACCAAAAGTTCAACAGCTAACAGGCTGGCTCTGTTGTAAGTATATTAAAACCGCTATTCTAATCAATTTAATATACTTACGAAACAGTCGAAGTAAATCATGGAAGCAGCCCTCAAGCCCGGATGCCTAGAACTCAACCCGCAGGATGCAGAGGCGAAGGAAATTTTTTCCCATTGGCTGAGATGTTTTAAGGCCTACCTGGCAGAAGCCAGCACCCCTGGAACAACGGAGGAACAAAAACTCAGCCTACTGCACGCGAGGGTAAGCCACAGAATCTCCACACAGCTAAATCCGGCCGGTTCTTACACCGCAGCGCTGGCGATATTGGACAAAATGTACGTTAGGCCCATTAACAAGGTTTATGCACGCCACGTGTTTAGGACTTGCCGTCAGCGGCCTAAACGCTAGCCGAGTTTGTACGGGAACTGAACAATCTTTCCAATGACTTTAATTATCAAGCCGTTACCGCGGCTGAACATAGGGAACTTGCTGTCCAGGACGTTTTCGTAGCGGGCCTTAGATCTAACTATGTGCGCCAAAGACTGCTAGAAAAGGGGGCCCAGGACTTAGATACTACTGTGGAGGCTACTACCATTATTGAAGTCTCCTTCCGCAGCCTCACGTCATTTCCCGCGGACCCCGCGACCCCATCGTGGACCCCCGACCAACAATCCCCCCAGGCCTGTGCCGCATTGGCCCCCCAGCTACCACGCTGCCAAAGCCAGTTACTCTGCTGCCCCAGCCAGTTACTCTGCTGCTCCAGCCAGCTACTCAGCTGCCCCAGCCTGCCATTTCTGTGGCCAAAGCCAGCACCCGCGGCAGCACTGCCCAGCCCGATCTGCGACCTGCAGCAGCTGCGGGAAGAAAGGCCACTATGCCAGAGTGTACCTTGCAAAAAGGGCCCCAGTCTCTAACTCCCCAGTAGAGAGAACAAATCGCTCCCAACACCAGCGGGCCTGCGGGGCCCGAAACGCTGCGGCCTACGCCCCGACTCCGCCCCCTCCCGCCACGTGCGATCCATGGGGGCCACCATCTTGGCAAACCCCCACCATGCGGCTGGCCACGTGCAACTCATGGGGGCCGCCATCTTCCTCGCCGCTCACCACGTGCGATCCACGGGCCCCATCTGCATCGGCATGCTCAGACAGCTCATCTGAAGACTACGACTTCCCCGGGCACTCATCACGCGGCCCGCAACTCAGCGCAGCGATCCTGCATCAAGCTCGCCAGAACGTACCGGCATCTACTCGATCGGACGCCCACTCGGAAGACTTTGACTTTCCCGGGCACTCATCACGTGGCACGCAACTCAACGCGGTCACCCTAGATCAATCCCGCCCCAAGCACCTACGAAGTTCGATGGCGGAGGTCCAGATCAACGGGTACAGCACGCCATGCCTCTTTGACTCCGGGAGCACCGAGAGCTTTATACACCCAGAGCTGGTTAGACGTTGTTCGCTTCCTATTTTTCCTGTGAGCCAAACTATCGCCCTCGCTTCGGGCTCCCACTCAGTCCAAATCCAAGGACGCACCGTCGCTACGCTCGCAATTCAAGGCGCTAGTTATTCAAAATTTAAACTTCATGTCCTGCCTGACCTCTGCGCGCCACTCTTATTAGGCCTGGATTTCCAGTGCAACCTCAAGAGCCTCACCCTCAGCTTCGGCGGGCACCTGCCCCCACTCACTATCTGCAGCCTAGCCACGCTGCCCATCGCCCCCCCCCCCCCTCCTCTCTTCGCCAATCTCACTCCAGATTGCAAACCAGTAGCTACTCGCAGCAGGCGATACAGCCTACAGGATAGGGTCTTTATCCGATCGGAGGTCCGACGGCTGCTCAGTGAGGGGATCCTAGAGGCCAGTAATAGTCCCTGGAGAGCTCAGGTGGTGGTCGTCAAGACCGGGGAAAAATTTTGCATGGTCGTCGACTATAGTCAGACCATAAATCGCTTTACGCTCCTAGACGCGTATCCCCTCCCCAGAATTACAGACATGGTTAACCAGATCGCCCAATATCGGCTATTTTCCACGGTGGATCTGAAGTCTGCATACCACCAGCTCCCAATCCGCCCGGAGGACAGCCGCTACACGGCGTTCAAGGCCGATGGCCGCCTCTTCCATTTCCTCCGGGTTCCCTTCGGCGTCACTAACGGGGTTTCGGTGTTCCAACGAGCAATGGACCGAATGGTAGACCAGTACAGGCTGCGGGCCACGTTTCCGTATCTGAACAATGTTACCATCTGTGGCTATGACCAGCAGGACCACGACGCCAACCTCCACCGTTTTCTCCAGACGGCACAGAAATTAAACCTCACTTATAACAAGGAGAAATGCGTTTTCCGCACAAAAAGACTGGCCATCCTCGGCTACGTCATGGAGAACGGAGTCCTGGGCCCAGACCCGGATCGCATGTGCCCCCTCTTAGAACTCCCCCTCCCTCATTGCCCCAAGGCCCTCAAACGGTGCTTGGGGTTCTTTTCATACTACGCCCAGTGGGTCCCTCAATATGCAGACAAAGCCCGCCCACTCTTTAAGGCCACACGATTTCCCCTGTCTGCTGAGGCGCGCCAGGCCTTCAGCTGCATCAAGGAGGACATCACCAAAGCAGCCATGCGGGCGGTGGATGAACCCACTCCCTTTCAGGTTGAGAGCGACACCTCAGAGGTAGCTCTAGCAGCCACTTTAAATCAGGCAGGGAGGCCCGTTGCATTTTTCTCCCGTACCCTATCGGCTTCAGAACTCCGACACTCCTCTGTCGAGAAGGAAGCACAAGCCATCGTGGAGGCTGTTTGTCACTGGAGGCACTACCTCGCAGGTAGGAGGTTCATCCTCATCACCGACCAACGATCGGTTGCCTTTATGTTTGACAACTCGCAAAGGGGCAAAATAAAAAATGATAAAATCCTTCGGTGGAGGATCGAACTCTCCACCTATAGTTACGATATTAAATATCGACCGGGGAAGCTCAACGAGCCCTCAGATGCCCTATCGCACGGGACATGCGCTAGCGCGCAGATCAGCTGTCTGAAAGCCATCCACGTTGACCTCTGCCATCCAGGGGTCACCCGGCTCGCCCACTACATCAGAGCCCGAAACCTGCCTTTCTCCAACGAGGAGGTAAAAGCGGTCACCAGGGACTGCCCGATCTGTGCGGAGTGCAAACCGCACTTCTATAGACCAGACAGGGCCCACCTGGTCAAGGCTTCTAGGCCCTTTGAATGCCTTGCGATCGATTTCAAAGGGCCACTCCCCTCCACTAACAAGAACATTTATTTCCTCAACATCATCGATGAGTTCTCCCGATTCCCTTTTGCCATTCCGTGCCCCGACATGACCTCCCACACAGTCATTAGGGCCCTGCATAGTGTCTTCACCCTGTTCGGTTTCCGTGCACAGCGACCGGGGTTCGTCCTTTATGAGCGACGAGCTGCGTCAGTACCTGCTCGACAAGGGCATCGCCTCGAGCAGGACTACCAGCTACAACCCCAGGGGGAACGGGCAGGTGGAGAGGGAGAACGCGACGGTCTGGAAGACCGTCCTACTGACCCTCCGGTCTAGAAACCTCCAAGTCTCCCAATAGCAAGAAGTTCTCCCAGACGCGCTCCACTCAATTAGATCCCTCCTCTGTACAGCTACAAATCAAACCCCTCACGAGCGGCTCTTCATTTTTTCTCGGGGCACTACCACGGGGGTCTCACTTCTGGCTGGCTGAGGACACCAGGCCCTATCCTCCTGAGGAAGCACGTCAGGGGGCACAAAACTGACCCCTTTGTTGAAAAGGTGCGCCTCCTCCATTCCAACCCCCGGTATGCATTCGTTGAGTTCCTGGACGGTCGCCAGGACACAATATCCCTTCGGGATCTGGCACCAGCTGGATCCAGCCCCCCCTACCCCCACTGAGGAACCCCTTACCCCGTTCCCTATGCTGCCGCCCCTCGCGCCCCCGATTCCGCAAGCTCGCCCCACCGGTTCTACGCGCCAGCACCAGCCCGCCCCCAACACCTCCGGTCGAGCCAGAGGTGCATGAAGTTTGGACGAGACCCGCCCCGGAGTCTGCCATCGTACCCCAGCTTTCAACACCCACCCAGCCATCGCAAGAGGCTGCAACCCCGGTGCTCCGCAGATCGAAACGAACAATTCGTCCACTGGACAGACTAACTCTGTGAGCCACCATCCCCGCCGGACTCAATTTTTTTCACAGGGGATGAATGTGGTGAATGAGATACACACGGTATTATAGTTACCAATGTCACTCTGTTCTAAGTATATATATGTGTCTATATTGTAAGTGCAGTTGCACTACCTGACCACCAGGGGAAGTAGCTCTGGGAGTACTCGAGAGTTTGTACTGGGCTCCTCCCTTGGCTCCGCCCAGAACTCCTCCCCCTGGAGCTGCTGTATAAAGATCCGTGCCACAGAGTCAGCCAGCCAGTTCACCGAAAGTTCAACAGCTAACAGACTGGCTCTGTTGTAAGTATATTAAAACCGCTATTCTAATCCTACAAGCACGTGTCCATGGAATTGATGGTTCCATCACTTTGTATCTGCCCATCCAAGTGGCTTGATACTCTCTAGTTTGGGAGAAGAGGAAGGGACATTTTTAAAAATCTCCTTTCTCCTGGTGTTGCTTTGCAAACAACAATCAGTGATCAACTGGTAGTAGTAAGCCATATTAAATCCCAGCTTCTGTAACATCCAAGCATTCTTTATATTGGCCACAGCAAAATTGTAGCTGTAAGATGTTTAATTGTGAACATCATCCCATCAATTCTGTATATTTTACTGTTGTCAGGACGGCAGTGACTTGCACAAGGAGCATCCAGTTCACCAAATAGAATTTTGAACATCAGAACCTGGGGCCACTTCAAACTGACCACCTCTCACATCACCCCTCCCCCCACCATCGCCACTTCTCTTCCACATCACCCCCTCTCCCCACCATCTCTTCCACGTCACCCCCTCTCCCCACCATCTCTTCCACATCACCCCCTCTCCCCACCATCTCTTCCACATCACCCCCTCTCCCCACCATCGCCGCTTCTCTTCCACATCACCCCCTCTCCCCACCATTGCCGCTTCTCTTCCACTACACCCACTCTCCCCACCATCTCTTCCACATCACCCCCTCTCCCCACCATCTCTTCCACATCACCCCCTCTCCCCACCATCTCTTCCACATTACCCCTGCTCACATCACATGACATCCAAATTGTTCTAACTTCCTAAAACCAAGAATCTGGGGACAATTTTCTTTGAGCCCATTTACATTGTTACACAAAGTCGACAGAGCAATGTTTCCTCCTTTGTTATGAGCCCTTAATTTTACAAGTCTAATCAGACAGAATATGTATGCACGTCAAACTGAATCTGGTACATTTTTAAAAACGAAAACTCATGAGATGGTGAGGCCTTCAAAATAAACATGAGAGCAGGAAAATATTGAAAGTTAAATAATCTGATAAAATTCACACAGTTACTCGACTATGTATGAAATTCAAATATATAATTTAACTATCAGAAGTCAGGGTTGCATTAGATTGTACCAATAAGATGTTGCTATTTCCTCTGGGAATGCAATAAATATGGGAGTGCTTGGGTGTAGAAATACTTCACCACATTAGTTTTATATCAAGACACTAGCTGGATAAATACTTCCTGCATAGGGTGGTGGTCATGCTAATCCTGAAGGGGAAGGACCTGTTGGAGTGTGGGTCATATAGGACCAGATGACTGTTAAACACGGATGTGAACGTGTTGGCCAAGATAGTGGCAGGGAGGATGGAAGGATACGTTCTGGAGGGTGGTCGCAGTGGACCAAACGGGTTTTGTAAAGGGCAGGCAGCTTTCCAGTAACATTAGACGGTTATTAAACATGATCATAACCCCGTCGAGGGGCGGGTACCGAAGGTAATGGTCTTTATGGACGTGGATAAGGCCTTCGACCGGGTGGAGTGGTGGTTCCTGTTTGAAATTCTGGGAAGGTTTGGGCTGAAGTTTGTGGCTTGGGTGTGTCTGTTTTATGTGGCCCCGGTGGCACGTGTACGGACAAACAAGGTGAGTTCACAGAGCTTCGGGTCGCAAAGGGGAACAAGACAGGGGTGTCCGCTGTCGCCGCTGTTGTTCGCGCTGGTGAAAGAGCCCTTGGCGATAGCCCTCAGGGGGTCAGTAGAGTGGCAGAGGTTTGTGAGGGGGAGTAGGGAACACCGGGTGTCACTGTACACATACATCCTGCTGCTGTTCGCATCGGACCCATTGGAGAGGATGGGGAGAATTATGAACATACTAGAGAGGTTCAGGCCTTCTCAGGCTATAAGTTGAATGTCAGAAAGAGTGAAGTGTTTCTGGGGAGCCAATCCTGGGGCGTTTCCATTGAGGGTAGCCAGGGACAGGTGCAGGTATTTGGGAGTTCAGGTGACGGGGGAGTGGGCGATGATGCGCAAGTGGAACCTGACAAAGCAAATAAGCCAATGTACAAAAAAAATATGTAAAAATTTTAAAAAGACAAGCCTAAAGGCATATATCTGAATGCATGGAGCATTCTCAATACGTTCTCTTATAATCATGGAATTTACAGTGCAGAAGAAGGCCATCAGGTCCATCAAGTCTGCACGACCTTGGAAAGAGCACCCTACTTAAACCCACATCTCCACCCCATCCCTGTAATCCAGCAACCCTATCTAACTTTTGGACACTATGGGGCAATTTAGCATGGCCAATCCGTCTAACCTGCATGTCTTTGGACTGTAGGAGGAAATAGGAGCACTTGGAGAAAATTCACACACAGGGGGAAAATGCAAACTCCATACAGACAGTCACCCAAGGCCAGAATTGAGCCAAGGTCCCGGGAGCTATGAGGCAGCAATGTTAACTACTTTACCACCGTGCTGCCCACAAGGTAGACAAATTAACAGTGGAAATTGATATAAACGGGCATATGTTTGAGGTTATGAAGACATGGCTGCAGGGTGACCAAGGCTGGGAACTGAATATTCAAGGATACTTAATATTTGGGAAGGATAGGCAAAAAGGAAAAGGAGGTATGGGTGGCATTGTTAGTTAATGATGAAATCAATGCAATTGGCTCAGGGGATCTAGATGTAGAATCAAAGTGGTTGAAACTAAGAAGCAACAAGGGTCGGAAACCATTAGTGGGAGTTGTACAGGCCTCCAAACAGTAGTGGTTAGATAGGGATGGCATAAACAGAAAATCAGAGATTCATGTAACAAGGAATCATGGGTGACTTTAATCTCAATATAGATTGGGCAAAACCAAATGAACAATATTACTATGGTGGATGAATTCCTGGAGTGTGTACGGGATGGTCATTTGGACCAATATGTTGAGAAACCAACTAGGGAACAATGCAATTCTAGATTTTGCATTATGCAATAATAATCATTAATAATCCAGTTGTGCATGAGAAACAGTAACCATCACACGATAGAATTCTTCATTTGGATGTAAAGTGAAGAAGTCTAATCTGAAACTCGGCTCCTAAACCTAGTCCCCCCCCCCCCCCCACCACCCATGGTGAGTTGATGTGTGTCCATGCTGGGGATTTCTTTCCATGAATTCTGTTTCACTCTGGTTAGGAGCATACACGTTCCAGGACACCAGTAACCATAACACACTGTCTCCCTGTGTCCGTAACCGGGTTTGTGCCGTGAAGGCTGTCCTCTTGTTTAGCTGTATGACTACCCGCTCACCTTTGTCCCGGAACACGATTGGTGCGATTGACCCACCCAACTTTTTCTTATCCACAGTTGGTCCTTCTCCCTCAGGTGTCCCCCCTCAGGTGTGACTTTTCGGATGGGCGAAGATTTTGGATATTTTCACTGGGCCATTAAGCCACTGAGGTTCCAGGTGACTATCTTTATGGGGGGGGGGTTCTGTTCCCCCCCGCCCGCCCCCTCTCCTGCTGGGTCAACCAAGGAGACTATTCGGTCACTCTGGTCGGTTGGCACTTTCTCCAGGTCTCTGATTACCACCTCTTGTGCCTCCAACCGTTGCTCTATCTTTTCTGGCGCCACCTTGAAGGCAGCCAGGGCATCCACGACCGCCACCTTCACTGTTACCACCTTTTTGCACTTGATGCCGTCGCTGTGCTTTTGTAGCTCTTGAGTCAGGAGGTCCATCCACTCGCTTCTCGGTGGGTGGTCCGGCGTGAGCACCAGCGACCCAACCTTCTCAGGTGGGGCCGGCTCCAACTTCTCCCACGTGCTCGCCAATGTCCTGTTCTTCCTCTGTGGGCTTTTTCAGCACATAACTAATATAACAGAGAAGGGTGAACCAATGGATGTTGTATATTTGAATTTTGAGAAAGCTTTTGACAAAGTCCCACGTAAGAGGGTAGTGTGCAAAATCAAAGCACAAGGGATGGGGTAATATATTGGCCTGGACTGAGAATTTGTTCGCAGACAGGAAACAGAGAGTAAGAATAATGCATCTTTTTCGAAGTGAAAACTGTTGACTCGTGCGGTCCCGCAGGGATCAAAGAAGAATACAGCACAGGAACAGGCCCTTTGGCCCTCCAAGCCTGTACCGGTCATGATACCAACCTTCATCACTTCCTTGTGCCATATCCCTCTAGACTCATACAATCCATGTGTTTGTCAAGATGCCTTTTGAACGCCGCTAATGTATCTGCTTCCACAACCTCCCCTGGCACGCGTTCCAGGCACTCACCACCCTCTGCATAAAAATACCTGCCTCGCACACCTCCTCTAAACGTTGCCCCACAGACCTTAAACATATGCCCCCTGGTGACTGATCCCTCCATCCTCAGAAAGAGTGCCTGCCCATCCACTCTACCCATGCCCCTCATAATCTTGTAGACCTCTATCAGGTCACCCCTCAACCTCTGTCTTTCTAATGAAAACAGTCCGAGTCTATTCAGCCTCTCCGCATAGCTAACACCCTCCAGACCAGGCAACATCCTGGTAAACCTCCTCTGCATCCTCTCCAAAGCCTTCACCTCCTTCTGGTAGTGCGGCGACCAGTGCTTGGGACTCAGCTATTCCCAGAATACATCAATGATTTGGATGAGGGAACCAAATGAAATAGTTCCCAGTTTGCTGGTGACATGAAACTTGGTGGAAATGTGAGTGGTGAGGAGGATGTTAAAAGGCTTCAGACATTCAGACATTCAGTTGTGTAAGTGGGCAAATACTTGGTAGCTACAGTAAATACGAAGTTATCCACTTTGGACAGAAACAAAATAGCAGAGTATTATTTAAATGGCGATAGATTGGTAAATGTTGACTTACAAAGGGACCTTTGTACACTAGTCACTGAAAGCAGGCTTGTAGGTATATCAAGCAGTAAGGAAGGCAAATGGTTTGTTGGCCTTCATTGCAAGAGAAATTGAGTTCAGGAGCAAGGATGATGTACTATAGCTACAGAGCCTTGGTGAGATATCACATCTGGAGCTCTGTGTGCAGCTTTTGTCTCCTTATCTAGGTAAGGATATACTTGCCATGGAGGGAGTGCAGCAAAGGTTCACCAGACCGATTCCTGGGATGGCAGGATTGTCTTATGAGGAGAGGTTAAGTCGACTGAGCCTGTATTCATTGGAATTTAAAAGAATGAGAGGAGAGCTAATTGGAAAGTATGACATTCTGACAGGGTTGGACAGAATGGATGCAGGGATGCAGGTTTCCTCTGGTAGGGGTGTCTAGACAAGGGGTCACAGTCTCAGGATACAGGGTAGGCTATTCAGGACTGAGATGAGGAGTCTTCACTCAGGGTGAACAGAATGCTATGGGAGCCAAATCACTGAACACATTTAAGAAGGAGGTGGACAGGTTTCTAGACTCTAAAGGCGTCACAGGGTATTTGGAGTGTGCAGGAGTATGGTATTGAGATAGAAGATCAGCCATGATAACATTGAATGAAGGAACAGGCTCAAAGGGCTGAAGGGCCTACTCCTGTTCCTATTTTCTAAGTTTCGAAGATATTACACACAAGGGCTGGTGGAAGTTTGGAGCACTCTTCACAAATGGCAACTTATGCAAGATCATTGCAAATGTTAATGCTGAGATTGGTAATTTTTTGTCAACCAAAGTTATGGATATGGGGCAACGGCAAATATACAAAATTAGGACACAGATCAGCAATGAACTCATTGCATTGTGGAACAGGCTCGAGGGACTAAATGGCCGACTCCAGTTTTTATGTTTCACAAAAGCATAACCTTTTTGTCATAGATCTAAATTTTATACAGTCGAATACATTTTTTTTCTAAAAACCACAAATGAAGAGGATTCTAATCACTGTAAAATGTTATCTTTACCCATAATTTTCATCACCTACCTCTGTGCACTGGCAAACCTCTAACACCCGAAGTACATTTTTGCACACATTTTCAACTGTTGTGTTTCCATGAGTACATGTTATACCCAGGATTTGCACATTAGGAGCAGCAAGAGCCATCATCAACGCTTGGGCATCATCCACCCCACAGTCAAGATCCACAAGCAACAGTTTCTTTGCCATTTCAGAACCTCCCCCTGAAAAAAGTGGAAGATTGGGTTTAAAACAGTATCTATTGGCTGATATTTTGAGTTCATGTTTCTGGTGGCAGGCACTGAGCACTGGTCAATGAATGAGTAGCTATGGGGACGGGGGTGGAATTGAAGATGGCGGGGTAGGGTGTGGCCGGGCGAAAGCGCGGGCTTTCCCCTGTTTCCCGCGCGCGGGACGGAGGAAGGGGGAGGAGAGAAGAGTGGGGTGTGGCCAGCAATGGCGGCTTTTCCCGCGCTGAAGCGGGGGGCAGAGGGGGAGGGCAAGGGGGGGGGAGGCCCCTCCCCCCCCACATCGGGAGGAGTCGGAGTGTGGCAGGGGCAGCCGGGTCAGCGAAAACCAGCTGACTCTCGGGAGTACGATGGTGGATACACCGCGGCTAGGAGGGGTCCTAGCCGGGGGGGGGGGGGGGGGGGGGGGGGGGGGGGGGGGTTAGGGGGGGATACCGGGTTGCTGCTGGAAAGGCCGAGGACGGGAAGGGAAGAACGGGAGGAGAGGGGGGGGGGGGCATCGCCATGGGGAACGGGTCAGAAGGGGAGGGTCGACCCGGGGCGAACAGGGGACAGGACATGGCTAATAGACAGGGGAAAGGGACGGGTCGCTCTGCGACCCGGTTGATTACTTGGAACGTGAGGGGGCTGAATGGGCCGGTCAAGAGATCAAGGGTTTTTTCACACCTAAAGGGACTGCAGGCGGATGTGGCAATGTTGCAGGAGACTCACTTGAGAGTAGTAGACCAGGTACGCCTGAGAAGGGGGTGGGTGGGACAGGTGTTCCACTCAGGCTTGGACGCAAAGAACCGGGGGGTGGCGATTTTGGTGGGAAAGAGGGTGTCGTTCGTGGCGGCGCAGGTGGTAGCAGATAAGGAGGGTAGGTACGTGATGGTGAAGGGTAGGCTGCAGGGAGAGAATGTGGTGCTGGTGAATGTGTATGCCCCGAATTGGGATGACGCGGGTTTTATGAGGCGCCTGTTGGGCCTCATTCCGGGTCTGGAGGCAGGGGGCCTGATCATGGGGGGGGACTTCAATACAGTGCTCGACCCTGGGCTGGACAGATCGAGTTCCAGGACGAATAGGAGGCCGGCAGCGGCAGAGGTGCTAAGGGGGTTCATGGAGCAGATGGGGGGGGTAGACCCTTGGAGATTTGGCAGGCCAAGGGCGAGGGAGTATTCTTTTTTCTCCCACGTCCACAGGGTGTACTCCAGAATAGACTTTTTTGTTCTGAGCAGGGGGCTGATTTCGAGAGTGCAGGACACGGAGTACTCGGCCATTGCGATTTCGGACCATGCACCACACTGGGTAGAGGTAGAACTGGGGGAAGCACGGGACCAGCGCCCGCTGTGGCGCCTGGATGTGGGGCTGCTGGCGGACGATGAGGTGTGCGGAAGGGTCCGGAAGGGCATTGAGAGATATCTGGGCACGAACGACACGGGCGAGGTGAAGGTGGGGGTAGTCTGGGAGGCCCTGAAAGCAGTGATCAGAGGAGAGCTGATCTCCATAAGGGCACACAGAGAAAGGAAGGAGAGGCAGGAGAGGGAGAGACTGGTGGGGGAACTTATAGAAGTGGACAGGAGATATGCGGAGACACCAGAGGAGGGGCTGTTGAGGGAGCGGCGCAGTTTACAGGCCCAGTTTGACCTACTGACCACTAGGAAGGCGGAGACGCAATGGAGAAGGGCACAGGGCGCGGTCTATGAGTACGGGGAAAAGGCGAGCAGGATGCTAGCACACCAGCTGCGCAAGCGAGATGCAGCCAGAGAGATTGGGGGAGTGAGAGAGAAGGGAGGGAACGTAGTGCAGAAGGGGCAAGAGGTGAACGGGGTCTTCAGGGATTTCTACAGGGAATTGTACCGGTCTGAGCCGCCCAGGAGGAGGGGGGGAATGGAGAACTTCCTCGATAGATTGAGGTTCCCAAAGGTCCAGGAGGAACGGGTGGAGGGGCTGGGGGCGCCGATAGAGCTGCAGGAGCTAGTTAAAGGGATAGGCCAGATGCAGGCGGGGAAGGCGCCGGGGCCGGATGGGTTCCCGGTGGAATTTTATAAGAAGTATGTGGACTTGGTGGGTCCAGTGCTGGTGCGAGCCTTCAATGAGGCGCGAGAGGGGGGGGGTTCTGCCCCCGACAATGTCACAGGCCCTGATCTCCTTGATCCTGAAGCGGGACAAAGACCCTGTACAGTGCGGGTCCTACAGGCCTATCTCCCTCTTGAATGTAGATGCCAAACTGTTGGCAAAGGTCCTGGCAACCAGAATAGAGGATTGTGTGCCAGGGGTAATCCATGAGGACCAGACGGGGTTCGTAAAGGGACGACAACTTAACACAAATGTCCGGAGACTGTTGAATGTGATTATGATGCCAGCAGTGGAGGGGGAGGCTGAGATAGTGGTAGCACTGGATGCGGAGAAGGCATTCGATAGGGTGGAGTGGGAATACCTGTGGGAGACGCTGGAACGGTTTGGGTTTGGGGAGGGATTTATCAAGTGGGTGAAGCTGCTGTATTCGGCCCCGATGGCGAGTGTGGTTACAAACGGGAGGAGGTCAGAGTATTTTGGGCTCCATCGAGGTACCAGGCAGGGATGCCCCCTATCCCCCTTACTATTTGCATTAGCGATCGAACCGTTGGCGATGGCACTGAGGGGTTCAGGGGGGTGGAGAGGACTGACAAGGGGAGGGGAGGAACATCGGGTATCACTCTATGCGGATGATTTGTTGTTATATGTGGCGGACCCGGAAGGGGGAATGCCGGAGGTAATGGAAATACTAGCGGAGTTTGGGGACTTTTCGGGATATAAATTAAATGTGGGTAAAAGTGAGGTCTTTGTGATACACCCGGGAGATCAGGGGGAGGGAATTGGGCGGCTCCCCTTTAAGAGAGCAGTAAAGAGCTTCAGGTACTTGGGGGTGCAGGTGGCAAGGAACTGGGGGGACCCTCCACAAGCTGAACTTTTCAAGGCTGGTGGAGCAGATGGAGGAGGAGTTCAAGAGGTGGGACATGGTACCGCTGTCGCTAGCAGGGAGGGTGCAGTCAGTCAAAATGACGGTCCTCCCGAGGTTCTTGTTTCTGTTCCAGTGCTTGCCCATCTTTCTCCCCAGGGCCTTCTTCAAGAAGGTAACTAGCAGCATTATGGGCTATGTGTGGGCACATGGCACCCCTAGAGTGAGAAGGATTTTCTTGGAACGGAGTAGGGACAGTGGAGGATTAGCGCTACCCAATCTTTCCGGATACTACTGGGCGGCGAACGCATCGATGGTGCGCAAGTGGGTGATGGAGGGGGAGGGGGCAGCTTGGAAACGTATGGAGAGGGCGTCCTGCGGCAATACAAGCCTGGGGGCGCTGGTAACGGCACCATGGCCGCTCCCCCCCACAAGGTATACCACGAGTCCGGTAGTGGCGGCCACCCTTAAAATCTGGGGGCAGTGGAGGCGACACAGGGGGGAAGTGGGGGGTCTGATGGCGGCGCCACTGAGAGGGAACCACAGATTTGTCCCGGGGAACACTGGCGGGGGATTCCAGAGCTGGCACAGGGCGGGCATCAGGCAACTGAGGGACATGTTCATAGAGGGGAGGTTTGCGAGCCTGGGAGAGCTGGAGGAGAAATTTGAGCTCCCCCCGGGGAACACGTTTAGATACCTGCAGGTGAAGGCATTTGCCAGACGACAGGTGGAAGGATTTCCCTTGCTTCCCGATAGAGGGGTGAGTGATAGGGTGCTGTCAGGGGCCTGGGTCGGAGAAGGGAAGGTCTCGGACATCTACAAAATAATGCAGGAGGTGGAGGAGGTACCGATAGAGGAGCTGAAAGACAAGTGGGAAGCGGAGCTGGGAGAGCAGATAGAAGATGGGACATGGGCGGATGCCTTAGAGAGGGTCAATTCGTCGTCGTCGTGCGCAAGGTTGGGCCTCATCCAATTTAAGGTGCTGCACAGAGCCCATATGACGGGGACTAGGATGAGTCGGTTCTTCGGGGGTGAGGACAGGTGTGTTAGGTGTTCGGGAGGCCCTGCGAACCATGTACATATGTTCTGGATGTGCCCGGCACTGGAAGAGTTCTGGGAGGGGGTGGCGGGGACGGTATCGAGAGTGGTGGGAACCAGGGTCAAACCAGGGTGGGGGCTGGCGATTTTTGGGGTTGGGGTGGAGCCAGGAGTACAGGAGGCAGGGGAGGCCGGAATATTGGCCTTTGCGTCCTTGGTAGCTCGGAGAAGGATCTTGATTCAGTGGAGGGACACAAGGCCACCAAGTGTTAATACCTGGTTAAACGACATGGCAAGCTTCATCCAATTGGAAAGAATCAAATTCGCCCTGAGAGGGTCGGTACAGGGGTTCTTCCGGCGGTGGCAGCCCTTCCTTGACTTTCTGGATCAGAGATAGGAACTGGAGACCGAAACAGCAGCAACCCGGGGAGAAAGGGGGGGGGGGGGGGGGGAAGGGAGGGGGGGGGATAGCAACGAAGGGAGCACGTCAGCGGGGGGTCGCGGGCAATGACTGCCCGAGGCCATCGGCAGAAAGGGAAAAACGGTTTGGTTGCTAGACTAGTAGCGCGGGGGGGGGGGGGGGGGGGGGGGGGGGGTGGGGGGGGGTGCGCGCGGGGGAGGGCGTGGGGAGGATTTTCCAGGGGGGATTTGTTGTGTTATAATTTACAATGTAGTAGGGGTAAATGTTTGTATCGAAAAATTTCAATAAAAATTATTTTAAAAAAAAAAATGAATGAGTAGCTATAAATGTAATAAATGGTAAAACTGTTCATTTCCCGTTCACTGCAAATCCGAGGTGTTATGTGAACACAAAGTTGATATTATAGTTTCATATTACTCAGTGCATTGGTCCTGATTAACTGAACAACAACAAGAACCAAGCTCCTAATAATTTTAAAGTACAGGATTTATTAGGTACACTTTTGGCCAGTTTTTCAGTGCAGTGGCAAATGTTACCATAAATTGACCCTTGAAATCACTCCGGGCATCTGCTTTTTTGGCAAGGCAAGACCAGCATTTTTTTAAAAAATAAATTTAGAGTACCCAATTATTTTTTCCAATTATGGGGCAATTTAGCATGGCCAATCCACCTAACCTGCACATCTTTGGGTTGTGGGGGTGAAACCCACGCAGACACGGGGAGAATGTGCAAACTCCACACGGACAGTGACCCAGGGCCGGGATTCGAACCCGGGTCCTCAGCGCCGTAGGCAGCAATGCTAACCACTGTGCCACCGTGCAGCCCCAAGACCAGCATTTATTGCCAATCCTTAATTGCAATTATTTAACATTTCAGATGTTGATTTAGCTCAGTTGGCTGGACAGCTGCTTTGTGATGTGAAACAAGGCCAACAGCGTTGGTTCAATTCCCTGAGGTTATTCTCAACCGGGCATGAGGTGTGGTGATCCTCATCATCAGTTAGCTCTCCTCAACGGGAAAGGCAGCCAGCTCATGGTCATCTGCGACTGTGGCAACTTTTACTTAATTAGTCACCATCACCGTGATGAGCTTTATATTCCAGATTTGTTAACTGAATTGAAATTCCACCAGCTGCTGTGATGGATTTTCAACCCACCTGCCCAGAGCATTTGCTGCATCTCTGAATTACTAGTGCACTTTACCACTGCAGCTGCGCCTCTGAAAGCAAGTTAATTTGTGCCACAACACGGGGGAAAGGAATGTTCTTCTGACGGGGGAGGGACTTTTGCTGCAGGACAACAGGGAGGTCGGGGACGGAGGCTGCCTGGGGGCGGGCCTGCTGAGGCGTGGGGCGCGGGCTGGAGACTGGCCCAAGAAAGGTGATGGCTGATCAGCGGAGGGGGGGCGAGAAGCCCCCCCAACCAGACTGATCACGTGAAATGTAAGAGGGCTAAATGGGCTGGTTAAGAGGGAACGCGTGTTCGCGCATTCGAGGGGACTGAAGGCGGACGTGTTGTAGGATACGAACCTTAGAGTAACTGACCAGGTCAGGCGAAGGAAGTATTGGGTCGGACAGGTTTTCCACTCGGGGCTGGACTCTAAGACTAGAGGAGTCGCGATCCTGATTAATAAGCGAGTGTTATTCAAGGTGGGAAGAATACGTGCGGATGTGGGGGGTTGGTACATTATGGCCAGTGGGAAGCTGGAGGGGCTGCCGGTGGTACTCGTGAATGTGTATGTGCCAAATTGGGATGATGTGGAGTTCATAAGGAGGATGTTGGGTGTAATGAACTCCAATTGGCTTTATTCGTTGGCCAATTGGAGTATGAGCTCCCTCAATGATAGCTCATTGAGGGGGCCCATATAATCACCTGTGTAGGCTTTGTGAGCCAGTCTTAAGTTGACTGGACTGCTAGCAGCACTGTTTGTAGCTGCTCCTGTAATATCGTTATTGTAAATAAATATTGGTGTGGTGACGGAACTCCTGCCTCCTGTGGATTACTACATTGGGGAAGATCCCAGACCTGGATCTGCATAAGCTGGTCAAGGGGGGGGGGGACTTCAACACAGTCATTAACCCAGGGCTAGACCGGTCTAGCTCAAGGACAGGCAGGGTGCCGACAATGGCAAAGGAGCTAAAGGGGTTTATGGAGCAGATGGGGGGGGGGGTGGACCCATGGAGATTTGGGCGGCCGAGAGTAATGGAGTTTTCCTTCTACTCGCACGTGCATAATGTGTATTCCTGGATTTACTTTTTAAAATCCTGAATAGGGCTTTACTGACCGGGGTAGTGGACACTGAGTATTCAGCAATCACAATCTCGGATCATGCCCTGCACTGGGTTGACCTACTGGTGGGCAAGGAGGGTAGCCAGTTCCTGCACTGGAGGATGGACGTGGGACTTTAAGCTGATGAGGAGGTGTGTGGGCGGCTGCCAAAATGTATCCAGAACTATCTGGAAGTCAACAACACGGGGGAAGTTTCGGCTGCAGTGGTCTGAGAGGCGCTGAAGGCGGTGGTTAGATGGGAGCTGATCTCGAAACTGGCCCACAAAGAGAAGTCAGAGCAGAGACGGACCGACTGATAAAGGAAATACTACAGGTTGACAGGAGGTATGCGGAGATGCAAGAGGCAGGACTTCTAAGGGAACAACGGAGGCTACAGGCGGAGATCAGCTTTTTAACTACAAGGAAGGCAGTGGGGCAGCTGAGGAAGGCAAAGGGGAGTGATCTATGAATATGGGGAGAAGGCCAGTAGAATGCTTGCACAGCATCTTAGAAAGCGGGAGGCGGCCAGGGAGATTGGGAAAGTAAGGGCCAGGGATGGGAACCTGGTCGGAGATGCAGCTGGGGTCAATAAGGCATTCGAGGAATTCTACAGCAGGCTGTATGAGTCGGACCCTCCAGCTGGGCCGGAGAGAATGAGGCAATTCCTAGGGAGGCTTAAGTTCCCAAAGGTTGACGAAGAGTTGGTGGAAGGGCAAGAGGCCCCGAGCGGGTTGGAAGAGATAGCAGAAGGGCTAAAGGCCATGCTGTCGGGTAAAGCCCCGGGACCGGATGGGTAACCCGTGGAGTTTTACAAAACGTTCTCTGGGATACGTCAATAAAATGTTTATATTTTAAAAATTGGGGCAGCACGGTGGCCTAGTGGTTAGCACAACCGCCTCACGGCGCTGAGGTCCCAGGTTTGATCCCGGCTCTGGGTCACTGTCCGTGTGGAGTTTGCACATTCTCCCCGTGTCTGCGTGGGTTTCGCCCCCACAACCCAAAAATGTGCAGAGTAGGTGGATTGGCCACTCTAAATTGCCCCTTAATAGAAAAAATAATTGGGTAATCTAAATTTATTAAAAAAAAAATTTTTTAAATTGTGCAACAACACTAGGGGGAGCCCTTCCTGCATTTCCGCAGAATTCTGAATCATCTGTGACTCTTTAAAGTGAAAGATGCTTTTAAGTTTTCAGTGCAGCTCTGCTCCCTGTTGCTGAATAATGCATTTTTAAAAATTGATGCCTTATAACCGTCTCCTGTAGAACACATATTTTGGAGCTTTATTTATGATGGAGAGTTGTATTTACACTCACCTGATGAAGGAGCTGCGCTCCCAAAGCTAGTGATACCAAACAAACCTGTTGGACTTTAACCTGGTGTTGTGAGACTTCTTACTGTGCTCACCCCAGTCCAACGCCCACATCTTCACATCAGTTTTATTGAAGGAAGAGCTTTGCAAAGTATTAAATGAAGCTGCACTATTTTTCAAATAGTTAATTGGGTAGTGAATACAAGATGCCTGGGATTGAGAGCAAGACATTTTCCCCCAGTAATCGTTTAAAAATTTAAGTAAACTAAGACATAAGACATAGGAGCAGAATTAGGCCACTCGACCCATCGAGTCTGCTCCACCATTCAATCATGGCTTATATTTTTCTCATCCCCATTCTCCTGCCTTCTCCCCATAACCCTGATCCTTTTAATCAAGAACCTGTCTATCTCTGTTTTAAAGACGCTCAGTGATTTGGCCTCCACAGCCTTCTGCGGCAAAAAGTTCCACAGATTCACCACCCTCTGGCTGAAGAAATTCCCCCTCATCTCTGTTTTAAAGGATTGTCCCTTTAGCCTGAGCTTGTGTCCTCTGCTTCTAGTTTTTCCTACAAGTGGAAACATTCTCTCCACATCCACTCTCTCCAGGCCTCCCAGTATCCTGTAAGTTTCAATAGGACCCCCCCCCCCCCCCCCCCCCCATCCTTCTAAACTCCAAGTAGCACAGACCCACAGTCCTCAACCGTTCCTCATCGGACAAGCTCTTCATTCCGGGGCTCATTCTTGTGAACCTCTTCTGGACCCTTTCCAAGGACACCACATCCGTCAAAAATAAATCTAATAAAATATGTAAGAAAAAAAAATCACCTCGAGTTTTTTTGTAACGTTAAATATTGTGATTACGAATCCCTTATCCAGCAACCGAACTCGCCTGACCAAGTCTAACTGCACTGCAGTAATAAGATTGCGTTTCTTCGGGAGGTCACGGAGTTCCGCGATCCAGCGGGTACAGTCATTATTTTGAAGAGTAATGACAGTGAAACCTGGGTCTCGGCTGCAGCAACAGCTCCAGCCCCCGCCGGAAAGGCGGACAGTAACCAGTGTGAGGAGGAGTCAGTCGCAATGAAGAGATAGATGTGTTGGTTGGCCCGGCTTCTGTGGAGGCGCGGGGAGACACACGCGGCTTAACGGACCGTTTGCAGCCAGGACATTTGGTCACCGCCTGGATAGAAACTACCTGAGCTGTGACGAGCAGCGAAGGCCGATTCTTTTCTGCTCTCCCAGCACAGCCCGAGGTCCAGGAGGTGGAGCCAGCCCAGCCTCCGATTTTACACCCGGGAGGACAGGGGCTGGGCAATCGGATATCTGCATTTCAGCGCCTATTTCCACTCTGATGCTATTTATTGCACTCCACACTGTAAATCACCAACGGTAGGCAATTATGCTGCATTCTGCAATAACAGTGCGGAGGCACCAACAGCGCAGTACTTCAATAGAGAGGATAGTAAAGTTGATTATTGTAAATATTATACAATATCAATCCAAAGTGTCTTGCTGTTCTTTGTTTCCTTGGGGATTTTTAAACGTTGCTCAACCATTGCACAGGGCCAACCGTTAATCTATAATACTTTCTATAATACTCTATAATCTATAATACTCTTTATAATACTTTACCCCAGTCCAACGCCGGCATCTCCACATCATCAAATTATTAAACAAGTTTAATACTTATAATAATCAACTTATTAAATGTAGCCCGATTTCTTTCTGTTTCCACTGCACACGAAAAACAAAGAGTAACCAAATTCTAGCTGCATATATATCATGAAATTAAACGGGAATTGAACATTTATTTTAAGGATTTTGACGAACACATAGCTCACCTGGAACACAATTTATAGAGTCATAGAGGTTTACAGGATGGAAACAGGCCCTTCGGCCCAACTAGTCCATGCTTAGTGTTTATCACTAAGCTAGTCCCAATTGGCTGCATTTGGCCCATATCTCTCTATACCCATCTTACCCATATAACTGTCTAAATGCTTTTTAAAAGAAAAAATTATACCCGCCTCTATTATTGCCTCTGGCAGCTTGTCCCACACTCACCACCCTCTGTGTGGAAAAATTGCCCCTCTGGACCCTTTTGTATCTCTCCTCTCTCACCTTAAACCTGTGCCTCTAGTTTTAAACTCTTCCTACCTTTGGCGAAAGAAGTTGACTATCTACCTTATCTATGCCCCTCATTATTTTATAGACCTTGTATGGATCGCCCTAAGTCTCCGATGCTACAGGGAAAAAAGTCTATCCAGCCTCTTATAACTCAAACCATTAAATCCCGGTAGCATCCTAGTAAATCTTTTCTGCACTCTTTCTAGTTTAATAATATCCTTTCTATAGGGTGACCAGAACTGTACGCAGTTTTCCAAGTGTGGCCTTACTAATGTCTTGTACAACTTCAACAAGACGTCCCAACTTCTGTATTCAATGTTCTGATCAATGAAACGAGGCATGCCGAATGCCTTCTTCACCACCCTATCTATCTGTGATTCCGCTTTAAAGCAGCTATGAACCTGTACCCCTAGATCTCTTTATTCTATAACTCTCCCCAACTCCCTACCATTAACTGAGTTGGTCCTGCCCTGATTTGATCTACCAAAATGCATCACCTCACATTTATCCAAATTAAACTCCATCTGCCATTCATCAGCCCATTGCCCCAATTGGTCAAGATCCTGTTGCAGTCCTCGATAACCTTCTTCATTGCCCACTATGCCACCAATCCTGATGCCATCTGCAGACTTACTAACCATGCCTCCTAAATTCTCATCCAAATCATTAATATAAATGACAAATAACAATGAACCCAGCACTGGTCTCTGAGGCACACCGCTTGTCACAGGCCTCCAGGTTTGAAAACAACCCTCCATAACTACCCTTGGTCTTCTGTCGTCAAGCCAATTCTGGATCCAATTAGCTACCTCACCCTGGATCCGATGAGATTTAACCTTATGCAGAACCTACTATGAGGTACCTTGTCAAAGGCCTTGATAAAGTCCATGTAGACAACTTGGACTGTACTGCCCTCATCTACCTTCTTGGTTACCCCTTCAAAAAACTCAGTCAAATTCATGATACATGATTTTCCACTCACAAAGCCATGCTGACTGTCTCTAATCAATCCTTGCATCTCTAAATGCCTGTAGATCCTGTCTCTCAGACTACCTTCCAACAACTTACCCACCACAGACGCTAGGCTCACCGGTCTGTAGTTCCCAGGCTTTTCCCTGCGACCCTTCTTAAACAAAGGCACTAACAACTGAGCATCGCCCAGTCACAGCGGGCTATAGCTGAGATCGTAGGTGACATTGCCCAGGCACTAGTCAACATGACATAGATCCAGAGGGAGGTGGTCCAGTCCAGTGGGAGATGGCACAGTCACTGGCCGATGTGGCACACACCCACAATCTGGTGGCATAGTCACAGTGTGATGTGGCACAGTCCCAGGCGGAGGCTGTCCACTCTATGTGCTTCATGGCCGCGTGCCTGCAGTGCCTGGAAGAGATGGGAGTGGGCCTCCAGGACTTGCAGCGCCAGGTGGCACGGGATCCTCAAGGGGCTAGCTCCGCTCGCACCCCTGTCCCAAGGAGTAGCCTGGAGGCTACCGTGCATTCTGAGGGAGGAGGAGGTGATGGGGCCCGAACCGGTGTCTCCTGCAGGGGAAATGCTGGAAGACCACAGCACCTCGGACTCACCGCGCCCTCCCCCCCTACTGTCCCTGGACAGCGGGCAGAATAGGGGAGCACCATGTCACCTGGGACACCCAAGCAGCAACCAGGCTCATCCAGGCCTGGTCACCCAAGAAGACGGCCGCCAAAGGGGATCCAGGTCATAGGATGGGAATTACAGCAGGCTGCCTCCACTCCTGATGTACCGTCTGGGGATCCACCTAGATTTAGCGTTAGGGCCATGAGGCCAGAAATGTAGACATAGGGGCTAGGGCACAAATCTGTATATATGTTTTCACATTAAATACCTATGCACAATGTTACAACCTGCCTCGGTGCTCTGTCAGAAGGGTGTGAGGGATAGTCTGGTCTGGGCTGGCCAGAGTGGGGAGGGGGGGAATGGGCAGACGTTCTGGGTGGGCTTGGCTCAAGCACAGCAGTTCAGTCAGCATTCAACCCTCTAGTATTCACCACCCTCCGCCTCCCACATACCCACCGCCTCACCTCCGCCACCCCGGGGATTTGATTGGACCGTGTGATGGAATGGCCAGCTCGCATGCAGGGATCACCAGTGGACGGTGGAAAGTGTTACTGTGGGCAGGAGTAAGTCGTTGTCAAAAGATGTGGAGCACCAGAGCTCATTGTTGAGCAGGTTTTCATCACCCTCTATATCTGGTTGCTGCCAACCCAGGGCAGCACCCCGTAGAGTGCGTCAGGTATATATCAAGATGGTGCGGGGGGGGGGGGGGGGATGTGGTGTCCATGCCCCTGGCCAATCCTGGAGGCAATCAGAGCATCCCGCGCACTTCGGATCTGGTGCACATGTTGCGCAGCCCCCCCATGCCTGCCCGCATCACCCTCGTCGGGCGTGGATTTGCTTTCATCCTCCGCCTCCAGCATGTCACCCATCTTTCTTTTTAAATTTAGAGTATCAAATTCATTTTTTCCAATTTTCGTGCCTGTTCGGGGAGCCTGGTATGGGAATTGAACCGTGCTGCTGGCCTGCCTTGGTCTGCTTTAAAATCCAGCAATTTAGCCCTGTGCTAAACAGCTGGCTTGTAATGCAGAACAAGACCAGCAGCACGGTTCAATTCCCGTACCAGCCTCCCCGAACAGGCACCGGAATGTGGCGACTAGGGGCTTTTCACAGTAACTTCATTGAAGCCTACTTGTGACAATAAGCGATTATTATTATTATTACCTTGACGGCCACTGGGAGCGGACATCCTCCCCCATTCCCCCGCAGTGCCAGGTGTGCCATGATCTGGCAGATACGTCGCACTTTTCCAATGCTCAGCCGGATTCTTCAATAGATTGACCGGTCTGGCAGTTGCGTAAATGGCAGGTGCTGCCGGTACATGCGAGGCCTAATGTGTCACCTCCATTGCACCTCCTCCTCCTCCCAGGCTGTTGGGCAGCCGGT
The DNA here is from genome assembly GCF_902713615.1 of Scyliorhinus canicula. Classification (NCBI taxonomy): domain Eukaryota; kingdom Metazoa; phylum Chordata; class Chondrichthyes; order Carcharhiniformes; family Scyliorhinidae; genus Scyliorhinus; species Scyliorhinus canicula. The sequence continues at coordinate 26,487,261 of NC_052159.1, forward strand.
TCTCCATCCTCAGAGGGTTCTCCTGTTCTTCTGGGGTAGGCTCTGCTGCTGCAGCTTCCTCCTCCTCGAGCAGCTGCAGCTCATACAGCCTCAGGGCACCCCGCAGGGCTGCGGCAACCAGGAGGAAGGCAGCCATAGCTGGTTGAATTCCAATATGCATTGTCTGCAGGGGGTGAAAGGCCATCGTGTTAGCATGGTGCGTACCCCCGTGCCCAACCAGGTCCAATGGGTTACATACAGCCACTGTCATTCCACCCATCCCCGCACCCCTGGCCCTGTCGATGCCCAGCACCATGGGGGCGTCTGTCCCTGCTGCCAGTGGTACTGTTGGCTGTCGCTGCCCATGGGGCTACTGTAGGGGCTACTGTGGGCATTGCCCTTGGGCAGGCCATGTGATGTTCTGCATGCGGGTGGCAGCCAATTGGGGGGCTGGTTTGGCGGAGGGTGGGTGCGGAGGTGGTGGGGTGGGGGCACCCATATGGCCGGTGTCACTCTGCTGAACCAGGGACCAAGTTGGGGTGCGCAGCGAGATGGCTGCCTTGCAGGCTGCGACAATGGCGATCTGTGCCTGGCTACCGCCCCAGTCCTGTGGGGGGTCACCTCAGACCCACGCCCCCCCCCCCCCCCCCCCCCCCCCCCACCCCAGCCAGCCCATCCAGTGTCAGGACCAGCAGGCACAGTCACGCCTCTGCGTGCCCTACCTCCCCTCTCTCCCCCTCATCAGCCACAGCGGCTGTTTCTCAATTTTTAAAAGCACAAGTGAACCTCGCCATCAGGAATTCCCCCCAGTGGAGGCGGAGAATCGCAGAGGATCCGGAGAATGCCGAGTCAGGCCCGCTAATGATATGCAAACTGTGTTTACTGTACATGCAGAGTGGAACGCATCAACACCGTTGTCGAGGCACCTGAGAATTGCGATTTGGTGTGAACCCAGTGCCCGCCACGATTTCTGCGTCGCATCCAATTCTTCGCCCAATCGCGTTTTGCGCTTCCAGCACCGGCCGAAGTAGAACCTGACATGAGCTTTCATGTTGTACCACAAGCACCAGTGTGCATCCTTGAAAATTGGAAGTAGGACACTTAAATGCTTACGGTTGGAAAGCAATCTAATCCTCAACAATATTCATGAACAAAGGACAATTCAGAGGCATGGGACTAGATTTCCAAATTTTACTCGCCTGGTTTTGGGCTGGGAAGTATCACAAGTTGTTCTGTGACACATTACTCTGCATTCTTCCCACAAATGTATCCTTGTTGATTTTCCCCAAAGGTCGACAGCAAGCTACATTTAAATGTCAATTGTCTTATTTTTCACACAATGCTGAGTGGAAGATATGCATCCAGCATTGCTAGGCAGGGATACAAAGGCAGGAATATTTTAAAATTTCCTTTGCAGATATTGCATGAAAACTCAAATGGATTATCAGCACCAATACGAATTGGCTGGACAGAAATACCTGTGTCTGTGCTGTACATTGTATGTAAACTGTGTTTTGCAAACAATTTTCTCAGCTTTTTGGTGGTTTCCTAACTCGAGGCCTCAATAGGAGCCATAAAAGGTTAGGACTACCCCCAAGTTAGATCAACCTGGGGAAGTAGACAGTAATATTGCATGTGCATCCATCTTGGCGGAGATGTGGTCAGATCGGCACCTTCAATTCATTCAACAAAATAACTCACAAGCCAAATTTGATGTCTATTTAGGTTGCATTATAACCTTTATTACAGACTGCCCGTAGTCCAGGTGAACACAGTATCTCAACACACCCTTTCAACATTTGCAGGGACCAGCACAGATGTGTACATCTTCCAGGGTGCAGAGCAAATATAATAAGGTAAGTCACAGGGCAGTGGCAAAGAGGAGCAAATAATGGTGCCAAAAAAGGAGTTCACGCGATCAAGGATTCTGCCAGTTTGGGTAATGCAGCTATCCCCTCAGCCTGGGAACCAATTTATGGAATCTTCACTGTACCACCTCCCATATAAGGATACCCTTCCTTAAATTTGAAGGCCAAAACTATGCACAGTATTCCAGGTGTGGTCTCAACAATATCCTGTACAATTGTAGCAAGACTTAATTTTTCCTATCTCCTTGCGATAAAGGCCAACATGTCATCTGCCTTCCTAATTGACTGCTGTGCATCTATGCTAGCTTTCTATATTCTTTATACAAGCATGCCCAAGTCAATTACAAGTTTCACATCTTTTTAAAAAGCTAGTGCAGGTAATAAAAATTTGGCTGCATAGTCATGTTCTTGTTCATCTTACACTTTAAGAATCAAATACTGTGACTTCCGATGGCGGCCATGGTGTGAGTGGTAACACATTTGGTGGCTCCCGCTCGTGGCGGACTTTTTGGACTTTTCCCTGGCTAATGGCGGAACTGTGTGATTGTAAATGGTGCAGGAGGGGTGGAAGGAGAGAGAGAGTATCTCACCCGTGTATGGATTCATGGACCAGAAGTGGTCGAAAAAGGAGGGAACAATTGCTGAAAGTGTGTGTGAAAGTTAGTGTGGAGCCTGCGACACAGGGGAAGATGGCGGAGGGTCAGGGTCCGAGCTTGCCAGCCCAGTGGTCGCCAGATCAGCTAGTGAGCTTCCTCCATGAGAAATTTGCCCAGCAGAGGAAGGAGAATTTGGAGGACCTGGCCAGGGTGGTGGATACGATAAAGGCAGGGATTGACCGCATGGAGATGAGGTTGGAGGCCCAGGGCCAGGCGATCCAGAAGGTGGGGGAGGTGGTGGGGGAGCATGAGAAGCAGCTCACCTCGATGGTTGCGAAGATGGGGTTGATGAGAGATCAACAGAGGAGGCTGCAGGAGAAGGTAGAGGACCTGGAGAATAGGTCTCGCAGGCAGATCTTGAGGATCGTGGGCCTGCCGGTGGGCAGTAAGGGAGTGGATGTCAGTACATATGTAGCATGGATGTTGGAGAAGCTGCTGGGTGAATGAGCATTTGCTCGGCCCTTGGAGATGGACCGGGCGCACAGGGCGTTCCCGTACCAGCGTCCCCGGACAGGTGCCGGAATGTGGCGACTAGGGGCTTTTCACAGTAACTTCATTGAAGCCTACTCGTGACAATAAGCGATTTTTATTTTTATTTTCATTATGAGGAAGCCGCAAGAGAACGAGCCGCCGGGGGTGATGGTGATGCAACTGCACCGGTTCCTGGATAAAGAATGGATTTTGAGGTGGGCCAGGCAGACGAGGTGCTGTACTTTGGAAGGCAGCAAGCTGCGTGTCTATCAGGACCTAGGTGCAGAGCTGGCCAAAAAGAGGGCGAGCTTCCAGACTGGTACAAAAGGTCACACGGGATCAGGGGTGAGCTGGCAAGGTGAATACAGAACTGGCTAGGTCATAGAAGGCAGAGAGTAGCAATGGAAGGGTGCTTTTCTGATTACAGGGCTGTGCCTAGTGGTGTTCCGCACGGATCAGAGCTGGGACCTTTGCTGTTCATAGTATATATAAATGATTTGGAGGCAAATGTAACTGTTGTCACTGGCGGGAAGATGCTGACGGTAGAGATGACGGTTTTCCCGAGGTGTTTGTTCGTATTTCAGTGCCTGCCTATTTTTATCCCTAAGGCTTTCTTTAAGAGGGTGAATGCGGTGACCTCTGGGTTTGTGTGGGGGGTTTCGGGGGTGGCAACGAGCTGGGTTCAAGCGGTTTGGGGACCTGTTTATTGACTGCAGCTTTCTGTGCTTGGAGGATTTGGAGACGGAGTTTGACCTGCCCGGGGGCAATAGATTCCGCTACCTGCAGGTGAGTGACTTTGCATGGAGGCAGGTCTCGACCTTTCCTCACCTAATACCCCAGGGGATTCAGGACAAGGTAGTGTCGAAAACAGGAGTGAGGGAGGGGACTGTCTTGGAAATTTAAAAAGAGCTCTTGGAATGGGAGGGAGCCCCGATAGGGGAAGTGAGGTGAAAATGGGAGGAAGAATTGGGCAAGGAGTTAGAGGCCGTGTTGTGGGAAGATGCCCCGAGTAGAGTCAACACGCCCTCATTGTGTTACTGGGCTTTGCCTGATACAATTTAAGGTAGTCCACAGGTCGCATATGTCTATGGTCCGGATGAGTAGGTTCTTTGAAGGGGCGGAGGATAGATGTGGGCGGTGGGTGGCAGGACCCGCAAATCATGTCCACATGTTTTGGGCATGTCTGAGGCTGAGGGGGTTTTGGCAAGGATTTGCCGATGACATGTCAACGGTATTGAAGGCATGGGTGATTTTTGGTGTGTCGGAAGACCCGGGAGTCCAGGGGGCGAGAGAGGCCGATGTTTCGGCTTTTGCCTCCCCGGTAGCCCAGAGACGGATCTTATTGGCGTGGAGGGACTCGGAGCCCCCAAAACCGGGGGTATGGGTCAGTGACATGGCCGGGTTTCTCAGGCTTGAGAAGATCAAGTTTGCCCTGAGAGGATCGATGCTAGCGTTTGCCCGGAGGTGGCAGCCATTTATCAACTTCCTTGGGAAAAATGTAGCTGTCAGCAGATATAAGGGGGAGGGGGGAAAGAGGGAGGCATGGGGGTCTGGTTGAGGTGGGAATAGTTGGTGGGAAAGGGGGACTGGGGAACTGTGTATGGAAGCCATGTTGGCTGGTTTGGTTGTTGGTTAGGTGGGTGTTATTTGTTCTGTTGTTTTTTCCTCTTGAAAATTGTCAAAATGCCTTAAAATATTTTCAAGAAAAAAAGAATGAAATAGTGTGATTAAGCTGCTTTCAGTACATTGCCAACAGTAAGGTAACTGTAACAAGTAAAAATAATTGCCGACAGTCACTTGGTATAATTTCTTGTTAGATGTCATGGAACATCCTAAACTGGAATGAACATTTGTATAACTGATTGAATCATTTTAAAGTATCATTCACCTTGGAAGGAGATTCTGCTCAGCTCCTCGGTATATTGATAACAGTGATCCTGCTGCTGTTCTCATGATGTAAATGTCTCCCTCTTGTTCTGATTCAGAAAATACCTTTGAAGGCATACCTCTGTATGCCTCTGGTTTTACTTGCAGTTAACTAAAGTTGACTAATTTCCACTGTACTTGAGTATCACACCAGTAAGAGGCAAGAAAAATCAGATCCATTTGGTTAATGTATTTACATTCGTTTTTTCCAGGCCCAAACTTAGCCCATTAACACACTGCAAACTCCAACCTCCATCAACCACAATTTTCAAGCCCTGATGCCTCTGTAATCTCCTACCCCAAGCCCTACAATCTCCAAATACCCATCCCCTGCAATCTGTTATTCACTCCCCACTACCCCTGCAATCTCTGACCCCGTTCCTCAATCTCCAACCCACACCACCCCAATATCCAACTCCCATATCCCCTGCAATCTGTTATTCACTCCCCACTACCCCTGCAATCTCTGACCCCGTTCCTCAATCTCCAACCCACACGACCCCAATATACAACTCCCATATCCCCTGCAATCTCTGGCCCTGTCCCTCGATCTCCAACCCACACTACCCCAATATCCAACTCCCTTATCCCCTGCAATTTGTTATTCACTCCCCACTACCCCTGCAATCCCTGAACCTGTTCCTCAATCTCCAACCCACACCACCCCAATATCCAACTCCCATATCCCCTGCAATCTGTTATTCACTCCCCACTACCCCTGCAATCTCTGACCCCGTTCCTCAATCTCCAACCCACACGACCCCAATATACAACTCCCATATCCCCTGCAATCTCTGACCCTGTCCCTCGATCTCCAACCCACACTACCCCAATATCCAACTCCCTTATCCCCTGCAATTTGTTATTCACTCCCCACTACCCCTGCAATCTCTGACCCCGTTCCTCAATCTCCAACCCACACGACCCCAATATCCAACTCCCTTATCCCCTGCAACCTGTTATTCACTCCCCACTACCCCTGCAATCCCTGAACCTGTTCCTCGATCTCCAACCCACACGACCCCAACTCCCATATCCCCTGCAATCTAGGATCTCTGTCCTCCAGCACCCGATATGCCGGGCTGCTGACCCCAATATCCAGCTCCAGCCCCCACAATCTCTGACCTACCTAGTGAGCATTCCTCAGCTGCATTGCCACCACTCAGGCAGCCAGCCTATCAATCAACTTGTCTGTCGGGCCGGAAACCTACAGAAACATTTAAAAGTTGTCCTGCTGCGGGCAATAAAAATGAAATGAAATGAAAATCGCTTATTGTCACGAGTAGGCTTCAATGAAGTTACTGTGAAAAGCCCCTAGTCGCCACATTCCGGCGCCTGTTCGGGGAGGCTGGTACGGGAATTGAACCGTGCTGCTGGCCTGCCTTGGGCTGCTTTAAAAGCCAGCGATTTAGCCCAGTGTGCTAAACCAGTGCCATGAAGTTACTGTGAAAAGCCCCTAGTCGCCACATTCCGGCGCCTGTTCGGGGAGGCTGGTACGGGAATTGAACCGTGCTGCTGGCCTGCCTTGGTCTGCTTTAAAAGCCAGCGATTTAGCCCAGTGTACTAAACCAGCCCCTTTGCAGGGAAACCTGTATGCAAACCCTCCCGTGCTCTACTAATGGCCTCAAATAAATATTTGTGGACAACGTACAAATCAGTAGTTTCAAAACCTGAAAAAAATACATAATTTGCTTGCAAATTAGATTTTCAATCAGTTTCCTTTCACCTCCAGTTATAATGGGTAGGAAAATATGCACAGGGTCATATTTTTACCTCGGTCTAGGCTTAAAGAACTCGCCCACTACATCAAAGCCCGAAATATGCCTTTCTCCACCGAGGAGGTAAAAGCCATCACCAGGGATTGCCCGATCTGCGCGGAGTGCAAACTGCACTTCTATAGAGCAGACAGGGCCCACCTGGTAAAGGCCTCCTGGCCCTTTGAACGCCTGAGCATCGATTTCAAAGGGCCACTCCCCTCGACCAATCGAAATGTGTACTTCCTCAACGCCATAGACGAATTCTCCCGTTTCCTGTTTGCTATCTCATGCCCCGATATGACCTCCCATACAATCATCAGAGCCCTGCACAGTGTCTTCACCCTGTTCGGCTTCTGCAGCTACGTACACAGCAACATGGGTTCGTCCGTCATGAGCGACGAGCTGGGTCAGTACCTGCTCGACAAGGGCATCGCCTCGAGCAGGACTACCAGCTATAACCCCAGGGGGAACGGGCAGGTGGAGAGGGAGAACGCGGCGGTCTGGAAGACCTTCCTACTGACCCTACGGTCCAGGAATCTCCCGACCTCCCACTGGCAGGAGGTCCTCCCTGACGCGCTCCATGCAATTAGGTCCCTCGTGCACTGCCACTAACCAGACCCCTCACGAGCGATTATTTGTTTTCCCTAGGGGCACTACCACGGGGGCTTCGCTCCCATCTTGGTTGAGGACACCGGGCCCGGTTCCCCTCCGGAAGCACGCCCGGACACATAAAACGGACCCACTAATAGAAAGGGTACTACTGCTACACTCAAACCCACACTGCGCCTTTATAGAACACAACAACGGCCGTCAGGACAACCTTTCTCTCCGGGACCTGCCGCTTACAAGATCCACCACCACCACTACCACCGAGGTACCCCTCACACGACACCCCTCCCGACCCCCCCACGCCCTGCGCTCCCACGCCTACAGGGTTCCTGCGCCCCCCTTCGCCCGTCGCACCGGTCAGGAACGAAGCTCTGAACAAACCACCCCCGGGGTCCACCCTCAGATCCACACCGCCTGTCATCACACAGTCATCCGAAGAGGCTGCAGCCCCAGTGCTCCGCCGATCCCAGCGGACGACTCGGCCACCGGACCGGCTCAACCTGTAGTCCCGTCACCCCCGCCGGACTTGATTTTTTTACAGGGGGTGAATGTGGTGAATGTACATTACGTAATTCACACTGTATAGCATTTTGTCCTTGTGGGCTCTGTCTGTGAGCCGTTGCACGGCTCTGCCCACAGGGGGAGATGAGGAGCTTATACAGGGCTCCACCCTTGGCTCCGCCCATGGCCCCTCCCACTACCGGAAGTATAAAGTGCTGCAGCCTTGTGAGTCTGCCCTCAGTTCTTCTGGTCGCAGGCAGGCTCAGTTGTAAGTCCATTAAAGCCACAGTTTACTTCCTATCGTGCCTCGAGTGAATTGATGGTCACATCAGTACAATGACATGTTGAACGTGTAAACCGTTAAAATAATTTTCAAGTACACTAAGATATGGCAAATTCCCTAATAGTTGGGTTGGCGCAGCAGTCTGTAATTAAACCAAGAGTAGTGGGCCTGGCTGTAAGTCTTATTGTGATCATATTACTTGTTGACAAACTACAGGGTACAGTGAGGCTGAGATTAACAATTAGGTTAAACACGGACAGTACTGAAAAGATGGTAACATCTTTGGAGCCAAACAAGAGTTAGTGAACTGGATTGTATGATATTGGGTGGGGTAAAGGAAGTGGAAGGAAAGTCCAATTAGTGGCTGCCTGGCGAACTGGTAGTGAATTAAATGTGCACTGTAGGCCAGGAAGGCAGGGGAAGCATTCTAGACCCAGTCATCTTCAGCTGCTTCATTAATGACCTTTCTTCTATCATAAAGATATTAGCTGATGATTGCACTGTATTCAGTGCTGTTCACCACCCCTGAGACACTGACACAGTCCGTGTCCAAATGCAGCAAGACTTGGGCAACATCCAGGCTTGGGCTGGCAAGTGGCAAGTAACATTCTTGCCACAAAAGTACCACGCAATGACCATCTCCAACAAGAGAGGATCCTTGACAGTCAATGCCGTTTCTGGAAATTTGGAGCACACATGGAATTGAATTGGTAAGTGTTTTTGAAAGTTTTTTAAGTTCAGCACTCTAGTTAAAAAGTTAGTAAGGACTCAGCTGACTGAATGACAGTTGCTGTCAATCATCTGAAGCCTGAATAGGGCCTCAATATATGTTGATTACTGTTGAAGCTGAACGAGTGTGTCAGTCCTCTCAGCTCACCTCAGCTCTATTTAAGACAGGGACAGTTGAAAGTGCACGAGCAGTTGGGAGAGAGCACAACCTGAGGGAGTCACAGCTAGAGTGAGTGAGTATTTGGGAATTTGGAGCAAAGTGGGAATTCGGCGCAGAGGCGAGAGGGGTGCTCTTTTGCTTTTTCTTTGCTTTCTAAATTTGGTCTGCCACAGGAGTAGAAGCTACAAGGGAATGAGCTGATTGGTAAGTAGTGGATAAGTTGATTTTCATCTGGCAGGCAGGCTGAGACCTAACATCGGGGTGCGGGTCTGCAAAGCCTTCAGTGAGGTAAGGAGGATGCGCTGGACAATGTCCGTTGAGGGAGCAGCAGGGCAATTCCCGACCCCTAGGCCAGGGCTGAGAAGTGTGGGCAGGCACTCAACCAAAAGGAACAGAGGCCACAATGTCCAATAGCCATGAGCAGCAGCCAGGAGCACACGCGGTTGGCGAGGCTTGGGGCTCAGTCACCCGAGCAAGAGCCAAGAGGGTGAGAAGAGCAGCAGTTGGGAGGTGTGCTGAACGCCTTGGAGGGGGGGGGGCCTTATGCCATGAGGGCTGTCTGCCACATCACTAGGGTCCGGGATGTGACGTGGGGTCCCCACAAAGAGGGAGAGCACAGCGTCCCCAAAAGTGTAAGTCTGTCTCTGCTCAGAATCTCAAGAACTGTTTTTCTGTGTTGGAAAACGGTGAGAGTGACGGTTCCTCTGGGGAGTGCAGCCAGAATCCAGTTCACAACACTGTGCATGGCTCAGTTGCACAGAGGGAAGGAGTAAGTGCGAAAGGGCAATAGTAGTAGGAGACTCAATAGTGAAAGGGTGCAGACAGACATATCTGCAGCTGCAGACGTAACTCCAAGATGGTGTGTGGCCTCCCTGGTGCCGGGGTCAAGGATGCCATTGTCATGCAACAAGAACTAAGGGGGCTAGGTAGCAAATTGTAATGCAGGACCTCAAAGATTGTAATCTCTGGAATGCTGGTGGTACCACGTGCTAGTGAGTATAGGAATAGGAGGTCAGAGCAGGTGAATGCATGGCTGAAGAGATGGTGCTGGATAGAAGGTTTTAGTTTCCTAGATTACTGGATCAATTTCTCGAGAACATAGGATCTATACAAGTCAGGTGAATTGCACCCGAACCAGAATGGGACCAACATTTGTGCAGGGAAGTTTGCTAATTCTATTCGGGGGGGTTAAACTAATCTAGCAGGTAGATGGGACACAATGTGGCGGTACAGTGGGGAGTGATGCACAGACAAATATAGAGGAAAAGCCAAATCAGTCTGGAAGGAAGTGCAAAGAGATATGTTAAGGCACAAGGGAATAAGTTAAGGCTAAATGGCATTTATTTTATTGCAAGGGGTCTTACAGATAAGGCTGATGAACTGAGGACGTTGATTGACACATGGGAATATGATATCATTGCTATCACGGAGACATGCTTAAGGAAGGGATCGGACTGACAACTCAATATTTCAGAGAATCTTTAGGCAAGATGGTTGGTGTGGGGGGGGGGGGGGGGGGGAGGTGTAAGGAGAGGTGGTGTTACAATATTGATCAAGGAATCAATTATTGCAGTGAGTAGGGATTATACCTGCGCATGCCCCTCTGTTGAGGTCAAACTTAAAAACAAAAAAGATGCAATCATGTTGCTGGGAGTGTACTATCGGCCCCAAATAGTCACGGAGAGATAGAAGCGAAGTGTAAAAATAATAGGGTAATAATGGATTTTAACTTCCCCGATTTTAATTGGGATAGGCAAAGTATGAAAGGCTTAGAGGGGATGGAATTCTTTCAGAGCATCCAAGAGAGCTTTTTGTACCAGCACGTAGACGGTCCGACAAGAGAGAGGGCGGCACATGTCCTAATTTTAGGGAATGAAGCCGGACAGCGGTAGAGGTGTCAGTGGGGAGCATTTCAGTGATAGTGGCCATAACTCGGTAGGATTTAAGGTAGTTATGGAAAGGGGAAAAAGATGGGCCGGAAATAAGATTTCTGAACTGGGGGAAGGCTGATTTCATTAGGATAAGACAGGATCCGGACAATGAGGACTGGGAGCAGCTACTTGGAGTAAGATCCACATTAGAGTAGTGGGTGTCTTTCAAACAAGAAAGGGAGAGAGTGCAATGACAGTATGTTCGCGTAAAGGTAAGGGGTCAGACTAACAAGTCCAGAGGTCCCTGGAAGTCAAGGGATATACAGCTTTGGATAAGGAAAGAGGGGAGGCTTATGGCAGCTTCAGGGGGCTCAAAACAACAGATGCCCGAGAGGAATATAGAAAGCGCGGTGGGGGGAGTAAATGGGGAAAATGTACACACTGCATACTCTGTTGGATGTGAGCAATGCGCATGAGCAGTGGGAGAGGCCACATCCGGAGGCAGGCATGGACAGAGGGAGCTTTACACTTGAGAATTTGAAGCAGAGTGGGAATTCCGTGTAGAGTAGGAAGAGGTGCTCTTTTCTGTTTCTCCTTGCTATGTAACTTTTAAATCTTCAGGGAGGGGTCTTGCCCTGCGGCAGCTGAGGCCACAAGGGAGAGAACTGATTGGCCAGTAGTGGGTAAGGTCGGTATGTCTTTACAACTTTTATCACTTACAGTTTGAAAATATGTTTCGTGGTTTATGATCTGCAAGGCTGCTAGTTCTAAACTGCTTTCAGGCTGAGGTAATCAGGAGAGATATAAAAAAAAGTTATAAAGAAGAAATTTAATTTAAAATCCAAATTGAAAACTAATTAAATAAAATAGAGATGGAGGGTCAGGTGATGTGTTGTTCCTACATGATGTGGGAGCTGGTGGATCGCAGTGACCTCATCTGTAATAAATGTTGGTTGCTTGAGGAACTCCAGTTCAGAGTTGACGAGCTGGATTCTGAGCTTTGGATGCTGCACCTCAGGGAAGGGGAGAGGTACCTGGACATTGTTCCAGGAGGCAGTCACACCCCTTAGAAGAACTACCTTAAATTTGGCTAGTGGTCAGGGACAGGAGGATGTGGCTGTGAGTGAGGCAGGTTGAGGGATCCGGGAGGTAGGGTTGCAGGAGCCTCATCTCTTGTCTATGTCCAACAGGTTTGAGATTCTTGCTCCCTGTGTGGCTGGGAACGGGGACTGCAGGGAGGAGGAGCAAACTGACCACGGCACCCTGATACAGGGAGCCTTTAAGTAGGGGGAGAGAAAAAAAATGTTGTCGTAATTGGGAATAGCATAATTAGGGGTGTTGACACTGTGACCAGGTTTGATAATCCCGAAGGTTGTGTTGCCTATCTGGTGCTCGGGTTCAGGATATCTCACCTGGTCTACAGAGGAACTTGGAATGGGAGAGTAAAGATCCAGTTGTCGTGGTCCACATAGGTACCAACGACAAGGTAGATTATGGACAGAGGTTCTGCTAAGGGAGTATGAACAGCGAGGAGCTAGATTAAAAAGCAGAACCAACAGGGGCTGATTCAGCACAGGGCTAAATCACTGGCTTTGAAAGCAAACCAAGGCAGGCCAGCAGCACGGTTCAATTCCCGTACCAGCCTTCCCGAACAGGCGCCGGAATGTGGCGACTAGGGGCTTTTCACAGTAACTTCATTGAAGCCTACTTGTGACAATAAGAGATTTTCATTTCATTTCATTTTATTTTCAAGGTAATAATCTCTAAATTACTACCTGAGCCACAAGCTAATTAGCACAGGGTCAATAAGATTAAGGAGGTAAATGCGTGGCTCAAAGATTGGTGTGGGGGGAAGGATTTGAATTCATGGGATATTGGCATCAGTACTGGGGAACAGGGGACCTGTTCCGATGGGACGATCCTCATCTGAATCACGCTGGGACCAGAGTCCTGGCGAATCGCGTAACTTGGGCTGTAGATAGGACTTTAAACTAAATAGTGGGAGGGAGGATTCAGTTGTAGGGAGAATTACAAAATCCAAGTTTAAGGAGAAAGTAGTAGTGCAGGTTAATGATGAGGGCCTTAAACTAGTTAAAGGGGCCAAGGACACAGGATGGGTGAGTAAAGTTTCCAGAACATGTCCTGGAACAGAAGGTGGCGGGAATCTAACTTCAATTATAGGGCAGCACGGTAGCATTGTGGATAGCACAATGGCTTCACAGCTCTAGGGTCCCAGGTTCGATTCCGGCTTGGGTCACTGTCCGTGCGGAGTCTGCACAACCTCCCTGTGTGTGCGTGGGTTTCCTCCGGGTGCTCCGGTTTCCTCCCACAGTCCAAAGATGTGCAGGTTAGGTGGATTGGCCATGATAAATTGCCCTTAGTGTCCAAAATTGCCCTTAGTGTTGGGTGGGGTTACTGGGTTATGGGGATAGGGTGGAGTTGTTGACCTTGGGTAGGGTGCTCTTTCCAAGAGCCGGTGCAGACTCGATGGGCCGAATAGCCTCCTTCTGCCATGTAAATTCTATGAAGTAGAGCAAAAGAGGAGAAAATATGATAAGGGGGTGGCAATGCAGGACTGAGGCTGTTGTACCTTAATGCGTGCAGTATACAAATCAAGGTAAATAAACGTATTGCGCACATTGAAATCAGCCGGTACGATGTGGGCATCACTTAGATGTGGCTGCAAGGGGATCAGGGCTGGGATCTAACCATCCAAGGATATGTGTCCCATCAAAAGGACAGGCAGATGGGCAGAGGGGATTGCATTGTTAGTAAGAAATGAATTAAATCGATAGCAAGAAGCGATAGAGGATCGGAAGGCATAGAATCTGCATGGTTGGGGCTGAGAAATCTCAAAGAAAAAGGACCCTGATGGGAGTTATGTACAGGCCTCCTAGCAGTAGTCAGGATGTGGGGCAGAAAATAAATCAGGAGATAGAAAAGGCATGTAAAAAAGGCAATATTACAATAATCATGGGAGACTTTAATATGCAAGTGAACTGGGAAAATCAGGTTGGTAGTGGATCCCAAGAAAAGGAATTTGTGGAATGTCTGTGAGATTTTTTTTTTGGAGCAGCTTGTGGTAGAGCCCACTAGGGAAGAAGCAATTCTGGATTTGGTGATGTGTAATGAGGCAGACCTCATTAGGGAACTTAAGGTGAAGGAACCTTTCGGGGGCAGTGACCACAATATGATAGAATTTACCCTGCAGTTTGAGAGGGAGAAGCTAGAATCAGATGTAACGGTATTACAATTCAATAAAGGTAACTACAAAGACATGAGGGAGGAGCTGGCCAGAGTTGATTGGAAGGGCAGCCTAGCACGGAAGACAGTGGAACAGCAATGGCAGGAGTTTTTGGGGGGTTATTCGGAGGCACAACGATGAAATTCATCGCAAGGAGGAAGCAACATGCTAAGGAGAGGACAAGGCATCCATGACTGCCGAGGGAAGTAAAGGACAGCATAAACGCAAAAGAAAAAGCATACAAAGTGGTGAGGATTAGTGGGGAGCCAGAGGACTGGGACGCCTGTAAAAGCGAACAGAGGGCAACTAAAAAAGCAATAATGGGGGGAGAAGATGAAATATGAGTGTAAGCTAGCTAGTAATATAAAAGAAGTGAGCAAGAGAATTTTTCAATATATGAAAGGTAAGAGAGAGGCAAGAATAGACATTGGACCACTGGAAAATGAGGCTGAAGCAGTAGTAATAGGAAACAAATAAATGGCAGAGGAGCAGAATAGTTACTTTCTATCAGTCTTTATGGTGGAAGACACCAGTGGGATACCAGAACTTCAGGAGAATCAGGGGCCACAGGTGAGTGTAGTGGCCGTCACTAAGGAGAAGGTTTTGGGGAAACTGAAAGGTCTGAAGGTAGATAAATCACCTGGACCAGATGGACTACACCCTAGGGTTCTAAAGGAGATAGCTGAGGAGATTGTGGAGGCATTGGTGATGATCTTTCAGGAATCACTGGAAGCATGGAGGGTCCCAGAGGACTGGAAAATGGCTAATGTAACATCCCTGTTTAGAAAGAAAGGAGATAGAAGACATGAAATTATAGGCCGGTTAGGCTGACTTTGGTTATTGGCAAAATTCTAGAGTCCATTGTTAAAGATGATATTGCAGAGAACTTGGAAGTGCATGATAAAATAGGACTGAGTCAGCACGGCTTCATCAAGGGGAGGTAATGCCTGACAAATCTCTTAGAGTGCTTTGAGAGGTGGTGACAAAGAAGTTGGATAAAGGAGAACCAGTGGACATGATCTATTTAGATTTCCAGAAGGCCTTTGACAAGATGCCAAATAGGAGGCTGTTAAATAAGTTAAAGCCCATGCTGTTGAGGGTAAGATACTGGCATGGTTAGAGGATTGTCTAGCTGGAAGAAGGCAGAGTGGGGATAAAGGGGGCATTTTTCAGGATGGCAGCCGGTGACTAATGATGTGCCTCAGGGGTTGGTTTTGGAACTACAACGTTTCACAATATACATTAACGATTTGGAAGAAAAAACTGGGGCCACTGTTGCTAAGTTTGCAGATGATGCAAAGATATGCAGAGGGACAGGTAGCATTGAGGAAGCAGGTGGGCTGCAGAAGGACTTGGACAGGCTAGGAGGGTGGGTAAAGAAGTGGCAGATGGAATACAATGTGGAAAAGTGTGAGGTTATGCACTTTGAAAGGAGGAATTTAGGCATAGACTAATTTCTAAATCGGGTAAAATGCTTAAGAAATCAGAAGCACAAAGGGACTTGGGAGTCCTCATTCAAGATTCTCTTCAGGTTAATGTGCAGGTTCAGTCAACAGTTAGGAACGCAAATGCAATTCATGTCGAGAGGGCTAGAATATAAGAGCAGGGATGTACTTCTGAGGCTGCATAAGGCTCTAGTAAGACCTCATTTGGACTATTGTGAGCAGTTTTGGGTCTCGCATCTAAGGAAGGATGTGCTGGCCTTGGAAAGGGTCCTGAGGAGTTGGCAAGAATGATCCCTGGAATGAAGAGCTTATCATTCGAGCAGCAGTTGAGGACTCTGGGTCTCTACTCGTTGGACTTTAGAAGTATGAGGAGGGATCTTATTGAAACTTACAGGATACTGAGAGGCCTAGATAGAGTGGACGTGGAAAGAATGTTTCCACCAGTAGGAAAAACTAGAACCCGAGATCACAGCATCAGACTGAAGGAACAATCCTTTAAAACAGAGATGAGGAGGAATTTCTTCAGCCAGAGGGTGGTGACAATCTGTGGAACTCTTTGCCGCAGTAGGCTATGGAGGCTGAATCACTGAATGTTTTTCGGACAGAGACAGATAGGTTCTTGATTAATAAGGGGATCAGGAGTAATGGGGAGAAGGCAGGAGAATGGGGCTGAGAAAAATTTGATGAGTAACAAATTTGATTGAATTTCTCAAGGAGGTGACTAGGTGTGTAGATGGGGGCAGTGTAGTTGGTGTAATCTACATGGACCTCAGTAAGGCTTTTTATAAGATCCTGCATGGGTGACTGGTCAAGAAGATAAGATCCAGGGCAGCACGGCGGCACAGTGGGTTAGCACTGCTGCCTCACGGCGCCCCGGTCCCAGGCTCGATCGCGGCTCTGGGTCACTGTCCGTGTGGAGTTCGCACATTCTCTCCATGTTTACATGAGTTTCGCCCCCACAACACAAAAATGTGCAAGCTATGTGGAGTGGCCATGCTAAATTGCCCCTTAATTGGAAAAAATGAATTGGGCACTCTAAATTTAAAAAAAGAGAAGATAAGAACCCATTGGATCCAGGGCAATTTGGCGAATTGGATCCAAAACTGGCTCAGTGCCAGGAGGCACTGTGATGGTTGAAGGTTGTGTGGTGATATGAGTGGGAGCACTGCCATTGGTGCAGAGCATTGGTTTCCCATTGGCTCTGGCTGGTCATGTGCCTCTCGTCTGATTGGCTGGGACTAGTCATGTGGCTGCTCACCAATTGGTCGAGAGGCAAGTAGACCCCGCCTCCGAGGCGGGGTATATGTACCCAGGTTTCCCGGCGGTCGGCCTTTCTCTGTAGTCGACCACCGGGCTAATAACTAGCTGATTAAAGCCACAGTTTGGATCTTCATCGTGTATCGCGTCCAATTGATGGTACATCAATTTAATCAGCTAAAATTTTGGAATGGAGCTACGCATCAAGCCTGACTGCCTCCGCACCAGCCCGCATGCTGCAAATGCGCCTGCAATCTTTAAACACTGGCAGGCGTGCTTCAACAGTTACCTGACAACTGCAACCTGCAAACCCTCCAAGGAGCAGAAACTCCACATCCTCCACTCGTGTGTGGGCACGGTGTATATTCAATGATTGAGGACGAAAGCGATTATGGTGCGGCCATGGATATCCTGAAAGGACATTTTCTCCGGCCGGTCAACGAAGTATATGCACGACATCTCCTGACGACTAGACAGCAGTTTCCTGGTGAGTCACTAGACGAATTCTACCAGGCCCTCACAGCTCTAGGAAGAATGTGCGCATGTCTCCAAGTTTCGGCGACCGAGCACATGGAACTTTTAGTCAGAGACGCTTACGTTGCTGGCATGCAATCTTCCTCTATCCGCCAACGATTGCTGGAGAAGAACGCCCTCAGCCTAGCTGAGGCACGGACCCTTGCAACCTCCCTGGAGGTCGCTGACCTGAACGCCCGCGCATACGCCCCGGCCGCGCCACCCTCGTGCCACACGCCGCCCCCGTCCTCTGCTGACCCCGGCTCCCCCCCCAGGCCTGCGCTGCGGGACGCTCCGACGAGCTAGCGGGGCCCCGCTGCTATTTTTGTGGCCTCTCCAAGCACCCCCACCCGCGCTGCCCGGCCCGCTCTGCTCTGTGTAAGAGCTGCGGGAAGAAGGGCCACCACGTGGTGGTCTGCCAGACCAAGTCGGTCGCTGCTGTTCCGCGCAGCGACCGCGGATTGCCCCCCTAGGGCCCCGCGCCCCGCACCGACCTCTCCGGCCCGCCTCCCGGCCCCCGCAACAGGCCCACGGTCCTCCCGACCCCCGCTCCCAGCTGCCCTGACCGGCCCGCAGACGCCAGTGACACTGCCCCAGCTGCCACGAGGTCCCCACGGGTGCCACCATCTTGGGCCCCGGACGCCACGTGCGGGTCATGGGCGCCGCCATCTTGGGGCCCCGGTTCCACGTGCGGGTCCTGGGCGTTGCCGTCTTGGGACCCCGATTCCACGTGCGGGTCCTGGGCGCCGCCATCTTGGGCCAACATGGAAGGCCCTGCCAGCGATTACTCTGCCACCGAGGATGACCTGGAACTCTCACCACGACTTGCTTCCATCACACTCGACCAGTCGCGACCACGCTCGCTCGCCAAGACTACGACAACGACCCAGCTCAACGGACACATGACGAAATGCCTACTGGACTCCGGGAGCATGGAAAGTTTTGTCCACTCCGACACGGTAAGACGCTGCGCGCTCCCCATCCACCCAGTTAAGCATGAAATCGAATTCGCCTCGGGTTCGCACTCCGTCCAAATCACCGGGTGCTGCATAGCGGACCTCACGGTCCAGGGGAGGGTTTTCAAAAACTTCAAACTCCTCATTCTCCCCCGTCTATGCGCTCCAGCACTCTTGGGCCTGGATTTCCAGTGCAACCTGCAGAGCTTAACCTTCCAATTCGGCGGTCCTATTCCCCCCCTTACTGTCTGCAGCCTCCCGTCCCTCAAAGTGGACCCACCTTCCTTGTTTGCTAATCTCACCCCAGATTGTAAACCCGTCGCCACTCGGAGCAGACGATACAGTGCCCAGGACCGGACCTTCATCGGGTCCGAGGTCCAGAAGCTCCTTAAGGAAGGAGCTATCGAGGCCAGAACAGTCCCTGGTGAGCCCAAGTGCTGGTAGTTCGGACTGGGGAGAAAAACCGGATGGTCATTGATTACAGTCAGACCATCAACAGGTTTACGCAGCTGGACGCGTATCCTCTCCCCCGTATTTCCGACCTGGTTAACAGGATCGCGAAATACAAAGTCTTTTCCACGGTGGACCTTAAGTCCGCCTACCACCAGCTCCCCATCCGCGCAAGTGACCGCAAGTACACCGAGTTTGAGGCAGATGGGCGCCTCTACCACTTCCTTAGGGTTCCATTCGGTGTCACAAATGGGGTCTCGGTCTCCCAACGGGAGATGGACCAAATGGTCGACAAGCATGGGTTACGGGCTACCTTCCCGTACCTCGATAACGTCACCATCTGCGGACACGATCAGCAGGACCATGACATCAACCTTCAAAAATTCCTCCGAACCGCGAAACTCCTTAATTTAACCTACAATAAGGATAAGTGCGTGTTTAGCACCGACCATCTAGCCATCCTCGGCTACGTAATGCGTAACGGAGTGATAGGCCCCGATCCCGAATGCATGCGACCCCTGGTGGAACTCCCTCTCCCCAACTCCCTCAAATCCCTCAAACGCTGCCTGGGCTTCTTCTCTTATTACGCCCAGTGGGTCCCCAATTACGCCGACAAAACCCGCCCCCTCATCCAGTCCACCTCCTTTCCCCTGTCGATGGAGGCCCGCCAGGCCTTTAGCCGCATCAAAGCGGATATCGCAAAGGCCACGATGTGCGCTATCGACGAGCCCCTCCCATTCCAGGTCGAGAGTGACGCGTCTGACGTAGCTCTGGCGGCCACCCTGAACCAAGCGGGCAGACCCGTGGCCTTCTCACGAACCCGCCACGCTTCCGAAATCCGCCACTCCTCGGTGGAAAAGGAGGCATAGGCAATAGTCGAAGCTGTGTGATATTGGAGGCACTATTTGGCCGGCAGGAGGTTTACCCTCCTCACAGACCAACGGTCAGTAGCTTTCATGTTCGATAATGCACAGAGGGGCAAGATCAAGAACGACAAGATCTTGTGGTGGCGGATCGAGTTGTCCACGTACAACTACGATATCTTGTATCGTCCTGGGATGCTCAACGAGCTTTCCGATGCCCTATCCCACGGTACCTGTGCCAGCGTGCAGATTGACCACCTCGCTCCCTCCACGTGGACCTCTGCCATCCAGGGGTCACCCGTTTCTACCATTTTATTAAGACCCGCAACCTGCCCTACTCCGTCGAGGAAGTCAGGACCGTCACTAGGGACTGCCACGTCTGCGCCGAGTGCAAACCGCACTTCTACCGCCCCGAACGAGCGCATCTGATCAAGGCATCCCACCCCTTTGAACGTCTCAGTATAGACTTCAAGGGTCCCCTCCCCTCCAACAACCGTAACACATATTTCTTGAGTGTTATCGACAAGTACTCCCGCTTCCCTTTTGCCATTCCCTGTCCCAACATGACCACAACAACCGTCATAAAGGCCCTCCTATCCATCTTTTCCCTGTTCGGTTACCCCGCGTATATCCACAGCGACCGGGGGTCCTCCTTTATGAGTGACGAACTGCGTCAATTCCTGCTCAGCAGGGGCATAGCCTCTAGCAGGATGACCAGTTATAACCCCCGGGGTAACGGTCAGGTCGAGCGGGAGAATGGCACCATTTGGAAGACCATCCTGCTGGCCCTACGGTCAGAGATCTCCCTATCCCCCGTTGGCAAGAGGTCATCCCCGACGCCCTTCACTCAATCCGGTCTCTCCTCTGTACTACCACTAATCAAACACCTCATGAACATCTTCTTGTTTTCCCTAGGAAGTTGTCCTCAGGATCCCCTCTGCCGACCTGGCTGGCCACTCCCGGGCCCACCTTGCTCCGGAAGCATGTGCGGGTGCACAAATCCGACCCGTTGGTTGAGCGAGTCCAGTTACTCCATACCAACCTGCAGTATGCGTACGTGGAGTATCCCGACGGTCGGCAGGATACGGTCTCGCTTCGGGACCTGGCACCCGCCGGCGTGCGGCCCTCTCCTCTTCCATCAACACCCACCCCCACCCCAATTTCCCCCAGCGCCCCCCGCACCCCCACGACCCAGCGCATATACCCCCCTTCCTCGATTACAGCGTCTCCACCACCGGCCCGGGGTACTGAGACACATCTATGACCGACGCTCCCGGAGGCAAGGACGACCATCGGCCCGACGTCACCGGCTCCACTGCGACGGTCCACCAGAACATCACGGGCACACAACAGGCTGATCGTGACCATCTGATGCAACCATGGGACTTTATTGGACTCTATTGTAATTTTTTTTGCATCCTAATGTAGTATGTAGTATTGTTTATTTTTGCCACGAGCCAGTGGGCAGCCTATATCTTCGATTATCTCTACTCATATCACCAGTCCTCGGACCCCTCCCCCCCTTCTTCCCCTCACACACACCCCCCCCGCCTTCTTTCTCCACAAGGGGTGAATGTGGTGATATGAGTGGGAGCACTGCCATTGGTGCAGGGCATTGGTTTCCCATTGGCTCTGGCTGGTCATGTGCCTCTCATCTGATTGGCTGGGACTAGTCATGTGACTGCTCACCAATCGGTCGAGAGGCAAGTAGACCCCGCCTCCGAGGCAGGGTATAAGTACCCAGGTTTCCCGGCGGTCGGCCTTTCTCTGTAGTCGACCACCGGGCTAACAACTAGCTGATTAAAGCCACAGTTTGGATCTTCATCATGTCTCGCGTCCAATTGATGGTACGTCTGGTTATTTTTGTGACTGGAAGACTGTGTCCAATGGTTTACCACAGTGATCGGTGTGGTAAATAGTGAGTGAGCAGAACAGTGGCAAATGGAATATAACCCTGAAAAGTGAGGTGATGCATTTTGGGAGGACTAACAAATCAAGGGAATACAGATTGAACGGTAAGATGCTAGGGTGTACAGAGGGACGTTGGGGTGCATGGCCAAAGATCCCTGAAGGCAGCAGGACAGGTAGATAAGCTGCTTAAAAAGGCATATGGGATACTTGCCTTTCTTAGCCAAAGCAGAGAATATAAGAGCAGGAAGGCTATGATGAAGCTGTATGAAACGCTTGTTAAGCCACAGCACAAATTCTGGTCACCACAATACAGGAAGGAACTGATTTCACCAGAGAGGGTGCAGAGGAGATTCGCTAGGCTGTTGCCGGGACTGGAGCATTTTAACAATGAAGTGAAACTGTATAGGCTAGGTTATTTTGTCTGAGAGCAGAGAAGGCTGAGAGGGGACCTCATCAAGCTGTACAAAATTATGAGGGATATAGTTATGGAAGAAACTTTTCCCCTTAGTAGAGGGGTCACTAACCAGGGGGCATAGATTTATGGTAATGGGCAGGAGACTAAGGTGATTTGAGGTGGCGTGAATATGGAACGCACTGCCTGAAAGAGTGGTAGAGGCGGAACCCTCACAACATTTAAGAAGCATTTAGATGAGCACTTAAAACACTATAGAATACAAGGCTATGGACCGAGTGCTGGAAAATGGGATTTGAATAGTAAGTGTTTGATGGCCGGCAGAGACACGATGGGCTGAAGGGCCATATTCTGTGCTGTAAAAACGAGTACGTGCGAGATTCTCTGGCCTCCCCGCAGTGTGTTTCTTGGCGGTGGCGGGGGGGGGGGGGGGGGGGGGGGGGGGGGGGGCAGCCTACCATTGGCAGACAATGGGATTGTTTGGTCCTGCTCCTGTACCCACCCCATGCCACCGGAAAACTTGCGGCAGAAGTGGGCTGTCGGCAGGACAAGTAGATCCCGCTGGAGTGAACAGCCTGAAGATAAAAAAATACAGACGCTGGGAAATAAAGTGAGAAACACGAAGATGTCATGCATGTAGCCAATTTGGCTTCCTGGATCAGATCCATTATTTGCACTGATATGTAACTGTTCAGCTTACTTTGTTCCTTTGAAACCTCAACTTTGCTCAACACCTTATTCAAATGATGAGTGAAACATGCTGGAAGGAAGAGGAAAAACATAAGCATTGACTCATTGAAACTATTAAAGACGCAACTGTAGTCACGATTTTTATTCATTGATGGGATGTGGGAAACACTGGCTGGGTCAGTCTGCTTCCCAACCCGAATTAGCATTGGACTGAGTGGTTTGTTTGGCTATTTCAAAGGGCATTTATGAATCAAGCACATTATTGGCTGGAGTTACATGTAGGCCAGATCAGATAAAGGCAACAGGTTTCCTTCCCTAAGAGAACGAGATGGGTTTTTATGACAATCGACGATGGCTTCATAGTCATTATTAGACTTTGAATTGCAAATTTTTATTAAATTCAAATTTCACCATCTGCTGTGATGGTAACCCAGGTCCCCAGTGCAGTGTCTCGGTTTCTGGGTTGCTAGTCCAATGACAATACCGCTATGCCACCGTCTCCCCACAAGAGATAATAGTAGCATATATCACAGGGAGAGATGATACATTGAAACACAAGTAGATCACAAGCATTGACATCTATAGCGTATACAACCTAAGAGGAAACAGTGCTTGTGGACAGCTATCTGCAAGTCATGGTAATGTTGGGGCAGAACAGTAACATGATGCAACACAACAGGAACCTGAAGTGACAGATAACTTTTACAGCATCAGAGGGATGAGAAACTCAATGTTGATGCACCAGGGAGGGTGCATGGTGCCTCAGTCAGGTCCTCTCCTGAAACAATGGGTTTCTACTGCTCCCCAGACCTGGAATACCTGACCATGAAGTGTTGCCCATACTATCTTCCACGTAAGTTCACCTCAGCCATTATCACAGCGGTCTGCATCCCACCCCAAGCAGAAGTGAGGAAGGCGCTGGACAAACTGTACACACGGTTATAAACAACTACAAAACAGAACACCCGGAGGCCTTGTTCTTCGTGGCCAAAGGGCAGCACGGTAGCATAGTGGTTAGCACAATCGCTTCACAGCTTCAGGGTCCCAGGTTCGATTCCCGGCTGGGGCACTGTCTGTGCGGAGTCTGCACGTCCTCCCCGTGTGTGCGTGGGTTTCCTCCGGGTGCTCCGGTTTCCTCCCACAGTCCAAAGCTGTGCAGGTTAGGTGGATTGGCCATGCTAAAATTGTCCTTAGTGTCCAAAATTGCTCTTAGTGTTGGGTAGTGTTGGGTGGAGTTACTGGGTTATGGGGTAGGGTGGAGGTGTGAACCTTGGGTAGGGTGCTCTTTCCAAGAGCTGGTGCAGACTTGATGGGCCGAATGGCCTCCTTCGGCACTGTAAATTCCATGAAAAATTCGACCAGCACATCTCCTGTCCCACCAGGGGCGACAACACTCTTGACCACTGCTACTCGAAAATCAAGGGCGCCTACCGTTCCATCCCCCGACCGCACTTTGGGAAATCAGACCATAAGACGGTGCTCCTTCTCCAAGCACACAAGCAGAAACTAAAGCGGGAGAATCCAGCTAAGAAGGTCGTGCAGTGCTGGTCCGAGGAAACAGAAGAGCTGACTACTTAGAGACAGTGGACTGGTCCATATTTAAGAACTCAGCGACCAATTTAAATGAGTATGCCACCACTGTCACAAACTTCATCAGCAAATGTGTGGACAACTGTGTGCCAAAGAAAGCAGTACGTAAGTTCCCCTCACGAGGCGAGATTGACTCCGTACTGAAGGACAGGTCTGAGGCATTCAAGTCAGATGACCCTGACCTATACAAGAAATCCAGGTACGACCTCCGCAAAGCCATCCGAGATGCCAAGAGAGAATATCAAACCAAGCTAGAGTCACAGACAGACTCTCGGCGGTTGTGGCAAGGACTAAACAACATAACGGGCTACAAAGCGAAGCCAAGCAGTATCTCCAGCAGCAGTACACCCCGCCCCGATGAACTCAATGCATTCTTTGATCGGTTAGAGCAGGTAACCAACAATCCGCTGTCGAGTGCCCCAGCAGCCAATAACCCACCCATACCCACCATCACAGTTTCTGAAGTCAGATCGGCGTTCCTGAAAGTGAACCCGCGGAAGGCGACGGGCCCGGATGGGATCCCTGGTCGTGCACTCAGAACCTGCGCGGACCAGCTGGCAGAGGTGTTCGCGGACATCTTTAACCTGTCTCTACTCCACACCGAGGTTCCCACCTTCTTCAAGAAGACCACCATCATCCCGGTGCCAAAGAAGAACCAGGCAATGTGCCTCAATGACTACTGTCCGGTGGCCCTGACTTCAGTCGTAATGAAGTGTTCGAGAGGTTGGTCATGAAGCGCATCACCTCCATACTCCCAGAATGCCTTGATTCACTGCAATTCGCATACCGCCGCAACTGGTCCACAGCAGACACCATTTCTAGGCCCTCTGGACCTAGGACTTGACTCCCCACTCTGCAACTGGATCCTCGATTTTCTGACCCACAGACCACAATCAGTAAGAATGAACAACAACAACTCCTCCACAATAGTCCTCAATACCGGGGTCCTGTAAGACTGCGTACTTAGCCCCCTACTCTACTCCCTGTACACACACGATTGCGTGGCAAAATTTGGTTCTAACTCCATCTACAAGTTTGCTGACGATACAACCATAGTGGGCTGGATCACAATTAACGACGAGTCAGAATACAGGAGTGAGATAGAGAACCTAGTGGAGTGGTGCAGCGACAACAATCTCTCCCTCAATGCCAGCAAAACTGAAGAGCTGGTCATTGACTTCAGGAAGCAAAGTACTGTACACACCCCTGTCAGCATCAACGGGGCGAGGTGGAGATGGTTAGCAGTTTCAAATTCCTAGGTGTGGAAGGGACATTAATGAGTTGCCAATTTAGAAGCATGCTGGGAAATGCTTGACTATAATTCAAGTATGCTTTTGGACTAAAATAAGTAGGTCGGGTAACATAAACAAAATACTGCTTCATATTCTGCTCTCGGCCTTATTATGAAAACAATTGTCCTCCGAAAGATAACAAAATATGTACTTGAATTGTTTTTATCCAAAGACTAGAACATACATACTATGTATTTCATTTTACGTACTTTCCAAGGGCTATGTAATATAAACATGCCTGTTTACTTCAAGCTGTTATTTTCTCAGACTATAAAATATGCATTCTTCAATTGAATCTCAGAGTGCAGTGCACTGGCTTTTGCAGCTGGAACACTCTCTCTCCCCAAATATATTTGTGTAAATAAATTTCCTTAAATCGAACCTCGAAGAATTTGTCTTTATTATGATTTCCACAACACTAGGGGTACACATCAACAAAAATCTGTCCTGGTCCACCCACGTCGACGCTACCACCAAGAAAGCACAACAGCGCCTATACTTCCTCAGGAAACTAAGGAAATTCGGCATGTCCACATTAACTCTTACCAACTTTTACAGATGCACTATAGAAAGCATCCTATCGGGCTGCATCACAGCCTGATATGGCAACTGCTCGGCCCAGGACCTCAAGAAACTTCAGAGAGTCGTGAACACAGCCCAGTCCATCACACGAACCTGCCTCCCATCCATTGACTTCATCTACACGTCCCGCTGCCTGGGGAAAGCGGGCAGCATAATCAAAGACTCCTCCCACCCGGCTTACTCACTCTTCCAACTTCTTTCATCGGGCAGGAGATGCAGAAGTCTGAGAACACGCACGAACAGACTCAAAAACAGCTTCTTCCCCGCTGTTACCAGACTCCTAAACGACCCTCTTATGGACTGACCTCATTAAAATTACACCCTGTATGCTTCATCCGATGCCGGTGCTTATGTAGTTACATTGTATATCTTGTGTTGCCCTATTCTGCATTTTCTTTTATTCCCTTTGCTACCCATGTACTTAATGATCTGTTGATTTGCTCGCAGAAAAATGCTTTTTACTGTACCTCGGTACACGTGACAATAAACAAATCCAATCCAATCAGCGTGAAAGAAGGTTAAGGATGAGGATGTCGATACAACAGACTGGGTGGATGGAGCTTCAGATACATCATCCGTAAACCTGATAAGGATTGAACCCTTGGAGACCAAGGTAGCCATTGTGAAATTCCAGGCCAATTGTTATTTTGATTAGGATTCTGGGGAGAGAAGTGTGTTGCATCCCGAAACATTGTTCATCATCATGGGGCCTTTGAGGGATAGGGTGGAAGCCTGGGCTTAAGTAGGGGGCTTGTTCCAAGGGTCTTCTACACTGTAAATTCTGATTCTATGAACTACAATTGTGATTCAATCTCAAGCAATTAGATTGAATGTATCCTTAATTGACCAGGCAGAAGCTTCACACCACTCTGAATGGTAAACGTCTCCTCTTGGGCCCAGCACCGAAGATAGTTTTAGCAAAGAATGTTACTGCAATATGTGATGACAATTAACCGTCAACTGAAACTGGGACAAGAGCGTTTTCCTGCCCGCCAAGAACTATCCCCATAAATGTTGCTTCACATCCACTCAATGTTGTTCTTTGCAGATGCTAAATATGCACATGGCTGTGAATTGGCAGAACGACAAGAGGATAAGGACTGTGAGGGGCTGGCAAGGCACTCATTCCATGAATCAATCAATGAACCACTATTCCCGAGATGTTAATGCAGGAAGGCAGAAGCACTTGTTGGTTCTGAGTTTCGGCATGGGTAATTGTTTATTAGCTGCCGCACTGATGCATCTCCTGAAGGTGTAAATACACTGGGTGGGATTCTCCGGACTCCAATGCCGAAATCGCGTTCGGTGATTGGCCGGAGAATCCACGTTGGCGCTGAAATCGGGAGTGGCGCAGCTTTTGTGATGCTGTACCCCCTCCAAAATGGCGTGCTCTAGGAGTATGCCACACACCGTGTGGATGGCCTCAGGACGTTGCCTGAGGCCTTCCCCCCTCCTCCCCCCCATCCCCCCCTCCCCCCACCTCACCCGATGCGCCACCCCGATGGACCGAGTTCCCAACGGTGTCAGTTAGAACATAGAACATACAAAAATACAGCACAGAACAGGCCCTTCGGCCCACGATGTTGTGTCGAGCTTTTGTCCTAGATTAAGAACAAATTAATCTACACCCCATCATTCTACCGTAATCCATGTACCTATCCAATAGCCGCTTGAAGGTCCCTAATGTTTCTGACTCAACTACTTCCACAGGCAGTGCATTCCATGCCCCCACAACTCTCTGGATAAAGAACCTACCTCTGACATCCCCCCTATCTCTTCCACCATTCACCTTAAATTTATGTCCCCTTGTAATGGTTTGTTCCATCTGGGAAAAAGTCTCTGACTGTCTATCTATTCCCCTGATCATCTTATAAACCTCTATCAAGTCGCCCCTCATTCTAATGAGAAAAGGCTGAGCACCCTCAACCTTTCCTCTAAGACCTACTCTCCATTCCAGGCAACATCCTGGTAAATCTCCTTTGCACCGTTTCCAAAGCTTCCACATCCTTCCTAAAATGAGGTGACCAGAACTGCACACAGTACTCCAAAATGTGGTCTTACCAATGTTTTGTACAGCTGCATCATAACCTCACGGCTCTTAAATTCAATCCCTCTGCTATAGGCCTTCTTCCCAGCTCTATCCACTTGAGTGGCAACTTTCAAAGATCTATGAACATAGACCCCAAGATCTCTCTGCTCCTCCACATTGCCAAGAACCCTACCATTAACCCTGTATTCTGCATTCATATTTGTCCTTCCAAAATGGACAACCTCACACTTGTCAGGGTTAAACTCCATCTGCCACTTCTCAGCCCAGCTCTGCATCCTATCTATGTCTCTTTGTAGCCGACAACAGTCCTCCTCGCTATCCACAACTCCACCAATATTCGTATCGTCTGCAAATTTATTGACCCAGCCTTCAACTCCCTCATCCAAGTCATTAATGAAAATCACAAACAGCAGAGGACCCAGAATTGATCCCTGCAGTACGCCACTGGTAATTGGGCTCCAGGCTGAATATTTGCCATCCACCACCACTCTCTGACTTCTATCGGTTAGCCACTTCGCTATCCAACTGGCCAAATTTCCCACTATCCCATGCCTCCTTACTTTCTGCATATGCCTATCATGGGGAACCTTATCAAATGCCTTACTAAAATCCATGTACACCACATCCGCTGCTTTACCTTCATCCACGTGCTTGGTCACCTCCTCAAAGAATTCAATAAGACTTGTGAGGCAAGACCTACCCCTCACAAATCCGTGCTGACTATCCCTAATCAAGCAATGCCTTTCCAGATGCTCAGAAATCCTATCCCTCAGGACCCTTTCCATTACTTTGCCTACCACCGAAGTAAGACTAACTGTCCTGTAATTCCCAGGGTTATCCCTATTCCCTTTTTTGAACAGGGACACGACATTCACCACTCTCCAATCCCCTGGTACCACCCCTGTTGACAGTGAGGATGAAAAGATCATTGCCAACGACTCTGCAATTTCATCTCTTGCTTCCCATAGAATCCTTGTGTGTGGTATTTATTTTCGGGAACTTGGTGTGGCGGCTGTGGACTAAGTCCTGCGCTGCAACAGTCGGGGGGGGGGGGGGGGGGGGGTGAGCCACTCCGCGGGCAGAGAGGGTTTTGGCAGGAGCTGGGGGCACTGGTAGGGGATGGTCCAGGGAAGGTGAGCCTGGCCAAAGGTGGTCATTATTTGGCAGGCTGGGTTCACGTGTGGCTGGTGCCATGTTGCACGGCGCGACCACTGCAGGCCACCGGCAATTCTCTGGCTGTATCAGCAGCTGAAGCCGGGTGCTCTACGCTGCATTCCAGCGAGCCCCCCGCCAGACAGGGGTTCGGTGGCCGTTTTGCGTCATTTTTTCAGTCGTAAAACGCCACCGTTCCCATGCCGGCGCCAGCACTTAGTCTCAGAATTGGAGAATCCAGCCCATTATGTGGGAGATTGATATTTAAGTCCACAGCTCCTGAAGAAGGAGAGGTTCCATGTCCTTATTGTAAGCAGCCGTGTATCTTTCAAACTCTAGCCAGTGGAAACTTATTGATCACTTCAGATCTCAAGTCACGAGTGTAGATACTGGGCGCGATTCACCCAATATATAACTAAGTGTCTTTTTGGGGCGAGTTTGGCAGAATGTTTCGTGCTGGCTGTAATGGCGCGATTACGACCTGTATGCACCCAGTTATGACATCCTGGGGTTTTGTACGATCAATTCCATCCTCACCTGCCCCACAGTCACATCACAAGTGAATTAACCAATAGTTCTTGTCGAAGTACCTGAAGCCTTTGGCCCTTGGCTGCCCAGTCACCAGTTGGTAAGTTTAAACACAATTACTGTTAATTTGTTACAAGATCTATCATGAAATATGCAGTAAATACAACTGGTTAACCATCATTTAACCCCTGACTTCCACTTTAACTGCCCACCCTCTACCCACACACAAGACGGACAAACACGTGGGGCAGTGTGTGTGCTCTCCACCCTGCACCACATGTCAACACCTATACCGGCCGCTATGGCCGAGTGCCCTGGCCACGCAGGCCACCAGCTGCCCACCTCCTGTGGTGCCCGCGCCTGACAGTCTGACACTGTGCTTTCTGTGACCCCTCTCCCCCATCCCCCCAGGAGAAGGCAGCCCACATCCATCGGGAGAGAGAGAAGGCTGGAGGGGGACCACCCGACCTGTGGTCCCTCAGTAGAGCGGTGGGCACTGGACCTGGTCAGTCGGCCCGGAGAGAGGGCAGTCACTGAGATGGAGGTCAGCACTGGGCAACCAAGAGAGACCCCATTGCGTTGCGGTTTCCCATGGGCTACTTGGCATGACCCTACCCCGCCACTACCTTGCCACCCCCTCGCCAAGCCCAGACCACCACCCAATCATGCCTCATGTCTTGTGTCTTGCAGGATCACCGGGCGACAAGTCGAGCCCTTCTAATGTGCGCCGAACCCAAGCAGATTGGAGCAATGAAGAGGCTATGGATAGCGAAGAGAGCCCCCTAATTCCAGCCCGAGACACCCCAGAGCACCAGTCTGGGGATGACACTGACTTCCCGTCACAGCTGTCACCAACACCCTCCACCACCCCAGTGACATTCACCTCAGTTCGACACTTTAGTGAAGAGGCTCCTAGGGTACTATATGGTGCTCGCCACATGCGTGCTGTTGTATATCAGGTGGAAGCAGGAACTCTCGAGGAGGCGGACGGTCGGAGGATGGTCTGACCCCATAGGACTAGCTGCCATCCAGATGGGTCTCGGGCTTCTGGAAAGGGAGGTCCCATCGATAATGGAGATGCAGACACAGAGCCAATGATTGCATGAGGGGGTGTCAGCACTAAACGGTGCGTGCAGGTGCAGTTGGAGGAGTCTCCGCACCTTTAGGGGCTAGGCCCGCGCCGGAGTGGTTGGCGCCACGCCGACTGGCGGTAAAACTGGCGCCAACGGCCTTTGACGCCTGCCGCCCGGTGTCGGGGCTGGCCGAAAGGCCTTCGCCGGTTCGCGCATGCACCGGTGCGTCAGCGGCCGCTGACGTCACCACCGGCGCATGCACGGTAGGGGGGGTCTCTTCCCCCTCCGCCATGGTGGAGGCTGTGGTGGCGGCAGAAGAAAAAGATTGCCCCCACGGCACTGGCCCACCCGCCGATCGTGGAAATCTGCCACTCCTCGGTCGAAAAGGAAGCACAGGCCATAGTTGAAGCTGTGCGACATTCGAGGCACTATCTGGCCGGCAGGAGGTTTACCCTCCTCACAGACCAACGGTCAGTGGCCTTCATGTTCGACAACGCACAGAGGGACAAGATAAAGAACGACAAGATCTTGCAGTGGAGGATAGAACTGTCCACCTACAACTACGACATCTTGTATCGTCCTGGGAAGCTAAACGGGCCTCCCGATGCCCTGTCCCGCAGCACCTGTGCCAACGCACAAGTGGACTGCGTCCGAACCCTCCACGCGGACCTCTGCCACCTGGGGGTCACCTGCTTTTTCCATTTCATAAAGACCCGCAACCTGCCCTACTCCATCGAGGAGGTCAGGACAGTGACCAGGGAATGCCACAGCTGCGCGGAGTGCACTTCTACCGCCCTGAACAAGCGCATCTCATAAAGGCTTCCCGCCCCTTTGAACGTCTCAGCATGGACTTCAAAGGTCCCCTCCCCTCCAACAACCGCAACACGTACTTCCTCAACGTGATTGACGAGTACTCCCGCTTCCCCTTCGCCAACCCCGGCCCTGACATGACCACAACCACCATTATTAAAGCCCTACACGCCATCTTCTCCCTGTTCGGTTTCCCCTAAGGGGTCCTCCTTTATGAGTGACGAGCTGCGTCAATTCCTGCTCAGCAGGGGCATCGCCTCCAGCAGGACAACCAGTTACAACCCCCGGGGTAACGGACAGGTCGAAAGGGAGAACGGTATGGTCTGGAAGACCGTCCTGCTGGCCCTACGGTCCAGAAATCTCCCAGTCTCCCACTGGCAAGAGGTCCTCCCAGACGCCCTCCATTCTATCCGGTCACTCCTCTGTACCTCCACCAACCAAACGCTTCATGAATGCCTTCTTGGTTTCCCCAGGAAGTCTTCCTCAGGGACCCCGCTCCCGACCTGGCTGGCTAACACCGGGCCCATCCTGCTCCGGAAGCACGTGCGGGTGTACAAGTTGGACCCGTTGGTTGAAAGAGTCCAGTTACAGATATTAGTGCTGGATTCTGCTGTTGCTGTGAGATATTAGTGCTGGATTCTGCTGTTGCTGTGAGATATTAGTGCTGGATTCTGCTGTTGCTGTGAGATATTAGTGCTGGATTCGGCTGTTGCTGTGAGATATTAGTGCTGGATTCTGCTGTTGCTGTGAGATATTAGTGCTGGATTCTGCTGTTGCTGTGAGATATTAGTGCTGGATTCTGCTGTTGCTGTGAGATATTAGTGCTGGATTCTGCTGTTGCTGTGAGATATTAGTGCTGGATTCGGCTGTTGCTGTGAGATATTAGTGCTGGATTCTGCTGTTGCTGTGAGATATTAGTGCTGGATTCTGCTGTTGCTGTGAGATATTAGTGCTGGATTCGGCTGTTGCTGTGTTCTCTTTTTCTTCTGTTTTTTCCTTCTTGTTTTAGTACTTTTGCAATTGTGATATGGTTAGTTACGGAGGGGTTGTTCTGCTATGTTTTTGTTCTTGTGCTATGGGGCATTGTTTGGGCTGTGTACCTTGAGGAGAGGGTCAGGGGGTCTGTTGTATTCTATGTCGGAGTGGGGGTATGGAGTGGGGCTGATATTTGGGAGCTGCGTCAGAAAGGTGTGGTGGGGCAGGGCGAAAGCGCGGGCTTTCCTCTGGTTTCCCGCGCTGCGTGGCTGGGGGGGTGGAGACGGTGATGGGGGAGGCGGGGCCTTAACTGGTTCTTCCCCACGCTGGAGCGGTGCCTGGAGGAGGGATAGATTGGGGGATGATCCCACTTCGGGAGGGGTCGGGCTATTGGCGGGAGTTTCGGGGTCAGCAGAAGTTAGCTGACCCACGGAGGTACAATGGAGGACGGTTCACGGCTGGGAGGGTTCCTAGCCTGGGGGGGAAGAGAGGGGGGGAAAGGGGAATACCGGGTTGCTGCTGGTAGGGTCAAGAAGGAGCTGGTGGGGGCTGGGGGGGACAGAGGTGAGGGGTTGTCGCTATGGGGACGGGGTCGGGTAGGGGGTACTGGCCTGGGGCGGGCAGTCGACGGGCTATGGCTAGCCGACGGGGGAGGGGGGCGGGACGCCCTCTGATCCGGTTGGTCACCTGGAATGTGAGAGGGTTGAATGGGCCGGTGAAGCGGTCGAGGGTACTGGCTCACCTGAAGGGGCTAAAGGCAGATGTGGCAATGCTTCAGGAGACCCACCTGAGGGTGGCGGACCAGGTCCGCCTGAGGAAGGGATGGGTGGGGCAGGTTTTCCACTCTGGGTTGGATGTGAAGAACCGGGGAGTGGCGATTCTGGTGGGGAAAAATTTGTTGTTTGAGGCATCGGAGGTGGTGGCGGATAAGGGGGGTAGGTATGTTATGGTTAGGGGCAGGCTACAAGGAGAGAAGGTGGTACTGGCTAGTGTGTATGCCCCAAATTGGGACGATGCGGGCTTTATGAGGCGTATGTTGGGACGGATCCCGGATCTGGAGGCGGGAGGTCTGATCATAGGGGGGACTTTAATACGGTGTTGGATCCTTCACTGGATCGGTCCAGCTCTAGGATGGGTAGGAGGCCGGCGGCGGCCAAGGTACTGAGAGGATTTATGGATCAGATGGGTGGAGTGGATCCATGCAGGTTTCTGAGGCCAAGGGCACGCGAGTACTCTTTCTTCTCCCACGTACATAGGGTCTACTCTCGGATAGATTTCTTCGTGGTGAGTAGGGGACTGATTCCGAGAGTGGAGGAGGCCGAGTATTCGGCCATTGCAATCTCCGACCACGCTCCGCATTGGATAGAGTTGGAGATGGGGGAGGTGCGGGATCAACGTCCGTTGTGGCGGTTGGATGTGGGGTTGTTGGCGGAGGAGGAGGTGTGTAGGAGGGTCCGGGCAAGTATTGAGGGGTACCTTGAGGTGAATGATACGGGGGAGGTTCAGGTGGGGATGGTCTGGGAAGCCCTGAAGGCAGTAATTCATGGGGAGCTGATATCCATCCGGGCACACAGGGAGAGGAGCGAGAGGAGTGAGAGGGATAGACTGGTGGGAAAGATGCTGGAGGTGGACAGGAGGTATGCAGAGGCACCAGAGGAGGGACTGTTGGGGGAGAGGCGCAGCCTGCAGGCTAAATTTGATTTGCTGACCACTAGAAAGGCGGAGGCACAGTGGAGGAAGGCACAAGGGGCAGTGTACGAACATGGTGAAAAGGCGAGTAGGATGCTGGCTCATCAGCTCCGTAAGCGGGATGCGGCTAAGGAGATTGCTGGAGTGAGAGACAAGAGTGGGAATGTGGTGCGGAAGGGGGTAGAGGTGAATGAGGTCTTCAAGGACTTTTACGGGGAACTGTACAGGTCGGAGCCAACGAGGGAGAGGAGGGGAATGGAGAGGTTCCTTGACAGGCTTTCTTTCCCAAAGGTGCAGGAGGAGAAGGTGGAGGGGCTGGGTGCGCCGATTGAGCTGGAGGAGCTAGTTAAGGGGATCGGGCAGATGCAGTCAGGGAAGGCACCGGGGCCGGATGGGTTCCCGGTGGAATTTTATAAAAAGTTTGTGGACCTAGTGGGCCCCTTGCTGGTGCGGACACTCAACGAAGCGTGGGAAGGGGGGACTTTGCCCCCGGCGATGTCGCGGGCGCTGATCTCGTTAATTTTAAAGAAGGACAAGGACCCCCAGCAGTGTGGTTCATACAGGTCCATATCTCTCCTCAACGTGGATGCTAAGGTGCTGGCAAAAATCCTGGCCACCAGGATAGAGGACTGTGTGCCAGGGGTTGTGCACGAGGACCAGACAGGTTTTGTGAAGGGGAGGTAGCTGAACACGAATGTGCGGAGATTGCTGAATGTCATCATGATGCCGGCGATTGAGAGGGATGCAGAGATAGTGGTGGCGCTGGATGCGGAGAAGGCCTTCGATAGAGTGGAGTGGGGGGTACCTATGGGAGGTGTTGGGGAGGTTTGGGTTTGGTGAAGGGTTCATTAGATGGGTAAGGCTGCTATATGAGGCCCCGTGGCCACGGGTAGGAGGCGGTCGGAGTACTTCCGGCTTTACCGAGGGACCAGGCAGGGTTGCCCCCTGTCCCCCTTGTTGTTTGCACTGGCAATCGAGCCGCTGGCGATGGCGTTGAGAGATTCAGAGAGGTGGAGAGGCTTGGTGCGAGGTGGGGAGGAACATAGGGTGTCGTTGTATGCCGACGACCTGTTACTGTATGTGGCGGACCCGGTGGGAGGGATGCCGGGAGTGATGGAGTTGCTAGCCGAGTTTGGGACCTTTTCAGGTTATAAATTAAACTTAGGCAAGAGCGAGGTGTTTGTGGTGCACCCTGGAGACCAGGAGGAAGGAATTGGTAGGCTCCCGCTTAGGCGGGCAGGGGAGAGCTTTAGGTACCTGGGGGTGCAGGTGGCCAGGGGCTGGGGGACTCTTCACAAGCATAACTTCACCAGACTGGTAGATCAGATGGAGGAGGAGTTCAGGAGGTGGGACATGCTGCCATTGTCGTTGGCGGTGAGGGTACAGTCCGTCAAAATGACGGTACTTCCGAGGTTCTTGTTCCTTTTTCAGTGCCTGCCCATATTTATCCCCAGGGCCTTCTTTAGGAGAGTGACCAGCAGTGTTCTGAGCTTTGTGTGGGCACATGGGACTCCGAGAGTGAGGAGGGTGTTCCTGGAGCGAGGAAGGGATAGAGGCGGGCTGGCGCTGCCCAACCTTCTGGGGTACTATTGGGCAGCCAATGTGTCAATGGTGCGTAAATGGGTGATGGAGGGAGGAGGGGCGGCGTGGAAAAGAATAGAGATGGCGTCATGTAGAGGTACCAGCCTGGGTGCCATGGTAACGGCGCCGTTGCTGCTCTCCCCTAAGAGGTTTACCACGAGCCCGGTGGTGGCGGCGACCCTAAGAATCTGGGGACAGTGGAGACGGCATCGGGGGGAAACGGGGGGGCTCGATGGAGGCTCCACTGGGTGGCAACCATCGGTTCATCCCGGGGAACACGGATGGGGGATTCATGGGGTGGCAAAGGGCGGGCATCAGCAAATTGAGGGACCTGTTTATTGGCGGGAGGTTTACGGGCCTGGGGGAACTGGAAGATAAATTTGGCCTTCCCCAAGGGAACATGTTCAGATACCTGCAGGTAAAGGCGTTTGCTAGGCCACAGGTAGAGGGATTCCCTTTGCTGCCCTCGCAGGGGACGATGGACAGAGTGCTTTCGGGGGTGTGGGTAGGAGAGGGGAAGGTGTCTGACATCTATAAGGTAATGCAGGAGGTGGAGGAGTCATCAGTGGAGGAGCTGAAGGCTAAATGGGAGGAGGAATCGGGGAGCAGATAGAGGACGGGACTTGGGCGGAGGCCTTGGAGAGAGTCAACTCTTCCTCCTCATGTGCGAGGCTTAGTCTCATCCAATTTAAGGTGCTGCACCGGGCCCACATGTCCGGGACTAGGATGAGTAGGTTCTTTGGGGGTGAGGACAGGTGCAGCAGATGTTCGGGGAGTCCAGCGAACCACGCCCATATGTTCTGGGCATGCCCAGCACTGGAAGAATTCTGGAAGAGGCCGGTGTCCTGGCCTTTGCGTCCCTAGTAGCCCGTCGAAGGATTCTGTTACAATGGAAGGATGCAAGGCCCACAAGCGTGGAGACCTGGATCAGTGACATGGCGGGATTTATAAAATTGGAAAAGGTCAAATTTGCCCTGAGAGGATCAATACAAGGGTTCTATAAACGATGGCAGCCTTTTCTGGACTTCCTGGCTCAGAGATAGGTAACTTGGTCAATAGCAGCAGCAACCCGGGGGGGGGGTGCACTATTGTAGTGTTTATTCTGTAACTTTATAGTGTGTTAATTTGCGTTGTTGTTAAAATGCTGGGTTGTTCATGGGGATGGGGTGAATGTATATGATTGTTAATATTATTGTTATTTTCGGTATTTTACTAAGGTGCGTCAATGTTGTATAAAATCAAAATTTTTCAATAAAAATTATTTTAAAAAAAAGAAAGAGTCCAGCTACTCCACGCAAACCCGCAATACACGTATGTGGAGTATCCCGACAGCCGCCGGATCCTGTCCACCCCCCCCCCCCCGGCGGCATCACCCGCCCCCCGAACCCCAACCGCCCCCAGCAAGCCCCCCCCCCACCCCCGGCCCCACCAACACCTACACACCCACGGCCCAGCGGACAGGATGACCCTTCCCTGGCCTGGCACCCGCTAGCTCCGACCTGGGGTATGAACACAGGAACAGAATCATCGCTTCCGGAGTCACGGACGACCACCGCTCCAACGTCGCCGGCACAGCTACGCAGGTCAAGCAGGACATCCAAGGTGCCCGATCAACTGATTGAATCAATGTGACCTGCTGATGGACTCTTGTCTTCCTTGTCTGTTCTCCATTTTTCCCCCCCCCCATTTTTTACACACTGTACGTAGTTTTGTTGTATTTTGCACATAATTGCGGGCCAGT
This sequence comes from Scyliorhinus canicula, assembly GCF_902713615.1. Lineage (NCBI taxonomy): Eukaryota > Metazoa > Chordata > Chondrichthyes > Carcharhiniformes > Scyliorhinidae > Scyliorhinus > Scyliorhinus canicula. The sequence continues at coordinate 26,524,875 of NC_052159.1, forward strand.
GGGCAGCCATCAATGCAATGGTACGACCCCACATCTCTAGTCATACTACCAGTCTTTCACATACTCGCTGGACATGCACCCCCCCATGTCCGCGTTTCCCGCACCCTCCCCGTTCCTTTTTCAACAGGGGGTGAATGTGGTAGTATGACTAGGGGTATTACGGTACCTGGAAGTGTGAGCTGCCATTGGTGCAGAGGACTCGCTGCCCATTGGCCGATTGGCTGAGAGGTAGGTAGCTCCGCTTACGAGGCGGGATATAAGAACCCGTGCCTCCCGGCAGTCGGCCTTTCTTCTGTACGTCTGCTGCCGGGTACACTTCTTGTGTATTAAAGCCCATCGTTCGGACTTCATCGACGTTTCGTGTTCATTGATTATGCATCAGGGGTTAGGCCCGCGCCGGAGTGGTTGGCGCCATGCCAACTGGCGCCAAAACCGGCGCCAACGGCCTTTGACGCCCGCCGCCCGGCATCGGGGCTGGCCGAAAGGCCTTCGCCAGTTCGAGCATGCGCCGGTGCGTCAGCGGCCGCTGACGTCACCACGGGCGCATGTGCGGTAGGGGGGTCTCTTCCGCCTCCTCCATGGTGGAGGCCGTGGCGGCAGCGGAAGAAAAAGAGTGCCCCCACGGCACTGGCCCGCCCGCCAATTGGTGGGCCCCGATTGTGGGCCAGGCCACCGTGGGGGCACCCCCCGGGGTCCGATCGCCCCGCGCCCCCCCCCCCCCAGGATCCCGGGGGCCCGCTCGTGCCGCCATTCCTGCCGGCACCAGACGTACTCCAATTTTTGCCGGTGGGAGAGGCCTGTCAGCGGCGGGACTTTGGCCCATCGCGGACCGGAGAATTGCCGTGGGGGGCCCGCCGACCGGCGCGGCGTGATTCCCGCTCCCGCCGATTCCTGGGTGGCGGAGGATTCCGGCCACGGTGGGGGCGGTATCTACGCCGGCCCCGGGCGATTCCCCGACCCTGCAGGGGGTCGGAGAATTCCGCCCATGTTGTGAACAGCTGGGGCCTAGAGACCGACCCGTGTAATACCCACTAGTCACAGCCTGCCAATGTGAGAATTACCCATTTATTCCTACTCCCCCTTTTCCGCATTTTCGCCAATTCTCAGTCCATGACAGTATATGGCCTCCTGTCCCATGTGCTTTAATTTTGCTAATCAACTCCCTGTGGGGAACTTAATCAAAAGCCTTCTGAAAATCCAAATATACCACGTCCATTGACTCTTATCAATTTTGTTGGTAACACCTTGAAAAAACTCCAACAAGTTTGTCAAACATGGCTTCCCATTTGTATATTCCTGCTGACAATGCCCAATCAGATCATGATTGTCCAAGTGTCTATTTATCATATTGTTTATAGTAGATTCTAGCATTTTCCCAACTTCTGATGTAAGGCTAAGGTTAATCAGTAGAGAGACATTTGCCACTTTTATTTAACTAAAGTTGACTAAAATCAACGAATCACATCTGGTAAAAGGGACTAAAAGGATCAGATCCATTAGGTTAATGTATTTCCATGTGAATTTTCTCCAGACCCAAACTTAGCTGATTAGCACAGTGGCAAATGTGAAACTTCACCAGCAACAATCTCCAAGCTTCTGTTATTTCCTGCCCCAGCCCCTGCAATTTCTGATCCTCACTCCCCTGACCCCTGAAATCTCTGATCCCGCTCCTCTATCTTCACCCTCTGACCCCAATTCACACAACTCCTGCAATCTAGGATCTCTGACCCCCAACACCCTGAAATGCCGGGCTGCTGACCCCAATATCCCAGCTCCAGTCCCCACGATCTCTGACCCACCTGGCGAGCACTCCTCAGCTGCCTTGTCACCAGTCGGGCAGACAGCTGTCAATCAACTTGGTTTTTAAAAAGTTGGCCTGCTGCTCAAAATGCAGAGAAAACTGTCTGGAAACCCGTTTGCTCGCCTTGAGTAAATATTATGGACAATGTACAAAAGAATAATTTCAAAATCTGCAAAATATACGAAATATGCCAGTTTCCTTTTTACCTCAGGTTATAATTGATGGAAGTACTACAGGGTCATATTTTTACCTAGGTCCAGGCAGAAATAATAACCGTGCAGTTTTTTTGGACTCCACTTTCCAACATTCTGTGACTGGCAGCTATACTGTCTGGTGCAAACTTCATAGGTTGATGGTTATTTGAACCAAGGAGGCAACATTTCAATGAACCTCAATGTACTGAATGGAAATGAATGCACTTTAAACAGTTTAGTTACATGCAACATTTATTTTTCATTGATTCGCAACATGAGCATTTTTATCCATCACAATATGCTAATACACCAGATTCAGTAAATCAAAGCCCACATTTATATAAGGTATAACTTATTTTCTATGAGATTAAATAAAGACAGTTTCCATAACAATATTGATTTTCACATAGTGTGCAGATTACTTGAAGATTACTCAACTTCTTCCATCGGGCACAAAATGTCTGAGAACAGGCACGAACAGATTCAAAAACAGCTTCTTCCCCGCTGTTACCAGACTTCTAAACGACCCTCTTATGGACTGACCTGATTAATACTACACCCCTGTATGCTTCACCCAATGCCGGTTTCTAGTTATTTGCATGGTGTACCTTGTGTTGCCCCATTATGTCTTTTCATTTCTTTCCATGTACTAAATGATCTGTTTGAGCTGCACGCAGAAAAATACTTTTCACTGTAACTCGGTATACGTGACAATAAACAAATCCAATCCAAGTTCAAGAAAGGAAATAACATTCTTAAAATGCCGAACTCTGAGACAAAGGTGTAAAGTAAAGTAAAGTCGCCATAGCCCCAGATGACCATAGGCTGCTTTCCCCTATGAGGGGGAGAGCTGACTGGTGGTGATTTAACCTGAGGATCACCATATCTCAGGCAAGGGGCAAGGTTGAGAAGTTGGGGCCTTCGTGAATAACGTCAGCCGATATGGTACAAAGGTGTAATGAAGAGTTAGTTAGCATGTCAGTAATCAATAAAAACAATTTCCATTTACACAGTGCTATTAATATCAGAAAACATCTCAAGGCATTTAATGGAACGCTGTCATCCGACACATGTGGCAATAATAAGACAGGTGACCAAAAGCTTGATCAAATAGACAGGATTTAAAATGAGGAAACAGAGAGATGGGGAGGTGTAGGGAGGGAATTGCAGAACTTTGGGAACAGGCAGCTGAAGGCAGGTCTGTAAATTATAGAACGATGAAAATCCGTGTGCAAGAGACTAAAATTGAAGGAGTGCAGAAATCTCTAAAGGTTTCAGAACTCGGGAGAGATTTGAAAGCGAGGATAGGCATTCTAAAATTGTAGTGTTGCTTGACCGGAAGACAATATAGATCAGCAAGCATGGATGTGATGGATGAACTGCACTTGGCGGGAATTAGAAAAGGGGTATTGGAAGTTTGGCTGACCTTCAGTCAATGGAAGGTGAAAGATGAGATGTTAACAGAGGAACATTGGAATAGTCAAGTTTAAAGGTCACAAAGGCATGAATTAATCCTCAGCAGATGAACCAAGGCTGGGAAGACTCAGGTGATAAAATATGGGACAAATATATAAATTTCAGTCCAATTTTTCTACACCATCCATTTAATCCCCAAATAAAATTTTGATTAAGACTCGCCAGTTTATAAAGATAAAGGGCGAGATTTTCCAGCCCACTCCGCAAGGTATTTACCGGTGGTGGAGATGGCCTACCATTGGCCGGTAGTGGCATATTGTTCCACTGGTGTCTACATGTTTTTGCAATCCCCATAGTCTCCGCTGCCTGGAACATGCCATGGAGAGTCAGCATCGGTGGGACTGGAAAACTCTGCCAATAGGAAGGACTGGAAGATTTCAGCCAATGAAATTACTCTCCACAATATTTATTCAAATTTCTTATGTAACCATTATCCTACCATTAATCAGGATTATATTGATCAATTATATTGATTAGTAAGTGCTATTTAGGAGCTAAGTTCTCCCGTGCTAGATAACATTAGTAATGTCTTAATTTGAATTATGTTTACCAAGAGCTAGAATTTGCACTACATAAAAGGCACGTGGCACTTTCTCTTTCCTTTAATTTGAAGCCTGCAGCATCCTATTTCAGAGCATTCATCAACAGCTGCTTAAACTTTTCCATATCACATTTCAGAAAGACTGTAACTTTATGCTTCAGTTTCAGTAAGTCGAGGTTATCCAGAACCATCATTCCTCTGGTCATCGTTCCATGTAGTTCCACGCTTACCCCATATTGTGCACCTTCAGTGACAACAGATTCATCAATCGCAGCAGCCATTGCATATGAATCACAGGACAGAAACCCATGACCAAAAAGCAACTGATTACTGCCTTCATCAGTTTTGGTATACTCAGCAGTAAGTGCAGTTATCTTCTTCATGAATCGAGCTTTCTCAGTATTCTGATCTATCCACTTGTTAAAAAAGTCCTACAATTAAAAAGAAAGTGACATAGAAACATAACATTTCAGGTACAAGAAGATCCACTAAATTCCTTTGTGCATTTCCAATAACCCTGAATCTGGACTGCCGACAACTAAACTGTAGACTTCCTTCTGAAAAACCATTCAGGTTTTTGGTTCCACCACCTATCTCAGTGACCTGTTATACACAATAGTGCCGTATAATCAAACAAATATTCCTTCCACACTTCCTATTTTCTTTTGCTGTGCTTAGCTTGTTAATGCAGTCTGCCACCGGTTAAAACGTTCAAGTTCCAAATGCACAGCCATTTGTATCAGCGAGAAAGCGAAAACGATTATCTGTTTGCATCAACATTCATTTTTTATTGTGGGCAGAAACAACTCGGCTTATTCATAGTGTGTTAAAATACACTGAATGCAAGAACAAACATAAGTATATAACATCACTTTAATGCTCCTGTTGTGTGCATCTGCTCTTCCAATCCCCTTTAAGTAGTATTGATTTACAGTTTGCATTGGTCATGGACTACTGTTTAAAATGAGCTAATTGTATTTTATTGCATGCATTCTTTAGTTTAGTCAATGGTGATCTACAAAATCTACAAAAGGTACCACACATTTGAGCAATCTGCTGAATGGAGACTATATGACCCTAATGTCCTTATATATGCAGGAAATTATAATTATTTCTTAATTTAAAACACTTCCATCATATCCCCTCTCAACCCTCTCAATCCTTTCAAGAAGACAGACCATATTTTCTCACAAATCACCCCCTCAGGTTTTGGCAACATGGTAAAATGATTTACATCTTCAGAGATGACAAGAAGAGAAGACTTGGCAGATTCAAATCCCATGGGCACTGTGACTTGGATAACTAGAAATGCTTTAGTGAACACATGAAGAAACTTGATTTAGTTCTATTCATTCCTTTAGGAAACCAAACATATTGTGTAAATGCCAATTCCTACTGCGATGGAATTGGTCATTTCTAAGCTGGTATTTTTTGAGACAGATTCGAATTTAAGAGAGAAAGTGAAGAAGAAAATTGTACGTTTCCGTTTCGAAGGAAACTAAGACTAAAAATTGGATTGGGAATCAAAACCTCTTTGGGGACTGAAACTGGGTGAAACCATATGAAAGGACACAGAGCCACCCAAGCTCAGTTCAAGATTCCAGTGGTGCAGTACAGGTAGGCTGATCAAGACAGAAGCTTGATCCAGGAGCCTGGAGTAGGCATATTATATATATTACATTATATACATTGGTGCGCATATGCCAACCAGACTATTATATGCAGAATTCAGGAATTCTGCAGACAAGTGACAATTTTGCTGAAGACCATGCCTGTGGAACTCAGCTTGATTGTGCTCTGCTCTCAACTGAGGATAGGGCTAAAACCAAGAAGAAGAGGAACTAAAATTCTTTGTGAGGAAGAGGAATTCTCTGGCCATTGGGATTCTGTTTTCCTGCTGGCAACGTGCCTTCTCCCATGGGTTTCCCGGCAACGTGAGGTGGCTTCAATGGAAAATTCCATTGACAAGCAGTGGGAGGAGCGAATCCCGTTGCCAGTGAACTGCACACCACTGAGAAACACATGGCTGGGGGACTGAGAATCCCACCCAGAGTTTTGAAGGACATTGTGATAGGATTGATAACAGATAAGCTGAGTGGATTACAATTGGTAAGATCTCTTAGTTGTATCGTCATATGTAATGTACAATTCATAGTTTATGAATGACCATAATTTGCCTGTTAATTCCTCCTCAACTTTGTTGATTTTTGACTTTAGAGTATACTGGTTACTCAAGATTGTTTTGGTGTTTTCTATGTTTGGCTCTAATACAGATTTAGAGTGTAGGTGGTTACCCAATATAGTATTTACTGTTTTCTTTATTTGACTCTTGCATATTAAAAGTTATCTTGTTTTAAACCGTGGAAACGTGTGGCTTCATTCTTTTAGTAAATAACAGATTTTGGCTTTCTTATTTTATTGAAAAGAAATTACCGGGCATGACCAAGATCATCATATTATGTTCAGAAGCTCAACAGCATTAAACACAATGTGCAAGTGAGAGAACCATCCCATATCACTGTGTCCAGTCCTGAGCTTCCTTTCTCTGCTGGGAGCTGATGTTGTGCAAACAGTGGCTCCCTTTTCCAATGGCGATATTTAGACTTGGCAGCTCTCTGACATGGGACCTCCTCACAAGTGGGGGTGGGGGGTGGGGTGGGGTGGGCAGAGGATAAATGGCTGACAGGCAGCCCGCATTGGCAGGGACACATTCTCTGCCAACTCTTCAGTTGGTGTTGCAGGAAACCCCTGCCACCCATAACATTCTATTCCTAGTTTTGAGATTGCTATTGTGCACTTTGAACAACTTACCCATGGTACTACATGGCGGAGAGTGTACTCCAGGGCAGCAATGTAAGTTGGACATGTGTAGTGGCTGAAAACAATGAAAGCAGCTTCTGGGTCTGTGACAAAGTTAAACTCACCGCAAACTCTCACATTCCCCCTGCCTGAAAAAAAAAGCAGACAGGGTAAATTTTGAGGGCACAAAATTGGCAGAAGGCAACATTGATTAGCCATCTTGTTCAGGATCCCCCCCCCCCCCCCCCCTCCTCTTCCTGCTGCTTCTAGAATTTTCCCAACAGGTAGTGTGAATGTGCCAGGTGAGTCAACCATCCAGCAACCCCTTTAAGTTTTCCTGTGGCCTACTTGGAGGAGGGGGTGAGCATCATACTCAGGTAGTGATTGAGAACCTACATCAGGTAGAGGGTCTTCCACGGGATGACTTTCCATTGTCCTCTTTATTGGTCACCTCACCCATTTTGCCAGCACTTCCCTCCTTCTTACCCCATCCTGCCCACACTTGCCTCTCTCCGGGGATCCATCATTGATCCCTGATAATGGCCTATGCAGTACTAACAGTGGTCAACACTCCCAGTGGCACTGCCAGTACTGGAGATCTGCTGGTCCCTGATTGGTCAGCAGCTCTTGGGGTGTGGGGCTTTCCATCTTGCTGGGCTTAATTCAACAGGAGGCCCAATGCTACCCAGGTAAGTGCCCGATGGTTACAAAATGCTGTCAGGCCTCCCAAACATGAGTCACAAGTGCCCCCCAAGGGTTTTCCAGCCAATAGATGGGCACCCTGCTATTCCATCTATTTGTTTCTCTTTCCTCAGATGCTAAGTATTGGTCGCATTTTCAGGTTTTACTTCAAATTTCCAGCATTGGAAGTTTAGTTAGCATTTGTAAAGCAGGCATACCTTCCGTGTTTCCTCCCATGATATACAAACTTTTCAACTTTGAAGGAAAGGTGGGGTCCATTTTAACAGCTAGAGCCACATTTGTCAGGGGTCCAATAGCAACAAGAGAGACCTACAAGATGATGGAAACTATGTTAGCCTAGTAGTGGTGAAGCATTCTGTTCGTTGCAAATTGTAACAGGGTAAATAATTTGTTCAACATTAAGAGTAAAGCCACCACGTTGTTTGTCAATGCTTTCAAGCTACTGCATTATGTATGAGATTTACAAAACTTCAACGAGGATTGCTAAAAAAGAACATGTTGTCAAAGCTTTTGGTCTTGCACTCAGCAGGCCAATTCACATGAATATCAAATTGTAATCGGAACAACAATTTATACTGCAAGAGAAGAGAATCCTGTTAGATAGGCAAGGTGCCTCTGGTTGGTAGAGGCATTGACATGGTGAATGCACCAATTAACTGATGGAGTATTTAACTCCATCCAACCTACTTAAGAAGGTGAAAGAATTGTTATTGGAGACAATCTAAATTCCTTTATAGTAGCCTCCTTATTTACCTTAATTATCTGCAGAACATTGAGAATTGCCAATATTTTCCTCATTAAGTAAGTTCAACTTGCTTGTGATAAAACTAAATTCACGGGCCAGAATTCCCTGTAACTTAACCACGGCATTTTTTCCCCTAAAGAAATTAGCATGAACTGAATTATGCTGGTTTTATACCAAAGTATCACTATGTGCAAATTTCCATGGTCCCAAGATAACCCTGCTAAATCTCTCTTTTACATAGCCCTGCGCCAATATAAAAGATTAGCTCACTCACATTTCCTGAATTTAAGCCCAAAATTAATTATCAATCGGGCCATCAAATTTTTCTTTCCTAAATGCTGCACATCTCACATCTACAGCAGGCCCTCAAGGAACTGGAGTAGTATCACGAGCAGTGCCTTTGCAAGATCCTCAAAATCTAATGACAAGAAAGCCATCCTCTCCAAAACCAATCTACCCAGCATCAAGGCACTAAGCACTCAAAGCCTCTGGCCAGGACATGTTATTTGGATGCCCAACACCAGACTTACAAAGCAACTGTACTGTCCGGAACTCGGACATGGCAGGAGACTCCCAAGAGGACAGCAGAAACACTATAGGGATGTTCTGAAACTATCCCTGAAGTGGTCAACTGATGGGCTTGGTACAGGGTGGGATTAAGGGGACGGGAGTTAAGTGGGCAAGCTGACGGACAATAGAGGGGATTCGAAGCGTAAGCCTCCGGTAAGGCTGGTATCGTTGAACGTCTGGGGACTAAATGGGCCAGTTAAAAGGTCGCAGGTGTTCGCACACCTCAGGAACTTGAAAGCGGAGGTGGTCTTTCTGCAGGAGATGCACCTCCGTGTGAAGGACCAGGTTAGGTTAAGGTGAGGATGGGTGGGGCAGGTTTTCCACTCAAGGTTTGATTCAAAATCGAGGGGAGTGGTGATCTTAATGAGCAAGAAAATGGGATTTGTGAGTGCGAAGGAGGTGAGGGATCTGGGTGGGAGATGTGTGATTGTGAGTGGGGTATTGGAAAGGACACCGGTGGTGTTAGTAAATGTATATGCTCCAAATTGGGATGATGTGGGTTTTATGAGGAGGTTGCTAGAAGCGATCCCAGATTTGGTCATGCACCAGTTGATCATGGGAGGAAATTTTTACTGTGTCCTAGAGCCAAAGGTGGATAGTTCGAGCCCCAGGTCAATGGGCAGAGTACGAATGGCGAGGGGCTGGGGGGAGGGGGCGGTTATAGAACGGATGGGCGTGGTGGATTCATGGCACTTTCAGAACCCAGGGGGAAGGGAGTATTCCTTCTTTTCACACATCTATAAGTTGTAATGGAGGATTGATTACTTTGTAGTGAGTCGGGAGATTTTGGTTGGGGTGGAGGAGGCAGATTATGCGGGGATAGTTATTTTAGGCCATGCTGCCATTGGCTGGAGATTCAGTTCAGATTAAGATGAGAGTAGAGGCTGGGGTGGAGGTGATTTGGATTGTTGGTGGATGGAGGTTTTTGTGATAAGGTGCGGTTGGCGATTAGGGATTATGTGGAGTTGAATCAGAATGAGGAGGTATCGGTGGCCATTTTTTGGGAAGCACTGAAGGCAGTGGTCTGGGGGGAAATTATTTTGTTTAAGGCTCATGCGGATAGCGAAAGGAGGGAGGAACATGACCGCCCAGTGAGCAATATAGTGGAGGTGGACACGGAGTATTCAAGGCTGCCCACTGCAAAGGGATTGGCAAGGAGGAAATAGTTGCAGGGGCAGTTTGACAGGCTGACAATGGGGAGGGCGGTAGGGCAACTGCGTAGGGAAAGCAGGATGCAATATGAATATAGGGAGAAGGCGAGCCGCATGCTGGTGCACCAGCTGCAGAGGCAGGCTGCATCCAGGGGAATATTGAAGATATGGACTGGGGCTGGGAATGTGGTGTTGGAGCCAGGGAGGATGAACGAGGCATTTTGGGAGTATTACCAGGGACTTTACGAGGCGGACCCGGGGGGAGAGGAGGGGGACATGGGAGGGTTTCTGGACAAGCTGGAATTTCCCTGGATGAAGGAAGCAAAGAGGCAGGCGTTGGAGGAGCCCTTGGGGCTGAGGGAGATGCTGGACAGTATCAGGGGTTTGAAGTCGGGGAACGCCCCAGGGACGGATGGGTACCCAACGGAATTTTATAAGGAATTTGCAACGGATCTGGCACCACATCTGTTGGGGCCGATAAATGAAGCACTGGAGAAGGGGGAGCTGGTGGAGATGATGACGCAGTCAGTAATCTCGCTAATCCCAAAAAAGGGGAAGGACCCAGTGGAATGTGGGTCGTATAGGCGCGTATCACGATTGAACACTGTAGCCATCTAAGGTGGCCACCAACCCAGGACTCAGACAGATACACAGCCTATGTGTATCTAAAAAACAGGTAACCAGACCTGAACGAAACCCCCACTCGTTTACATTTTAATGGCCCATTCTCCCAGGACAATAGAACTCCAATCAAGCAACCGGTACAGCCACAGACTGATTGGCGCCACTCCCCTTACTCAGAAAGCACAACTGCCAAGGTCAATGATCACTAAGGACCCGCCCAGCAACCAAGGCATTCACCCCTTTATTGGCCAAAATCGAAGAGAGTGATTAGAGCCCTGTTGAACTATTGGGTCCAAGGTTAAGGACCGCCCCAAAGAGCGTAAAATCCCAGAGGGATAAAAGAGAGCACAGCCATGTGTTCTGTCTCTTTTGGATCCGGCCTGTGCCAACCCAATTGCAGCAGGGACAGCCAGCTAAGTTCAAGACCAACGATCGCTAGCTGACGGATGAGCCCATCAGAGACAGAGCCACTGACTTCAAACCAGCCAAGTGAAATCCAGATAAAGTCCTTATCCATTTGCACAGTGGCAGTCTCCCTGAAGTTAAGTATACTTTATTGTAGTTGATAGGTGTGGTTTAACACATGGTAGATATTGTGTTTGCATGTTGAGATAACTCTTGTGTATGTAAATAAACCATATTTTGAACAAACTAACTGGTTGTTGGTCATGACTATATATACAGCACGTGGGAAACAGAACCAGAGAGGATTAACGAAACCTTCAAGGCCTTCTACCAAGAGCTATACACCTCGGAGCCCCCAACGGGGAAGGCTGGGATGAACCGGTTTCTTGATGGACTGGACATACCAGTCGTGGGAGAGGGCAGAAAACGGGATCTGGAAGCACCACTAGCACTGGGAGAGATCATGGAGAGCATTAGCTCCATGCAGACGGGGAAGGCGCCGGGACCGGACGGATTCCCGGCGGACTTCTACAAAAAATTTGCGACAGCGCTGGCCCCGCACCTGCGGGAGATGTTCACAGACTCGCTAGCTAGGGGCACACTGCCACCCACGTTAGCACAGGCCTCAATCTCGCTGATACCTAAGAAAGACAAAGACCCAACCGGAATGTGGGTCATACAGACCCATATCTCTGCTGAACGCAGACGCCAAAATACTGGCCAAAATCCTAGCCAAAAGGCTAGAAGACTGTGTACCTGAGGTGGTCACAGAGGACCAGACGGGCTTCGTCAAAGGTAGACAGCTTACCTCGAACATCAGGCGCCTGCTGAACGTGATAATGACCCCCTCCGGGGAGAGAACACAAGAGGTGATCGTCTCCCTGGACGCAGAAAAGGCCTTCGACAGAGTCGAATGGAAATACCTCATAGAGGTACTGGAGCGGTTCGGGCTTGGAACAGGGTTCACCGCTTGGGTAAAGCTCCTATACAACGCTCCCATGGCGAGTGTACGGACCAACAATACCAACTCCCAATACTTCCAGCTGCACAGGGGAACCAGACAAGGATGCCCACTGTCCCCGCTGCTGTTCGCACTAGCAATCGAACCGCTAGCATCGCGCTCAGGGCAGCAAAAAATTGGAGGGGGATCCGAAGGGGAGAGCACAGAGTCTCACTCTATGCGGATGATCTGCTCCTCTATATCTCGGACCCACAAAGCAGCATGGACGGAATCATAGCGCTCCTGAAAGAGTTTGGAGCCTTCTCGGGCTACAAACTCAACATGAGCAAAAGTGAGATCTTCCCAGTGCACCCGCAAGGGGGGGGGCAGCACTAAAGGGCCTGCTGTTCAAACAAGCCCGAAATAAATTCCGCTACCTGGGGATCCAAAAAGCCATGACTGGAAAGGGATCCACAAATGGAACCTCACCAGCCTGACGGAGGAAGTTAAAAAGGACCTGCAAAGATGGAACACACTCCCGCTCTCCCTCGCGGGGAGAGTCCAGACGATCAAAATGAACGTACTGCCCAGGTTCCTTTCCTGTTTAGATCCATTCCGATCTACATCCCCAAGGCCTTTTTCAAAGCGCTGGACAACATATCATGGCGTTCGTTTGGGGGGTAAAAATGCTAGGATCCCAAAGAAGGTCATACAAAAAACAAAATCCAGGGGGGGGCTAGCCCTCCCGAATCTACAATTCTACCACTGGGGCGGCAACAGCCGAGCGAGTAAGGGGATGGATCCAGGAGCCAGAAGCCGAGTGGGTGCGTGCGGAGAGGCCTCCTGCATGGGAACCTCCCTCCGGGCCCTCGCCACGGCAGCACTCCATCCCCACCCAAAAAACACTCCAGCAGCCCAGTGGTGACAGCCACCCTCCAATCCTGGAACCAACTGCGGCAGCAATTTGGCCTGTACAAAATGTCGGACAAGGCTCCCATCTGCAACAACCATAGGTTCAAACCAGCACTGACCGACGCCACCTTCAAAAGGTGGAGGCAGGACGGGGGGACACTGACAGTCAGGGACCTATACACGGACGACAGGATCGCAACACTGGACGAACTGACAGAGAAATTTCAGCTAGCTGGGGGGACGAGCTACGGTACCTGCAGCTCAAAAACTTCCTACGAAAGGAGACAAGGACGTACCCACAACCGCCACGACAGACACTATTGGAAGACCTACTGGACGCAAAGTATCCTAGAGAAGGGAACTGTAGTGACATGTATGACCGACTGGTAGAACAGGGACGACACCGTACTGGACGCAACAAGAAGGAAATGGGAGGACGACCTGGGGATGGAGATAGGGTGGGGACTCTGGAGCGAAGCACTGCTAGGGTCAACTCCACCTCCACGTGCGCAAGGCTCAGCCTGACGCAACTAAAAGTGGTACATAGAGCCCACTTAACGAAACCGTATGAGTAGGTTCTTCCCGGAGGTGGAGGACAAATGTGAGCGGTGCCAGAGAGGCCCGGCCAACCACGCCCACATGTTCTGGTCTTGCCCCAGACTTGTGGAGTACTGGACAGCCTTCTTCGAGGCTATGTCCAAAGTGGTGGGGTTGAGGGTGGAGCCATGCCCGATAGTGGCGGTCTTCGGGGTTTCAGGACCAGCCAGATCTATTCCTGGGGAGGAGGGCGGACCGCCCTTGCCTTTGCCTCCCTGATTGCCCGCCGTAGAATCCTGTTTGGTTGGCGGTCAGCAGCACCACCCAGAGCTGCAGACTGGCTGTCCGACCTCTCGGAATCTCTCCAAATGGAGAAATCAAATTCGCCATCCGAGGGTCGGACGACGGCTTCCACAGAACGTGGGAGCCATTCATGCAACTGGTTCCGGGACCTGTTTGTGGCCAACGTAATGAGGAAGAATAGTCCGGTGGCCAAGAACCAGGGAAAAAATGGGCGTGGAATCGGGGGAAGGTAGCCCGGGGGGAGGGGGGGGGGGGGCTACGGGCTCGGTATGGGGGTTTGATGGCAAGCCAAGGCCCAAAACCAAACTATAAATAAATGCCTATAAACATTGCCTCGGCCATATTGGGGAATGTAAAATATGTATGCTGGCTAAAGGGGCGGCCCACAATTATTGTTATGAAGATGCTTACCTGTAAATATTCATGTAAAATTTTTGTGTTTTCCTTTTTTTTTTTCTCTCTCTCTAATAACTGTAATTGTCATATATAAAATATGAAAACTCAATAAAAAAACATTTATAAAAAAAAAAATGACTATATATACAGACTATATAGTTGATTGCTAGGAAGTATGTTTCCTGGGGTGTTGATTTGCTATAACCTGTTTGATACATGTTTGTAATAAAATGCATTGAAGAGGTCAAACATCCCCGAATTATGCTGTTTCAGAACCCATCAAACTGGAGTGCAAGCAAATCATCTTCAATCCTGAGGAAGAGATCACCTCACCTGACCAACATGCTGATTGACAATTCTGATCATGGCAGTAACTGCGTGCTCAGCTTGTATATGTTCCAGCCCTGGAGCATCGGGGTCTGGCACATCACCCAGCCCGTCCCCTCCATGGTAAGAAGCATCATTCAGACGTTCTCCAAGGAGAGAGGTAACTGCACCTCGGTAGACTGGAATCTGTGCAAACATGGAAAAATCGTTTTCAGAAATGCAAAGCATAAGTCATCTGTTGTTCAGTATGAACAATGTAAATGTATGAGAGATAGTAAAAACACATTATCTAGCAATCCCCTGAAAGGTTTAGTTGGTAACTGGACAGCCCAGTGCACAGGTGATATGTTAAAAATCAGATGGTTTCCAGGTTCTGTATTGTTGGCTTTGTTTGTTTGTTTAAAAAAAAAACTAAACACTGAGCTACACATAGGAATTGTGCATTCAAGTGAAGAAATCAGAGTTTTCAAATACCTGAACATTATTCAGCACCCTACTAGAAGCAAATATGGCGTGAGAAAAAAACTTTTTCACCCAAGTGGGTCAAGAGGGTGTTGGATGATTACTTAAATAGGAAGAATGTGCAGGGGCACAGGGTAAAGGAAGGGGAATGGCACCAGGCATGAAGCTCACTTGGGGAGACAGTAGAGACACAATCAGCCTTTTCTATGCTTTAACATTTCTGTATCAAGGACAAGACTTGAATCAGCCACGATTCCAGTCAGGAGAAATGTTACTTCTCAACATGCAAATCTGTCAGTCAAATGATAATAATGTTAGATGTTTGAGGATTGGGAACACTATTTCTATGGGTAAAATCCCTTTCCTGCATTACTCTGTCTTCAGGAAAAACTGGGAAGAGAATAAATGTGGGGAAAAAATTTCCTTCACGGGAATGAAGAAATTATGCTGCGCTAGTGATGTTGTTGTAATAAAGATGTAACACCTCTTAAAGGGCTTATATGATGTCTAACATTATACAGGCAAATTCAGAGATACTCATGGACGTCTAAATATGCCTAAAATAATGATATTCATTTTCAATGAGCACAACACAGATGTTATACATAATCTGCAACAAAAGTAAAAAGGACCATCCTCTGACAAATAGGTGAACAGGCGCCGGAATGTGGCGACTAGGGGCTTTTCACAGTAAATTCATTTGAAGCCTACTTGTGACAAGTGATTTTCATTTTCATTTCAATACTGACAGCATATTGCAATAAACCGATGCAACTAACAATATGTTTAATGTAATCAGAAACCAGAAACAAGTGAAAGCATTTTGACAAAAAAAGTGATTTTTGAAGCTTCAGGGATGTTTTATTCTTCTATGAACTGAGTTATTACTGAATAAAAAGGGAAAAGTATCCCACTCACAGATACTTGTACCTGTGCCCTAGCTCTTCAACACCTACCTCCATCCTCTTGCAAAGCTGTAGCACCCGAAGTACATTTTTGCACACATTTCAATTGGTGTGTTTCATGAGTACATGTTATACCCAGGATCTGCACATTAGGAGCAGCAAGAGCCATCATCATCGCCTGGGCATCATCCACCCCACAGTCAACATCTAAAAGCAGCGCTTCTTTCCCATCTTAGAATCTAAAGTAGAATTATTTTTTAAAACAAGGCACTATTAAATGTAAAGTTGAACATTACTTGATGATTTCAGGGATAAAATGTGGACTTTTAAGCTGCTTGATAATTCAACCAAACACTAATAACTGATGGGACTGAATTTATTGATCGTCCCTCCCCTGAACCGCCAACACAAAACCCCTGTCCTCATTTGCAAATCCTTCTATGGTCTCACCTCTGTTTACCTCCAAACCCTCATCCTTTTGTCCCTCAACAGTGCAACCCAACAGCTAATGTGGCATTAATGTGTTGGCCTTCAGTAACCTGGCGTTTGCCTGAGAGATTCTCCCCCCTTAAATCCCTTCACATTGTTAATTCCCACCCCACCTATTTCATTATATCTTCAGTCATCTCTAACAAGTCAATGCTTAGAAATTGAACTGCTGATAAATGTCTGCACTTCACTGAAATCCTGAAAATCTGCACGTAAAGGGGCCAATTCTTCTGATTATCATTTAATGCAGGAATATTGTTTCCTGCCACACATGCTAACAGTGCTGAAGGGTAGAGGAAATTGGAGCACAGCTGGAGGAGGACTCTTGTTGTGTTCCCACCCACTGGCACCTTCTGGTTCTGGCTCTCCTCAAACGCTGATGTTTCCATTTCCAAGCTGTAGTCCCAAGATCTCCACGGAATCTCTAATTCATCGTGGACCAACTCAAACCCCAGTACCACCTTCTTTGGGCATCCTCCACTCCAGTGTCCAATGGGCCAATTAGATAGATAGTGGGGCAGGAAACTGGAAATGTTGCCTACTGCTTCATCTGCATGTTAACAATTACTTAATGACTGGGAGTGGCTGAAATGCTTTTGTGTACCTGAAAATGGAACTCCTTTGGGTTGGTTTTTTGCCGTTTTCAGCTGTTTTTTCCTGCAGCATTCAAAGCGACTTATTTTAGTCTTGCAATTTTTGAAAGCTTACATCCACTAATCAAAAGCTTCCTCATCCCGTAATGTTTCAATTCTCATGAAGGGTAATACACCTCCTCTCTACAACTGCAGATTGATCGCCTCATTTTTCTTTCAGCTGTTACTGGTTTCTCTCTTCAGTTTCCCCCAATTTTCTTTATAATTAGTGACAGGTGCGTTTCCATTGCCCTTGTCTGAGAGTTGAAAGTGTTTAAAGTAGCACTCCTTCATTAAAATGATGACCCAAACCCAAAATAATGACCCTAGATGATAGCGAATTGAAGGTTTACATGCATGTCGAATATTAATTTTAGTTTGCAAAATCTGGCATTATAATGCTGAAAACGGCGAAAAGCAGTCCGCCTGGAGTTCCATTTTCAGGTACACAAAAGCATTTCAGCCACTCCCAGTCATTTACAAATGTCACGGAATTTTAGTCGCTCAGCATATGTGGCAGCTGGAGATTGGTTATGTTCACTCCACAGATGTTCTTCTTCAGGTTTTGGAGAAAATGTTTATTTTTCATATTGTATAAGTTACGGAAGTATCATGTGTGGGTTTACATGGATAGTTCACAACCCAACTTTAGGAGGCAGTGGTGTAGTGGTATTGTCGTCAGACCATAATCTAGAGTCTTGCTCCGGACCCGGGTTCAAATCCCATCATGACAGATGGTGAAATTTGAATTCAATAAAATCTGGAATTAATTAGGGTTGTCTGTTAAGACAGGATGGGGAGAATTTATTTAAGGGCGTCACGGTAAGCACAGTGGTTAGCACTGTGCTTCAAGCTCCAGGGTCCCAGGTTCGATTCCTGGCTTGGATCACTGTCTGTGCGGAGTCTGCACGTTCTCACCCGTGTCCTGTGTGGGTTTCCTCCGGGTGCTCTGGTTTCCTCCCACAATCCAAAGATGTGCAGGTTAGGTGGATTGGCCATGCTAAATTGCCCTTAGTGCAAAAAAAGGTAAGGTGGGGTTATTGGGTTAGGGGGGGGTGTGGGCTTAAGTGGGGTCCTTGTTCCAAGGGCAGGCATAGACTTAATGGTCCAAATGGCCTCCTTCTGCACTGTAAATTCTATGAACTGTTTCCGAGCATCAGTACACAAAATACATCACATTTGTCCCTCTCTTTAACTCTGAAGAAGAGTCATATGGACTGAAACATTAACTCTGTTTCTGTCTCCACAGATGCTGTCAGACTTGCTGAGTTTTTCCAGCACTTATTCCTATTTCCTAGCATATTCATTCCCCAAGGGACTCTTCAAGAAAATGAGAAGAAGACTCCTTGGTCACCCCAGTAGAAAAGAAATTGCACTCACCAGATTTCTTGTTGCTGTCTGACCTGTTTCTTTTTATTTAGCAAAGTACTGAACGTATTCAGCTCCTCAATGTCTTTAACGTTCCTCCAGAAAGATGTTCAGAGCTACTGAACTTCAGCTTCTTGCTATACCTGCTGGAACTGGTTCATTTTAAAGAGTGTAGGATGGGCATAAGCTCCGGAGTGCCACCAATCAAATCAGTTTTTTGAAAGATATGTCCTCCAGGCTATTTCTGAAACATATGTAAATGATATGAATACATAAATGATTTCATTGAAATTAACAGCAGGATGTGTGTGACCAGGTTAGATTTCGAATTAAGCACAATGAGATTTTGTTTGCCCGGTTTACACAGACTCCCAATTCTCCAGAAGTGACATCATGAATGTTTAAAACTTGCATTTCTTTCAAGTACGAAAAAATATATTATCTCCTCGAATAGTTGAGTTTGTGCCAACAACCCTTAAGTGAGCCGTGAGCAGTGGGCCTGGCTGTAAGTCTTACCGTGATCAGATTAACTATTGATAAACTACAGGATACAGTGAGGTTGGGTCTCACACAGGAAGGTTAAGAATTAGGTTAACGATTATACTAAACATGGAAAATGCTGGTATTTCACATCAGGTCTGGTAGCATCTTTGGAGAGACCAACAAGAGTTGGCGAACTGGGTTATACGATATTGGATGGGGTGAAAGAAGTGGAAGGGAAACTCTGTGATCCAATTAGGGGCAGTCTGATGAGCGGGAAGCAAATTAGAAGTGCACCACATTGGGAATGTAGGCTGGGAAGGTAGGGGAATGCCTTTGGCCCAACTATCTTCAGCTGCATCACCAATGACCTCCCTTCCATCATAAGGTCAGAGGTGTGGATGTTCGCTGATCTTGCACAATGTTCAGCACCAGTTGCGATTCCTCAGAAATTGAAGCAAGGAGCAGCACGGTGGCACAGTGGGTTAGCCCTGCTGCCTCACGCTCCAATCTCCCAGGTTCGATCCCGGCTCTGGGTCACTCTCCGTGTGCACATTCTCCCTTGTTTGCGTGGGTTTCACCCCCACAACCCAAGATGTGTAAGATAGTGGATCGGACATGCTAAATTGCCCCTTAATTGGACAAAAAATGAATTGGGTACACTAAATTTATCAAAAAAAGAAAAAAAAAGAAATTGAAGCAAGCAGTCCATGTCCAAATGCAGCAAGACGCGGACAACATCCAGACTTGGGCTGATAAGTGATAAGTCCTCACGTCACAAGTGTCAGGCAATGACAACCCCAACAAGAAAGAACCAACCTTGCCGCTTGACATTCAATGGCATTACCATTACTCAACCCCCCCCCCCACATTATCAACATCCTGCTGGTGGCCATTGACCAGAATTGAACTGAACTAGCAACATAAATACTGTGGCTACATGAGCAGGTGAGAGACTAACAATCCTACAGCGAGTAATTCATCTCCTGACTCCTCAAAGCCTGTCTACCATCAAGGCACAAGTTAGGAGTGTAATGGAATACCTTCTGCTTGTCTGGATAAATGCAGCTCCAACAACACCCAAGATACTTCACACCATCCAGGTCAAAGCAACCCACTTGATTGGCACCCCTTCTACAAGCATTCACCATCATCGCACAGTAGCAGCAGTGTGTACCATTACAAGTAGCACTGCGGGAACTCACCAAGGGTCCTGAAGCAGCACCTTCCAAACCAACAACCATTACTATCTCGAAGGGCATGGACAGCAGAAATCGAGGAGCCACCGATTAGAAATTCCCCTTTAAGTCACTCATCATCCAGGCTTGGAAATATGTCGCTGTTCCTTCATTGTTGCTGGGTCAAAGTCCTGGAACTTTGTCACTAAGAGCACTGTGGGTGTACCTGCAACACATGGACTGCAATGTTTCAAGAAGGCAGCTCACCACCACCTTCTCAAGGCCAACTAGGTATGGGCAGTAAATGCTGGCCTAGCCAATGTACCCACACCCTAAAAATGAATCCAAACACAGCGTTAATGCTTCAAATAGGAAATCGGTCACAGTTACAATTTAAAGGTCCGCTGGTCTCTCAATTTTTCTTTATTTCTTTTGGAATGCGACAAAAAAGCATTGAAAAATGACAGAAAAAAACAACCAGATGCTGCATTCCTGGGAAGTAAATTGTGCATATTATGCTGAGTCAATTTGGCTTCATGGATCAGATCCATTATTTGTACTGATACGTAACTGTTCAGCTTGTTTTGTTCCTTTGAAACCTCAACTTTGCTCAACACCTTCTTCAAATGGAAGGAAGAGGAAAATCATAAGCATTGACTCATTGAAACCATTAAAGTTGCAACTGGAGTCACGATTTTTATTCATTCATGGGATGTGGGCCTCGTTGGCTAGGCCAGCCTTTGTTGCCCATTCCTAATTTCCTAATGAACTGACTGATTTGTTTGGCTACTTCAGAGCACATTTAAGAATCAACCACATCACTGTCTGGAGTTGCATGTTGGCCTGAACAGGTAAAGGCAGCAGATCTCTTCCCCTAAATGGCGTCAGTGAATCTGATGGGTTTTTCAAACAATCGCTTCATAGTCATCATTAAACTTTGAATTACAGACTTTTATTAAATTTGCATTTCAGCGTCTGCTATGGTGGCATTTGAATCCAGGGCCCAGAGAAGTGCCTGGGTCTTTGGGTTACTAGCCCAATGACAACATCACTATTCCACCATAAGACACAATAGTGGCATATATCACAGGGAGAGGTGAGACATTGAACCACAAGTAGATCACAAGCATGGACATCTATAGCGTATACAAGCTAAGAGGAAACAGTGCTTGTGGACAGCTATCTGCAAGTCATGGTAATGTTGGGGCAGAACAGTAACATGATGCAACACAACAGGAACCTGAAGTGACAGATAACCTTTGCAGCATCAGAGGGATGAGAATCTCAATGTTGATGCACCAGGGAGGGTGCATGGTGCCTCAGTCAGGTCCTCTCCTGAAACAACGGGGATCCAATCAGCATGAAAGAAGGACAAGGATGGAGATGCCGATATAACAGACTGGGTGGATGGAGCTTCAGATACATCATCCGTAAACCTGATAAGGATTGAACCCTTGGAGACCAAGGTAGCCATTGTGAAATTCCAGGCCAATTGTTATTTTGATTAGGATTCTGGGGAGAGATGTATTGTATCCCGAGACACTGTATATCATCATGGGGCCTTTGAGAGATCAGTCACAGATAATCCAAGTGCAGCTACTCAACCACAATTGTGATTCACTCTCAAGCGATTAGATTGAATGTGTCTTGAATTGGCCAGGCAGAATATTTACACTACTCTGAATGGTGACGTCTCCTCTTGGGTCCAGCTCCTAAAATAGTTTTAGCAAAGAATGTTACTGCAATATGTGATGGTAATTAACCGTCAACTGAAACTGGGACAAGAGCGTTTTCCTGCCCGCCAAGACCTATCCCCATAAATATTGTTTCAGGTCCACTCGATGTTGTTCTTTGCAGATGCTAAATATGCACATGGCTGTGAAGTGGAAGAACCACAAGAGGATAAGGACTTGAGACAAGACATTAATTCCATGAACAAATTAATGATCCACTATTCCCAGAATGTTAATGCAGAAGCAGTTGTTGGTTCTGACTTTCGCTATGAGAAATTGTTTATTAGCTGCTGCAGTGATGCAACTCCTGGAGCTTGTAAATTGTGGGAGAATGATATTTAAATCCACAAAGTCAATGTTCAAAAAATCTGCTCCAACAATGCAGTGAGCTAAAAGATCCACTTCTGTTGCCTCTGTAGCTATGGTTATGTTAACTCTTTCAGAGCTCCTGAAAAACAAGAAGTTCCAGATCCTAATTGTGTACAGCCGTGTGTCACAAAACCGAACCAGCGGCAGATCTGTAGTCACTGTTCCAGAGAGGTGAAATAAGGGAGAATCTGAAACACAATGAAAAGCATAGAGATCTGGTGAAGGGAAATATTGAGGACATATATGATGAAGAGCATTACAGGATAATATCTGGGGAAGGCCAGCCACCTCATGATTGAAATAATTTTTCACACATCGTCAACTCTGACGGGCTCCCATCTGGGAGTGCAGGTGGCTCTGGACTGGGTCAGCGTGCAGGCGGTTAAGATGAACATCTTGCTGCGGTTTTTATTTTTATTTCAGTGCCTACCGGTCTTTTTGCCAAAATTGTTTTTTATATCAGGGTGGATAGGTTGGCTTCATCATTTGTGTGGGCAGGGAAAGTGGCAAAGATTAGGTGGACGGTGCTTCAGAGAGGGCGACAGTCGGGGGAGGGAGGCCTGGCCCTTCCTAACCTGTTATACTATACTCAGCGAACGCTGAGAAGGTGCGGGGCTGGAGTAGGGAGATGGAGGCTTTGTGGGTGAAAATGTAGGCAGGCTCTTGTAAGAATCATAGAATTTACAGTGCAGAAGGAGGCCATTCAGCCCATCGAGTCTCCACCCGCCCTTGAAAAGGGCACCCTTTTTAAATCCATACCTCCACCCTATCCCCATAACGCAGTAACCCTACCTAACCTTTTGGACACTAAGGGGCAATTTAGCATGGCCAAACAGCCTAATCTTCACATCTTGGACTGTGGGAGGAAACCGGAGCACCCGGAGGAAACCCACGCAGATATGGGGATAAAGTGCAAACTCCACACAAGACAGTCACCCGAGGTCGGAATTGAACCTGAAACCCTGGAGCTGTGAGGCAGCAGTGCTAACCACTGTGCCTGCCCCAGGGATCAGGGTTGCAAGCAATGGCAATGGCTCCGCTCCTGTTGGCCCCAGGGAAGTACTCGGGGAATCTGGTGGTGGTGGCCACGCTGACAATATGGAGGCAGCACTTTTGGGTGGGGGTGGCGTCGAAGTTGCTGCTGGGTTTGAACAATGGGTTTGAGCCAGGGAGGCTGAATGCGAGGTTTTGGGAATGGGAGGAGTGAGGCGTGCTGGAAATGAAGGACTTATTTTTAGAAGGACGGTTTGCAGGTTTGGAGGAGTTGTGGAAGAAGTACAGTGATGCCTCCATGACCTCCAATGTACACTTGCTGACACATCTTCCAGACAACGTAGAGTTGTGGGGCTGCTTGTGGACTTATTCACGCTTCCCCTTTGAGACATGCAACTAGCAGCTGAAGCAAAGGGGCATTGGGGAATTGTCCCACAAGTGGTGCATAAGTTTCCCCTCGTGCAAGATCTGTCATTCATGATGGATGAGCTCATAAGCTCATCGTTAATTAGACGATTCTGCTGTGCAATGCTGAGCCCCAGAGACAAGACCAATGGGACCCTTTGAGGGATGGACCCCTTTGGCAATGGTGCAATGGAGGCAATCCTTAAGAGATAACAGCTTTATCTGGAAGGGGCTATCTTTGGATAACATGGTTCACGGATATCATAGATTGCACAAGGTGAGATGTTCTCTTGTACACTGCATTACAGAGCAGAAGCTATGCAAAGAAACAACTCTATTGTTTGATTTGGCAACCAACAAATTGGGGAGCAACAAATGATCTTTGCATTTCAAGATCATTGCCTTATGACTATGAAGTAACTATTGTACCAAGGCACTGCCCTATTCCAGGATCCATAAACAGGATGCATTGCTAATTTGGGGATTGGCACAAGCATTTCTCTTGACGGCCAATCAGTGCTGGCTGAAGCAGCCACGTCTGTGCTAAAGTGGAATTTGGTGATATAAGCCTTGTTGCATACTTTGCAAATCAATTGGCTCTGAAATAGACCTTTTTTGTTTTTCAGTGTTTTTGTTTCTGTACTGAGACTGAACTGATCTGCCATTTGGGGGCCAGCATTCATACTTAGCATCAGAGGCGAGAAATATGTCTAAGGTGGCACGGTAGTCCAGTGGTTGGTATTGCTGCCTCACAGCAACAGGGACCCGGGTTCAATTCTGGCCTTGAGTGACTGTGTGGAGTTTGCATGTTCTTCATGTGTCTGCATGGATTTCCTCCAGGTGCTCTGGTTTCCTCCCACACTCCAAAGGTGTGCCGGTTAGGTGGGGTTAAGGGGAAAGGGGTCAGGAGTGGTCCTAGGTAGGGTGCTCTTTCAGAAGGTCAGTGTAGACCTGATGGGCCAAATGGCCTCCTTCTGCACGATAGGGATTCTCTGATTCTATAGATCAGCCAGGTTACACAACATCATATTAACAAAATGCTTGGTGGATGCAAGGGTGATTGGTATGTCAATGAATTGTAATAGAATTAATCGAAGTAAATCATTGAAATCCCTTTTATCGTCTTTGTGATGGTGTTAAGCCCAGGGTGTGACACACGTAAACGACGAAAACAACTGCAGAGGTTGGCATTTAAGGGAAACAAAGCACCTTCTAGTCAATGCAATAAGTTCAGGAAAAGGATCATTTTCGAAGGTTTTTGATGACCTGTATATGATCAATGGTCACAGTAGTTGTCTATAAGTACTTTCCAAAGAAGCTTTGGTGTGGAGGAGAACAGCAAAACTAATATCCTTGAGATTTCTTTCTCATTTCATCAAGTTTCCACTGCAGATGAGTTACATTGAGATGAGAATCTCTAGCGAGATACTTCTAACTACATGCAATTCTAGTCAAGTTCGGCAACTTTTTCAGTTTATTTCAAAAACCAAGTCCAAAGTTAATCTCAGTCGGGTGGTTTCCAGAAAATCACCAGTGCCTCAGCCTGAAAACAAGTCATTTATTTCCCCTCAGCAATTGAAGGCCAAGTAATGAATAGTTCTGATCCCCTCAGGTTCCTACTTGGCCAGTTTTCTGACATCATTGGACAGCGGTTTGCTCAGTCCAAAATAAACAGAATATTAATAATTATCTTTATTATTGTCACAAGTTTGGGGGCAGCATGGTAGCACAAGTGGCTAGCACGTGGCCTCACAGCGTCAGGGTCCCTGGTTCGAATTCCTGCTGGGTCACTGTCTGTGTGGAGTCTGTACATTCTCCCCGTGTCTACGTGGATTTCCTCCGGGTGCTCCAGTTTCCTCCCACAGTCCAAAGGTGTGCAGGTTAGATGGATTGGCCATGATAAATTGCCCTTAGTGACCAAAAAGGTGAGGAGGGTTATTGGGTTACGGGGATAGGGTGGAAGTGAGGGCTTAAGTGGGTCAGTGCAGACTCGATGGGCCAAATGGCCTCCTTCTGCACTGTATGTTCTATGTTCTAAGTTCTAAGTAGGCTTACATTAACACTGCAATGAAGTTACTGTGAAAATCCCCCAGTCGTCACACTCCGGCGCCTGTTCGGGTACACTGAGGGAGAATTCAGAATGCCCAAATTACCTAATAGCACATCTTTCGGGACTTATGGGAGGAATCATAGAATTTACAGTGCAGAACGTGGCCATTCAGTCCATTGAAGAAACTGGAGAGAACCCACGCAGAAACGGGGAGAACGTGCAGGCTCCGCACAGACAGTGACGCAAGTCACGAATAGAACCTGGGACCCTGGCGCTGTGAAGCAACAGTACTAACCACTGTGATACTGTGCCGGCCAAGTTCCCAAGAAAATATTCAAATAGCACAGTGTCCTTCCAATTGAAAATAAATATTATTGAAGACATGTATTTATAACAGTGGTATCATGCAAAAAAAACAATACCCTGCGCATCACTTCACATAACTATAGAGTCTTCATGAACATGCACAAAGAGAAATAAGAGGTTTGAATGTAGAAATGTATCTCCATTCTCCCTCAGTGTACCCGGACAGGCACCAGAATGTGGCGACTAGGGGATTTTCACAGTGACTTCATTGCAGTGTTAATGTAAGCCTACTTGTGACAATAAAGATTATCATTATTATATCCCTGCATGAAAATCCATTGCAATGGTCAGTTGTGTTTTTATTACAATTTTCTTTGCGCAACGAATATAAAAAGTGTACAATCAAGATGCACCTCGGCTGAAATTTCATTAGGATAACACGCAAATTGCAAGTTAATGTAAAGCTGTAATGTAATGTAAAGACATTAATGTAATGTCGGCGGGGAGGGGGAGCAGAGAGGGTCACGGTCAGGGTGGGGTGAGACCGAGGGAGAGAGACAATAGTCCAGCGGCAGGTTGGGGAGAGACAGCTGGAGGAGCTAAGGGACAGAGAGGGAGATAAAGTGCCCGTGATACATTATGGGGGAGGAGGGGATTCAGCTGGTGGGTGCAAATTTGAACTTGAAGATTACTGAAATTAGAATGAGATCATGGCATAAAGAGGGGTGAAAGATTTATTAACTGGTTTTCGGTTTAGCAAGTTCTCTGAGCTTCCAGCTCAAGCTGCCGAAGGCGTATTGGTGCTTATACTGACGACGCTCAGAAACTCCAAGGGCGCGACCTTCCTGCCCTGTTACACTCGCGCTTGTTATATTACCTTTCATTTGCTTCTTACCAAGATTACCAGGATGATCTTAAACTCGATGTTGCTCATTTATTGAGTAACTTAAACAAATAAACTGTGAGTTTGTTCTCTCTCCAACACTTATACCGTATTAAATAATACAATATTATATTAAATAAACAAGATTGTATAAGATTAAACTATGATTATCTACACTGCACTCTGAGCTACCTCTCTCCACTCCTGGTCACTAGTCACTATACACACGGAGAGGCGGGAACTCGGATTGAGCTTGTCTTTTATACTCCTTTGTAGTGCTGCCCTCTAGTGATCACTTAGCTGTTAATGTCTATACATTAACCCCTTGTATACATACAGATATGCAGATGTCACATGACGGAAGTGGTAATTATTGGAAATTCCTGTCCATTCCCAGCTCGCGAAGCATTATCGGACATTACCATGTGTGGAATCCCACGCCTCTAAAATGTTTCATTATAAGCCTCCGCCCCAAGCCCGGAGGACCTGGCTGCCAATCAGGCCAAGGAGGGACCCAGAGGGGGGTGACCCACGACGGCCCAGATTGTACAGGTGCCACTGGTCATTCAAACAAGTGACGGACAGCGCATACCGCAGGAGGCTCCGCCTCAACAAGGGGACTGTGCGACACCTGTGCCATATCCTTGCGGACTTGTCACTAGGTGGAGGAGGGCACCTGCTCCCAGTGGCCACCAAGATACTGCAGCCCTGAACACTTATGCCAAGGGAACATACGAGAGCTCGAATGGGGACCTGTGTGGTATCTCACTGGCCACTGCCCACAGCTGCATCCGGCAGGTCACGAATGCCCTGTATGCCCGGGCGGAAGACTACATCATTTTTGACATGGACCAGGTCCGGGCATCAGGTTTCTTCACCATCGCCGGGGTGCCCCACGTCCAGGGATTCATAGATGCCACACATGTTGCCCTGCGCTCACCGGATCATCTGGGGCTGCCTATGTTAACCAAAAGGGGTTCCACTCTCTGAATGTACAGCTCGTGTGTGACACTAGTTGCAGATAGTGTATGTGTGTGAGCGCTTCCCGGGGAGTGGCGCAGTCGGTCATCCCTGCCCCCTTCTAGGAATACCCCAGGATGGACGGCTGGCTCTTGGGGATTTAAGGGATATCGATTGAGGACCTGGCTAATGATGCCAGTATGGAGGCCGGTGACCATAGTGGAGACCCGATACAATGAGGCGGTAGGACAGGTGGTGGTGGTGAGGGCCCGGCAAGCCCAAAGGGCCTGGGAGGCCCTCAAACTGGCCCAATTCACTTAGCATGTGGCCTGGACCATCGTCGCATTGGTGCCCACCTGCCACCCCCATTTCCGACCCTCCCAAGGTATGTGTCACATCACTCCAGGGTGCTGGGTTTGTGTCGACACTGTCTGCGGGTCACTGTCGAGGGCAGGGGGGTGATGATAACCCACAAACAGCTAGACGCTGGTGCTCCTCAATCTATGCCATAATCTGACCCTTGCCTATCTGCTGAGTGTTCACTCACACCCATCACTCACATGCATGCAGCAATGCATTGCGGGGAAAAGCGACAATGGCATCCTGCTGGTTGAGCACAGGGTGTTTATTGTTCAATATATGCTCCCGCTCTCCCGATGGTGCATGAAATGAAATGAAAATCGCTTATTGTCACGAGTAGGCTTCAATTAAGTTACTGTGAAAAGCCCCTAGTCGCCACATTCCGGCGCCTGTTTGGGGAGGATAGTACGGAAATTGAAACGTGCTGCCGGCCTGCCTTGGTCTGCTTTAAAAGCCAGCGATTTAGCCCAGTGTGCTAAACCAGCATCACCCTCCCACCCCGTCACCCCCCACCCCCTATCTACCCAATCCCCCCTCCCCCACTGCCCTCAGTGATCCTCGATGTGCTTTGCCCTCTGAACTCTACCACTATGATTAGTTGTGTCCCCAGGATGCACATCAGAGGTGGAAGCAGCCAGCTGCCGACCTCATCCCAGACAGCACTGGCTGCCTTGTGGGTCACCCTCCGGGATCCTTGGGGGTAACAGGACATCACTGCTGGCCTCCACCGCATCCAGGAGCCTCCCCAGGTCAGCATCCCTGAATCTTGGGGCTTGTCTGCTCGGCGCCATTGTGGCTGGGGTTGGCTGAGCAAGGGCAGCTCAAATGCTGCTTGACAATAGAACATAGAACAGTACAGCACAGAACAGGCCCTTCGGCCCTCGATGTTGTGCCGAGCAATGATCACCCTACTCAACCCACGTATCCACCCTATACCCGTAACCCAACAACCCCCCCCCCCCCCCCCCCCCTTAACCTTACTTTGAAGGACACTACAGGCAATTTAGCATGGCCAATCCACCTAACCCGCACATCTTTGGACTGTGGGAGGAAACCGGAGCACCCGGAGGAAACCCACGCACACACGGGGAGGACGTTCAGACTCCACACAGACAGTGACCCAGCCGGGAATCGAACCTGGGACCCTGGAGCTGTGAAGCATTTATGCTAACCACCATGCTACCGTGCTGCCCTGTTAGCTGTGAGCATGATCCCGGCCAATCAGCTGGCAAGCCGGCATTCAGGGCGAAAGCCCGTGAGGCCTCTCTGAGTGGACCAATTAATGTTGAATACTATTGCCGGCCTCGCTGGGCCAAGCACTGGGAAACATGCGGCAATTCCTGCTCGCTATAGCATTTGGAAATTCTTCCAGAGAATCAGGCTCCAAGTCTCTACTAGATATCTGAACAACCAGTTGCAGGAATTTCCCTGCTCTGACTTTATAAATCCGTTCTCCCCTCACAGAGGAACTTGAAGAAATCGTGTCCTAACGAGCAAAAAAGATTGGAATTAGTATTGGTAAGATTTGACGGGAGAGAACATAGTTACACGACCTCCGAGCACGCTTCAAACAGTTTACGGAGTTGACCTTCCTCAGGTGGTCATAAACAAGCTTCACTGAAAAATGGTTTATTGTATTGGTCACCCATTGACCTCTTGGTTGAGTTTATTATACCCTATTTACAGAAAATGAACTCTACAGTCAGTTACATCTTTGAATGTTTTTGAAAGGAAATAATCACGTTTTACAATGGTGTCATCCTCAATTGTTGCAGCTGAAGAGATTAATAAAAAATACTATCAACACCCCAAAAAAAACATACTAGAAATAAGAGATACAGCAGAGGATTAAGGAAGTGGAGAAACTGGCATGGCCAATTTCCTTACGACTTGAAATAATTTCAACCCCCGTGTTGAAAGACTCATCCATAAAAAAGATGTTTGTTTTCCCTTGCAGTCTGAGGCAGCTTACCTGCGTTCAAGGTCCCAAAGGCTTCTTTCTTTGCGAGGAGGATTGGAATATGTTTGCGATGGAGGATTGGAATGTGTACGGTGAGCCAATTATCAAGGTGGAGTCTTGATATTGATTGATTGATTTTGATTGATTGATTTATTGTCACATGTACCGAAGTACAGTGGAAAGTATTTTTCTGCAGCCAAGGGAATGTACACAGTACGTACAGAGCTGACAAAAAGAATAATAGACAAAAGTACATCAACAAATAGTGATTGGGGGAACAAGGGACAAACAAAGGAAATACATGAGCAAGAGCAGCATAGGGCGTCATGAATAGTGTTCTTACATTGTTCACATTGGTACAATCTCAAAGAATCAAGATGCCCCAACGGAAAATTTATTCTGGCTGTTCTGGTGATCCCTGGAATGGGTCAATCTGCCGAAAGAGCATTTCAATGTTCTCGTTTCCTTCTGGAACTCTGAGATGTGCAAATAGTAACAAGTTAACTCTTGACTTTGAAAAACACCAATACAGCATGGCTTTGCATCCAGAGGGATTAATTCCCTCTTAACTTTGAGAAATTGACTTAAAACAAAACATTATCCTGTAAAAGTAACATTGTAATTCTTCAAATCTCTCTGGTACATATGTTTGCTGGACTAGACATTTAAATACTGTGGCTACAAAAGCAGGTCAGAAGCTGAGAACTCTGCAGAGAGCAACTCACCTCCTGATTCCTCAAAGCCTGTCCATCATCTACAAGACGCAAGTGAGGAGTATGATGATGCACTCAACTTTGGCTCAACGCCATCCAGCCCCTAGACTGTTACACCGCCCACCATCTTAAACATTCACTCCCTCACTAATGACGCACAATAGCTGCAGTGCGCCAGATGGAACTGCAGCAACTCACCAAGACACCATCAACAACCCCTTCTTAAACCAGTGACCTCTGCAATCTAGAAGAAAGGCAGCAGATGCATGGGAACACCACCACCTGCAAGTTCTCCCCCGCCCCCCCCAAGTCACTCACCATTCTGACTTGGAACTATACCGCTGCTCGTTCGAAGTGGCTGGGTCAAAATTATGGAACTCCCTCCCTAACAGAGCTGATGGTGTATCTACACCATATGTACTGCAAGGGGTCAAAAAGGCAGCTCAGCAACACCTTTAAATTCACTGTTCCCTCAACAGTAGGGCAAACAATTTGGTTCCCAAAACTCAGTCTTCCAGTGGCATTTCCACTAAACTGATCACTGTACTGAGTTCCAGCACTGACTTTTCAGTCCACTACTGTCCGTAAATAGCCTTGTGGTCTTTCTCATCGGAGAACTTAAAGTTCCTGACTGACACACTTTTTTATCAAATCTAGTCAATGATATATAAAAGACTAACAGCGCATATAGGTTATAGGTACCAATATTCACATACCAAGGACTCGTTCAGGATTCATCTTCTGCAAGGAGTTCGAGTGTTTTGTACATAGAATTTATAGAGCAGAAGGAGCCCATTCAGCCCATCTAGTCTGCACCAGCCCTTGGAAAGAGCACCCCATTTAAACCCACACCTCCACCCTATCCCCGTAACCCAGTAACCCCATCTAAACATTTTGAACACTAAGTGCAATTTAGCACGCCCTCCACCTAACCTGCACATCTTTGGACTGTGGGAGGAAACCAGAGCGCCCGGAGGAAACCCACGCAGACACGGGGAGAACTTGCGGACTCCGCACAGACAGTGACCCAGGTCTGCAATTAAACCTGGGACTCTGGAGCGGTGAAGCAACTGTGCTAACCACTATGCTATCAGCCCCCCGCCCCTCCGTGACTGATTTATTCCCTACTTCCTAGATTTTATCTCTCAGTCACTTACTTTGTTTAATTCTATTACAATTCATTGGGATACCAATCACCCTTGCACCCACCAGGTGGTTTGTGAATATGCTGTTGTGTAACTGGCTGTCCTTGGGGCATTTCTCTCCTGTGATTATAAACATGAATGCTGACTCACAAATAGCAGATCCATTAATGCTCAGTACAGAATCAGAAACACTGAAATAAAACATAGGTCTAGTTCAGGTTTGCAAAGCCTGCAACAAAGCATATATCACCAAATTCCACTTTAGCACATGTGGACATGGCTGCTTCAGCCAGCACTGATTGGCTGTTAGGAGAAATGCATGTGCCGATCCACAGATGAGCAATGCATCCTGTTTACGGATCCTGTATTGGGGCAGTGCCTTGGTAGAATAGTTCTTTCGTAATCATAAGGCAATAATCTTGAAATGCAAAGATTATTTGTTGCTCCCCAATTTGTTGTTTGCCAAATAAAACAGTAGAATTGTTTCTTTGCATAGTTTCAGCTCTGTAATGCAGTGTACAAGAGAAATCTCACCTTGTGCATTCTATGATATACGTGAGCCCTGTCATGCCTGTTATATTATTTGGGAGTAATATATGTTACTGATTTGTTATGCTGAGTTAAACTTAACTTTGATGATGAACACTCAAAGTCTTCAAGTGATGACAAATTATTTATTGAATAACAAATTCTTTTCTTTAATACTTTTAACACCCTACTCTACTCCCTGTACGCACACGACTGCGTGGCAAAACTTGGTTCCAACTCTATCTACAAGTATGCTGACGATACGACTATAGTGGGCCGGATCTCGAATAACGACGAGTCCGAATACAGGAGTGAGATAGAGAACCTAGTGGAGTGGTGCAGCAACAACAATCTCTTCCTCAATTCCAGCAAAACTAAACAGCTGGTCATTGACTTCAGGAAGCAAAGTACTGTACACACCCCTGTCAGCATCAACGGGGCCGAGGTGGAGATGGTGAGCAGTTTCAAATTCCTACGGGTGCACATCACCAAAAATCTGTTCTGGTCCACTCACGTCGACGCTATCACCAAGAAAGCACAACAGCGCCTGTACTTCCTGAGGAAACTAAGGAAATTCGGCATGTCCACATTAACCCTTATCAACTTTTAGATGCACCATAGAAAGCATCCTATCGGGCTGCATCACAGCCTGATATGGCAACTGCTCGGCCCAGGACCGCAAGGAACTTCAGAGAGTCGTGAATACCGCCCAGTCCATCACACGAACCTGCCTCCCATCCATTGATTCCATCTACACCTCCCGCTGCCGGGGGAAAGCGGGCAGCATAATCAAGGATCCCTCCCACTCGGATTACTCACTTTTCCACCTTTTTCCATCGGGCAGGAGATACAGAAGTCTGAGAACACGCACGAACAGAATCAAAAACAGCTTCTTCCCCACTGTCACCAGACTACTAAATGACCCTCTTATTGACTGACCTCATTAACACTACACCCTGTATGCCTCATCCGATGCCAATGCTTATGTAGTTACATTGTATATCTTGTGTTGCCCTATTATGTATTTTCTTGAATTTTGTTTAATTCCCTTTTCTTCCATGTACTGAATGATCTGTTGAGCTGCTTGCAGAAAAATACTTTTCACTGTACCTCGGTACACGTGATAATAAACAAATCCAATCCAATCCAATCCTTTTACTAGTAGTCAAATTAAACAAGGTTGAATTAAATTAACAATGAATATAATACACTACACTCTGAGCTTGCTACACTTCTCTTCTCTAGCTACAACACAGACGAAGAGAGAGGGAAAATAGTTTGAGCTTGCTTATATACTCCCTGTTAGTGTTGCCCTCTAGTGATCATCTGACTGTACTGACTGCACATTAACCAATCATGTATTTACATATACAGAGATCACTACATCCCCCTTTTTTGTGTTATGTCATGGGAATGTCACTTTAAGAAATGTTTGTCTTCTCAGGTGGCTGCAGTGATGCCATTGTGTGGGTGGAGATGGGATCTGGCTCTGTGTTTTACTTTTGTTCTGAGCTGGAAGCTGTTTTGTAGCTGAGTTTTAGTTCAATTTTCAGTTGGAGTGCTGCATTCAAACCAAGGAGATGTATTTTGGTCTCTCTCTCTCTCTGCATGCTTAAGAATGTCTCCAGATCACTTGATGATTTCAAAGTAATACCTGTTTCTGTAAGGATTGTAAACCTCTTGTCTTTGTTAAAAAGGGTCTTTGAATTATGGATGTTGTTAGGAAAGTTACTAAGGGTTACCTATAGAGTACTGTATCTTTGGGGGGTATTTGTGTTGGTAGTTGATAAGATGTTTACTGTGTGTTTATAAAATGTTAACTCGATTCGTCGAATAAACAAGTTTTGTTTAAAAATACTTTAAATCTCTGTTGCATCACACTTGTAAAGTGGGCCCTTGTGCTCCCCATGACTAAAATCTATTAAAAGTTGTGGGTCAGGTGAACTCCATGATGTACTTTGGTGTTCTCTAAACCGTGGCCCATAATAGTTACATATTTCCTATGTGTTGTAAAGAAAATTGTACATAAAGAAACAATGCAGTTTGTCATGCATTATACACAGGTTATGAATCAATATGTCCAATGTTCATAAGTTTAAACAATTAGGTTTCCATCGCCGTCTGCTTGATCTTCTCAACTGAATTGGCGAGTTTGATACTTTAATGTCCTTCTGTTCAATTTCAGCTGGTTTTCTGACATTCACATGTTGCTTTCGAGATTGATGTAAATTCAAAGTTGGAAATACATGTTGATGAATTTGTACTTTTAAAAGGTCCCGTCTATTTCTTCTAATCAATCCACCCTCTGCAGTTTTGATTATGTAGGAGCGTGGAGCTGCTTGTCTGATTACCGTAGCAGTTTGAGACCGTCCTCCTTCTGGATGTCGAATTCTAACAATATCAACTATTGTTAGAGGTTCCAGTGGTTTTGCATGCATATCATAATAATGTCGCTGCTTGTTGCGTTGTTGTTGAATTCTTTTCAGCACACCCAGTTGATCTGGATTATTGACTCGAGTCTTTGGTAGCGTTGTTCTTACTTCACGATGGAAAAGCATTTGAGCCGGAGACAAACCTGAGTTTAATGATGAGGCTCTATATGATAGGAAAGCTAAGTGAACATCTGATTGCGAAACACTTGCTTTGCTTATTAATTGCTTTACAATGTACGCACCTTTCTCTATTTTGCCGTTTGACTTAGGAAAGTGCGGACTAGAAGTGACGTGGTTGAAATCATATCTTTTTGAGAATTCTGCTCACTCCCAGCTCACAAAGCAGGGACCATTATCTGGCTTAACGGTTTGCGGAATGCCATGTCTCACAAAAGTTTCCCTACAAGCTTTGATCACTGACGTAGAGGTGAGATCTGAAAGTCTCATCACTTCTGGAACATAGTCTCTCCCTTTAGCATGGAACAAGTTAATGCCTACTTTCGTCCACGGTGACATAGGTATGTCATGCTGCTGGAGTGTCTCCTTACATTGTGCCGGTTGATGCCATTGACACGTGGAACACATCATTATCATGTCTGTAATGTCTTTATTTATTCCAGGCCAATATACAGCTTGTCCTGCTCTTCTTTAGCACTTCTTGATTCCGCGATGTCCTCCGTGGATCTTGCTAAGCGTTTCTGACCTGAGAGTTAGTGGAATGGTGATCTGGTCATTTCTTAGTAGCAATCCATCTCTCACTGTAGGTTCTGCTTGTATGTTTTGGAACTGAGGACAGTGTCCTTTTGGCCAACCATGTTGTAGATGATGTATAACTCTAAGCAAGGTTGCATTTTTTTTCTGTCTCATCACGTATTTGCTTCAACTTTTCATCAGATGCAGGTTTTCTTTCTACAACTATAATTGAGCATGTTGTTAATGGACTCGGGAGGTAAGTTGTCAGTATTGATGCATCTCGATAGTGTGTCTGCTATGAAGAGGTCTTTTCCGAGAGGGTAGACTAATGTAAAATCATACCTCCTCAACTTCATCATCATTCTTTGCAAACGAGGTGTCATATCATTGAGGCTTTCCTCTATGATATTGACTAGAGGTCTATGATCTGTCTTTACAATGAACTTAGGTAAACCGTACACATAGTCATGAAACTTTGTGATGCCTGTCATCAGTCCAAGACATTCTTTTTCAATTTGTGCATATCTGCACTCAGTGATGGTCATCGCTCTGGATGCGTATGCTACAGGAAGCCAGTTTGTTTGGTTGTCTTGTTGAAGTAAAACCGCACCAATCCCACCTTGATTGGCATCAGTTGAGATCTTTGTGGGTTTGGTTGGATCAAAAAAATGTAAACTTGGAGATGTCATCAATTGCTGCTTGAGGTCCACCCATTCTGCCTGGCAGCGTGGAGACCACTAAAACTCAGTATTCTTTCTGAACAAAGTTTGTAGAACTACAGTTCATGTTGATAAGTTTGAAATGAATTTCCCCAGGAAATTAATGAATCCAAGAAATTGAAGCGCAGCTTTCTTAACTTTTGGCTGCTGCATATTCTGTATTGCAGATATCCTTTCATTATCTGGCCTGACACCTTGAACTGATATGGTATCACACAAGGAATTAAAGGACAAAGAACAAAGAAAAGTACAGCACAGGAACAGGCCCTTCGGCCCTCCAAGCCTGCGCCGACCATGCTGCGCGTCAAAACTAAAATCTTCTACACTTCCGGGGTCCGTATCCCTCTATTCCCATCCTATTCATGTATTTGTCAAGATGCCCCTGAAACGTCACTATCGTCCCTGCTTCCACCACCTCCTCCGGCAACGGGTTCCAGGCACCCACTACCCTTTGTGTACAAAACTTGCCTCGTACATCTCCTCTAAATGAATTCAATGATTAACTTGCAAATGTGCACTTGGACTGGTTGAGTTTTAGTCCATATTGGTGTATTTTGTGAAATACTTTTCGTAATCCTGCAATATGTTCTTCCTCCACAGTTGACCAAATGATAATGTCACCTACATATACTATGACACCTTCAATATTTTCTGTCATCTGCTCCATGATTCGGTGAAAACTCTCTGAGGTTGAGATGATCCCGAAAGGCATTCGGTTAAAACAGTAACATCCAAAAGGCGTGTTGAACGTACAGAGTAATTTGCTGGAACCATCTAGTTGCATCTGTCAGAAGCTTTGTGACGTGTCTAATTTTGTAAATATGCGCGCGTTTGCCATCTCAGAAGTTATCTCCTCTCGCTTAGGGATAGGGCAGTGTTCCCTACGGATATTCTTGTTTAGATCTTTGGGATCCATACAGATTCTGAGATCTCCTGAAGGTTTCTTGGCGCAAACCAATGTGCTGACCCAGTCAGTCGGATGCGTGACTCTTGAGAGGAGTCCTTGAGACTGTAATCTATGTAATTCTGCTTTTAGTCTTTCATGCAGAGGAGCTGGTACTCTTCTTGGTGGATGTTTGATGGGTTTCGCAACAAAACCTTGGGCATCCATACCTCGAAATACGTCAGGGTATTCACTTCGCAGTTGCTGGGTGTCTTCTTCCAGTCGTGATGTCTCTTTGTGTCATGAAGATTCTATGGACAAGCTGCAAGTCCTTGCAGGCTTGAGCACCAATAGAGAAGATTTTTGATATCCACCAATTTCAAACAAAGTGTTTCTGATTTTATATTGACCATCTTCCAAATGGCACAATTCCTCGTGAAGCAATCTGGTTTCGTGTAGTCTTTCAACTTGCATGCCGCAGGTACTATCTCGTAATCTCCATGGATTGATGAGAGATCTTTGCTAGTCATCAGGTTTGTTGAAGCACCAGTGTCAAGTTTGAATAGTATTGGGCAATTATTCACTTGTACTGTCGTTGTCCATTCACTGTTGTAGTCAATGTAATTTATTTGATGAGGAGCCTTTAAGTTTGCTACTATCTTTAACCCCATGAAGGGTTAAAAGCAGCTGCAAAGAGCAGGATTATAAAATGCAGATTCTTTCTCACAAACAGGCTTAGCAAACACACAGGATTCTTGTATTAAGCTAAAACAATGGCTCACACCTTCATTGAAAGTAACTATCTTAGGAAGCATCTGGAAAAGCATGGATGAGAGTTTCAATTGAATTAAGTGACGAGTGTTTAAAACAGGCAGGTCTTTCAAGTCATAACCAAGTGAAATTTTAGCATACAGCTAAAAGCAAAGGTTTCACACCTTAATTGAAATTAACTCTCTTAGTAAACAGCTGGAAAGGAAAGGATGATGTTCAGTTGAATTTGGTGTCAAGTCTAAGTGTGAAATTCTACTAATACCAAGTAAATTAAAAGAAAATTGGAGACAACCGGTCTATGAGAAACATAATTTAAAGTCAAAATCAAAGGCAAAGTTATGAGCTGGGGACAATTGGAAAATTAAACTATTGAAATGACAGGAATTAAAAGTAACACCTATTGAAACCAAAGCATTTTTGAATATCACAAAGGAAATTTGAACATCACAAAGGACAATGTAATCAGATTTGAGGGCTGAGGCCATGCCCAAAATGAATACTTAGTTGTATTAGAATGTTTAGATCAAAGATACTTTTTACAATCAAAGTGAAATAAGCTAATTTACAATAAAGTCATTAAAACTAAATAACTGTTCAAAAGAGAATATAAACCCGAAGAAAGGGGACAGCCAGCTCTCACAGCTCGGAACATGGGGAGGATAGGACACAGCAACCGAGTTCACCAGCGAATACATCTAAAGAAGACCAGATTTTAAAAAGAAGATTGTCAAGGTGGGCCTGAAGGTCCCTTCAACCAACCAGAAGGATCCAGAAGCAAGATCTTTTTACCTTTTCTGTAAAGAAAGTGTTTGCTGCTTTTAAAAGAAAAATTCTAACAATAAAATAACTTAAAAGTTTTAACCTGAAACAGTGGTTATTAGCCTACTTTACTTACTTAACAACGCAGGGCCCAGGACATCGATGCTACTAAGGGGTAAGTAGGTAAAATTCTTCAGTGAAGATATGGGTTATACCGGTGGATAACTTGAAAATATAGTTTGACCTGAATAGCACCCACTGAAACCTGCATCGGAGTCAGGGAGTAAGAATCCCTGTTCACCATTTAGAATATCGACCCTTTTTGGTATAGGGGGAAGTCTAAGAATAGCTGTGAGTTTTAACTTCAGCTACTTTTCCAGTTTTTGTGAGGGTCACAAAGAATCCAGCACGAGCTTGTCGAATGAAATAGAAAGTAACTTTAGTTACAACAATATGTACACAGTACCAGTAATTCACTATTGGTTCCCTCTCTAGGCGGTACCACGCTGGCTAGTTCTGTTTATACAACTGTAAAGCTAATGATTACCCCCCCCCCCCTCATTGGAGAAGCTCATATTCCCCAGGATCACATGGGGTAACCAAGCCAAACGGCAGCGGTGGCTACCAGCTTGCGGAAATGCCATCCAAGGCCTCAAAATTGTCGTGCTCGGACCCGAAGGCACTCACGGTCTCGAGGTGGCGCAGGTGTGCGGTGGCCTCCCGTCTGAGCGGATTCCTGCTCGGACGGAATTCCACATTGGCCCCAAGCCCCCGAGCCCTCCCTCGGGATCCAGTGCCCCACAATCTTGGCTGCCTTGCAGAAATACACTCTGTGCCTTTTCACACTGCGCGGAGGGGTTTCCTGTACGAGCTGCGGCACACCTTTCACCTCCTTGCCCTCACCCGGCATACGGACACGCCTTGGCATTCCTCGTTGCCGTCCGGCAGCAGAGGTCCCCACTGATGGTCCCTGTACGGAGGATTCCTTCCCTTCAATCTTGTGAACCTAGAGTGGAGAGTGATGCACGCAGCAGTACTGTGAATTCACCGTCTGCACCGGTTCACACAGGCCCAGAACCATGGCATTTTTGCAGTCTTGTGGAGTCTGTGAGCCATGTCTAAGCTGAATGTTCTCGGCTACACTCCTTTTTTAGTTTCCTGACAACTCTTCTTTTGAAATTTTGTTTGAACTTCAGCCCCACACTTCTGATTTACAGCATCCGGTGTGGAAGGGAGCAGGAAAGGCAGTGGACCTCCTTGTGAACCTGCTCCTGGGCCTGGCGAAGCTCCCCAACAGGCCCAGGCAGCGGGCAACCAAGGGGACTGTCCGGCCGGA
The DNA here is from genome assembly GCF_902713615.1 of Scyliorhinus canicula. Lineage (NCBI taxonomy): Eukaryota > Metazoa > Chordata > Chondrichthyes > Carcharhiniformes > Scyliorhinidae > Scyliorhinus > Scyliorhinus canicula. The sequence continues at coordinate 26,564,810 of NC_052159.1, forward strand.
GTGTCTGCCCGTCTTCCGTGACCATGTTTGCAGTCGAGATCCCTGGAGAGGGAGCATAGGGTGTCCACGGGCACCCTCGAGACTTCGGTGCTCAGTGGGCCCCACAAGGGCTGGATTGCTTTATCGACCCCTCTTACCACATTTTGATTTGATGTTTGGTAACTTTCCATTGCTCTTGATTATTTTGGGCAGTGCCCCTACCAAGAGCCACCCTTTTAATTTATCCCTGAGTTGATTAATCCTAAAACTCACACATGGCGTAACCAATTATCCCCAGTAAAACGATCAGGCAGGTTCTCCCATGGTTATTACTGTGCCTTTCTAATAAGCTGCATTATTTCTTTCTTTAAAGCAAGAGGTGATGTCACTGAATCATATACAATTCCGAGGGACTTGTCAGGGGGAATCTGGAACTGGGGACACATTTTGAGACCACCCATTTAAGATTGAGATGAAGATAATCATTTTTCTCTGAGGATCTTTATTCTGTGGGATTCTCTTCCACAGAGACTCGTCATTAAGTATACATTCAAGGCTGAGCTAGACGAACCCAGATTTTTGATCCAGAAGAGAGTCAAGGCGTGGGATTCTCCCTTCTGGGGACTAAGTCCCACGCCCTCTGGAAAACAGGCGACAATCACTTCGGACTTTTTCCTCAAAGGTCCGGGGTGATTCACCGTTTTCCGGGCGGCTAGCAGAGCCTTGGCGTGCGTCCTGCAGCTCTGGCTGCTGGCAGAGCCCTGCTCGCCAGACCGCGCAGCGGCCCACCTCGCCGTGGGCGCCACCGACATGGTGGAGGAAGATAGCTCCCTCCCAGATCGCAATGGCCCGCCAATTGGTGTCCCCCGATCGTGGGCCTGGCCACCGCTGAGGTTTCCCCCCCCCCCCCGGAGTCGGATACCCCCCCACCAGGACCGCCACCGCGGGTCCCAGCTCCCGCCGGGTGGTACCACATGTAAACCACACTGGCAGGAGTTCGACCGGTCGACCACAGAGAATCGCCGCAGGGGGTCTGTTCCAAAGGTCCTCGACCGGCACCACGTTGACCGCGCATGCGAGACTAGCGGGTCCGCGGAGAATCGCGGAAGCGCCGTCACACCGGATTTCCGGCATGAATGGCTATTCTCCTCCCCCGCGCCGGGCATGATTCCGGCGCGGAGGGCCGGAGAATCCCGGCCAAGAATGTTTGGGCGATAGACAGGAACTGGAGTTGAAGCCATGATCAGAGCATCCATGAGTTTATTGAATGGCAAAGCAGACTCGAGGGGCCAAATTACCGACTGCTGTTGCTATTTCTTAAGTTCTTAAGCCAAATTGATAAAATATTGGCCCAGAAAAAGAAAAAAGAAAAGTTATAAAGAGGTCGGGGGGAAGGTTCAAACTGGAGGTGGGAGGATCAGTCTGGGAGATGGGGTGGAATTGGACCAGGTGACATTGGGAGAGGGGGTAGCCCAGGGGTGTCCTGTGTGAGGCCATGGTGTTTAAATAGTCTGGCGTTAGAAGTGAATTTTTCCCTCTACCAGGGTAAAACTGGCAGAACCGTCCGAAGTGAGCAATTTAAATCGCTTCTGTCGGATGGTTCACAGTCCAGCACAGCTATCCAGAGGAAGTTAGCACTATTGAACATTGCTGGGTAAACCCTGATGTGGGAACGTCCTCGAGGATTCCCCAGCGCATCATCGGGCACCCCCTAAATGCGACGCTGGGGAACCCAAAAGTTGCTTTTATGCAGCATCCGACACCAGGGGCTGGTTTAGCTCACTGGGCTAAATGGCTGGCTTTTAAAGCAGACCAAGCAGGCCAGCAGCACGGTTCGATTCCCGAACCAGCCTCCCCGGATAGGCGCCGGAATGTGGCGACTAGGGGCTTTTCACAGTAACTTCATTGAAGCCTACTCGTGACAATAAGCGATTTTCATTTTCATTTCATTTCAGTGACAGATTCCACACCAGATTCTTTACTCTTCATAAATTCTCAGATTTAGAAAAATGGAAATATTACAGCTCTCAGATTGGCAAAGTCCGAAAGTACAACAGGGATAGCAATAGGGAAAAGACAGGCAGTACATCTGCGTTTCGAGTTCTGATGTTTGCATCAGAGCTGCTGAAAATGTAACATCTCAGAAAACTTTGGTTTCCAATACTACCCATGATATCATAACAAAATTACCATGTCATTTGTCAATTTATTTGCTTATTTGTGTACCTTATGAGATTGGCAGGTCTAAGTCATTGTTCACAGCTTAAAAGTTGTGTGAAGAGAGGGTGATGCCAGGGCATTAGTTTGTCTTCATCGGAACCATCCAATAGATGTTGACCTGCCATAGCTGTGGCTTGGTGAGAACATGCATTAATTAATTTTAAAAGAAAACACCTTACATAATACAGGTAAATGTACTTTGAATGCATATTTACTTAACATCTTGTTCCTGTGCTCCAGAACTTTCTGTACCCCTAGCTAAGCTGTTCCAGTACAGCGACAGTGCTGGCATCCACCCGACTATATGTGGAAAATTGCCCAAATATATTCTGTATACAAATGACAGGACAAATCCAACCTGGCCAATTACCGCCCCTTCAGTCTACTCTCAATCATCAATAATGTGATGGAAGGTGTCATCGACAGTGCTATCATGCGGCTCCTCCTCAGCAATTACCTGCTCACTGACAGTCTGTTTGGGTTCTGCCAGGATCACTCAGCTTCTCACCTCATTATAGCCTTCAAACATGGACAAAAGAGCTGAATGCCAGAGGTGAGGTGAGAGTGACTGCCCTTGATATCAAGGCAGCATTTGATTGAGTGTGGCATCAAGGAGCCCTAACAAAACTGGAGTCAATGATAATCAGGGACAAAACTCTCTGCTGGTTGGAATCATACCTGGCGCAAAGGAAGATGTTTGTGGTTGGTGGTGGTCAAATATATCAGTTTCAGGACATCACTGCAGTGGTTCCTCAGGTAGTGTCCTAGGCCCAACCATCTCCAGCTGCTTCATCAATGATCTTCCTTCCATCATAAGGTCAGAAATGGGGATGTTCATTGATGATCGCAGAATATTCAGCACCATTTGCAAATGATCAGATACTGAAGCAGTCCATGTCCAAATGCAGCAAGGCCTGGACAATATCCAGGCTTGGGCTGACAAGTGGCAAGGAGCATTCATGCCACACAAATGCCAGACATGAAATGAAATGAAATGAAAATCGCTTATTGTCACGAGTAGGCTTCAATGAAGTTACTGTGAAAAGCCCCTAGTCGCCACATTCCGGCGCCTGTTCGGGGAGGCTGTTACGGGAATCGAACCGTGCTGCTGGCTTGCCTTGGTCTGCTTTCAAAGCCAGCGATTAGCCCCATGACCAATGACCAAGAGAGAATCTAACCATCATCCTTTGACATTCAATGGCATTACCATCGCTGAATTCTCCACCATCACCATCCAGGGGTTACCATTGGCCAGAAACTGAAACGTACTAGCCATATAAATATGGTGGCTACAAGTGCAGATTAGAGGCTAGGACCCCTGCGGTGAATAACGGACCTCCTGACCCCCTCCAAAAGCCTGTCCACCATCTACAAAGCACAAGTCAGGTGAGTGAGGGAACACTCTCCACTTGCTTGGATGAGTGGAGATCCAATAATACTCAAGAAGCTCAACACTATCCAGGACAAAGCAGCCCATTGGCACCCCATCCACAAACTCTTTCTGTCACTGACTGTGGGAGGAAACCGGAGTACCCGGACGAAAAGCACGCACACACGGGGAGAACGTGCAGACTCCGCACAGACAGTGACCCAGCGGGGAATTGAACCTGGGACTCTGGAGCTGTGAAACAATTGTGCTAACCACTATGCTACCGTGCTGCCCTTTTAGTAATATTGTCATGTTTTTTATGCACTGGAAGACAAGCGGTTGGGATTGTAAATATGGCAATTGGAGTAAGAAATAGAGCGGCTGCAAGAATCAAAACCAAAGTAAGAAATATTTTGATGTGCTAATAAACCATGAGGAACCTGAATCAGAAATTTACATAAAGCAGTAACAGTTTTGAATGGAGTGTTACAGATCAAAGGGGATATATGCAGGTTGTGAAAGGTGTAAGTAAATAAGGTAAATATAGGGTAGGTATGTTTATTTTTTAAAAGCCAAAGAGCTAAAGTAAAGAAATAAATGCAATCAGGTTTCAGTATTCAGAAGAATAAATGCAGCATCTCCATTTTTGCCCTGGCCCAGATGAGCACTGTGTAATCCTTGCAAGAGGTGTTCCTTCGCTGGGGCTGGTATTACGACACAATAGCCCAAAGGATTATTCGATCCTCACAGGTGAGCTTGTCCCTGCAGGTTTAATAGGCCTCAGCTGGTCAGACTTCTTACGGTGCCAATCTGTATCATCCATTTCACCTTGGATAATACCCAGAGCTTGGTGGGTCCTTATTGTATGTATGCTCGACATCGGCAAGATGTCAAGGAAATTCAGCGGCAAGATGATTTCTTGGGATACAGGCGGTGGCGTCAAGCTCTTTGTCAGGGGTAGTCGACTCAATGCATCCGCATTGGAGATTTGGGTACCAGATCTATGTTGGAAGGTATCATTGCAGGCTGCTAGCAATGAGGCCCAACGTTGCACCCTGGCGGAGGCAATTGGGGGCAGCAGTTTGTCTTCCCTTAAAAGGCCTAATAACGGCTTAAGGTCAGTAACTAATGCTGTCTGTGCACAAATTGGTGGAACTTTTTAACACCATAGATGACGACAAGTCCCTCCTTTTCAATTTGGACGTATCTTTGCTCAAATTCTGAGAGATGCCTTGAGACAAAGGCAATTGGCCGTTCTGATCCATCTTATGGGATAGAACTGTCCCTAGCCCGTATGGTGATCTGTCACATGCGAGAGCAATTAGCTTCCCTAGATCAAAATGAACTAATAATAATAATCTTTATTAGTGTTACAAGTAGGCTTACATTAACACTGCAATTAAGTTACTGTGAAAATCCCCTCGTTGCCACACTCCGGCGCCTGTTCGGGTACACTGAGGGAGAATTCAGAAATGTTCAATTCACCTAACAAGTTCGTCTTTCGGGACTTGTGGGAGGAACCCGGAGCACCCGGAGGAAACGCACGCAGACACAGGGTGCAGACTCTGCACAGACAGTGACACAAGCCAAGAATAGAACCCGGGTATGGAACCAATACTCACTTTCATAGAATCCCAGCAGGCCTTTCGACCCAACGAGTCTATACCAACCCGTCAAAAGAGTACTCTACTCATGTCCCCTCCCCCGTCTACCCTGCCATAACTCTGTAACCTAACCTGTACGTCCCTGGACACTAAGGGTTAATTTAGCATAGCTAATCCACCTAACCCACCCATCTTTGGACTGTGGGAGGAAACTGGAGCATCCGGAGGAAACCCACTCAGAGAACATGCAGACTCTGCACAGGCATGGTTAAGTTTTTTCTTACTCAAACATCTACAGGAGTTCTTATTGTCCATTACTACTGGTTAGCTCTCTCTCATACTCTAGTTTTGCCCCCTTGATCAATCCTTTTGTCATTCTTTGATGTTCTTTATATTCTTTCCAATCTTCTGACCTGTCACTCGTCTTTGCACAAAACATGTGCTTTTTATTTAAGTTTAATACTGTCTTTAACTTCTTTAGTCAACCACAGATGGGCCCTCCCCTGGGATTTTTCTTTTGCATTGGGATGTGGTGATTCTTGATATTTTGAAATATCCCTTTAAATGTCTGCCACTGAACATCTGTTAATCTATCCGTTATGCAGGCTTACCTTTGCTAGCTCCCCTTGCAAGCCCTCATAATCGCCCTTATTTAAGTTCAAAATAGTCTTGGATGCACTTGTCTCTCTGAAACTGAACGTAAAGTTAAAACATATTATGATCACTACTACCTAGGGGTGTCTTCACTACGAGGTGATCATTAATCCTATCTCATTGCACAATGCCAGGTAGTATAGCCTGTCTGCTGGTTGACTCCAGAACTTGCTGTTCTCAGAAACTATGCCAAAAACATTCCCTGAAGTCCTCAATAGATTGTACTTATTACTTTCTATTTGCGTTATCGTTTCTTCCATCTTGATTCAAATACTGTGCACATTCAGATCCTTAAGTTTTGCCCTTTTATTATTTTTGTTGCATCTGGCCTTGTCTGCTGCTTTACACTTAAATCTGCATTCTTTGTTCCTGCCAGGGGTATTCATTATTTAAGAAGGACAGACAAAAATGGGAAAGGAGGTGAGGTAGCATTGTTGGTGAAGGAGGAAATCAATACAATAGTAAGGATGGCTCTGAAAATCATGATGTGGAATCTGTTTTATTTGGGATAAGAAACACCAAGGAGCAGGAAACATTGTTTGGGATTTTCGACAGGCCTCAAACAGTCCAGGGTTACAGATCAAGAGCTGGAAGGTGAAAAGTAGACAGAATAGTTCTTTCTTAGAAGAACTTGGAGCAGGAGTAGGCAATTTAGCCTCTCAAGCCTGCTCCACCATTCAATACAATTATGTCTGATCTCATCCTGGCCTCAACTCCATCGTTCTGCCCGTTCTCCGTAACCCTTCACCCCATTATTAATTTTAAATCTGTCTAACTTCTCCTTAAATTTACTCACTGTCCCAGCATCCACCACACTCTGGGGTAGCAAATTCCAGATTTCACCCTTTGGGAGAAGACGTTTCTCCTCATCTCTGTTTTAAATTTGCTACCTCTTATCCTGAGACTGTGACCTCTCGTTCTGGAATGCCCCACAAGAGGAAGCATCCGCTCCACGTCTACTTTATCCATACCTTTATCATCTTATATACCACAATTTGATCTCCCCAAATTCTTCTAAACTCTAGAGTACAGATTGAGCATCCCTTATCCGAAATTCCAAAATCCGCAATCTCCACAAAAGCGCAGTTCCAACAATTCTACAATATGCAGTTCCAAAATGCACTGCAAATGCGCAGTTCCCAACATTCTGCACATGGGCAGTTCCCAATGCACGTCGTTCTTACGCAGTATATTCCAAAATCTGAAAAATTCCAAAATCCAATACACATTCAGCCCCAAGCATTTGGGATAAGGGATTTTCAGCCTGTATGGGCCTAAACTGCTCAATTTCTCTTCATATGACAAACCCCTCATCTCTGGAATCAACCTAGTGAACCTCCTCTGAACTGCCTCCAACGCCGCTACATCTTTCCTCAAATAAGGGGACCAAAACTATGCACAATACTCCAGGTGTGGTCTCACCAATGCCTTGTACAGTTGCAACAACACTTCCTTACCTTTACACCTCTGTTCTTTAGCTATAAATGGCAACAGTCCATTCACTTTCTTCATTACCCGATACACCTGCATGCTCATTTTCCGTGACTCATGCACGAGGACATCCAGATCCCTCTGCATTGGAGCACCCCAAAGTCTCTGCCCATTTAGATAGTAAGGTGCCTACCCATTTTTCTGATCAAAATTAATACTTATCCATGTTAAACTCCATCTCCACATTTTGGCCCACTCACCTAACCTATCTTGCAGTGTTAATGAGAGCCTACTTGTGGCACTAATAAAGATTATTATTATAAGGTTATTATTCCCTCATTACATCTTACTGCCCCACTTATTTTAGTGTCACCTTCAAGTTTGGTTATAGAGCCTTATATCCCTGTATCCAAGTTGTTAATATAGATTGTAAATAGTTGGGGGCTGAGGACCAAACCCTGTGGTACCCCACTAGTTACACCTTGCCATCCAGAAAAAGACCCATTCATTCTGTCTTCTGTCTGCCAGCCACTCTTCTATCCAAGCTAATAAATGACTCCTAATCCCAGGTGATCTAACCTTGTGAATTAACATTCTGTGTGGCACCTTATCAAACACCTTCTGTAAGTCCAGATGTACTACATCTACAGGATCCCTGTAATCCACTTGCCTTCTTATATCTTTGAAGAACACTAGCAAAATAGTCAAACATGATTTACCCTTCATAAAACCATGTTGACTCTGATAAAAAATGAAATGAAATGCAAATCGCTTATTGTCATAAGTAGGCTTCAAATGAAGTTATTGTGAAAAGCCCCTAGTCGCCACATTCCGACGCCTGCTCGGGGAGGCTGGTACGGGAATTGAACCGTGCTGCTGGCCTGCCTTGGTCTGCTTTCAAAGCCAGCGATTTAGCCCTGTGTTAAACAGCCCCTATGATGGATTGTGTTTTGATTTTCCAAATGTCATGACAATACTTCCTTAATAATGGATTCAAACTATTTCTTAATAACAGGTATTAAACTAACTTGTCTATAATTTCCTACATTCTGCCTCCTTCCCATTTTGAATAAGGGTGTTACATTAGCATTTTTCGAATCCACTGGAACCTTTCCCGTGTTCAGGGAATTTTGGAATATTATAACCAATGGATCCACTATCGCAACTGGCACTTCCACACCGTAGGATGTAGGCCATCAGGCTTGGGGAACTTGTCTGCCTTCAATCCCATATTGTTTCATGTTTCCATATTGATATTGATAAGTTCCACCCTTTCTATTACCTTTGAATTACCCGTCTCTATAGGGATGGTACTAGTGTCCTCCACTGCGATGAGGCAAAATATTGATTTAGCATCTCCACCATTTCTGTATTCCCCACTATTAACTCTCTGGTTTCATCTTCCTTAGCAACTCTCTTCCCTTTTACTACCCAGACTAGAACATCTCCGTCCTTCCCCTCAGTTCAAACTTAACCTTCTCAAGAGTCAAGAATTCCAACAGGTCCCCCCGCCACACCAGGGCACAGGGTGGAGAGGCTGCCCTCCAACCCAGCAGGATCCGCCTTCAGGCGATCAACGAGGCACCCGTTTCCAACTCTGGCTGGTCCGACACCCCGAATATGGCCACCTGGGGGCCCGGTTTCACGTGCACCACTTTAGAAATTACCCTAAAAACCTCCTTCCAGTAATCCTCCAGCTTTGGATAGGACCAAAACATATGAACATAATTAGCACCCCCCCCCCCCCCCCCCCCCACAACGTTCACACACATCTTCTACTCCTTCAAAGAATCGGCTCATCCTCGCCCTCGTGAGGTGTGCCCTGTACACCACCTTCAGCTGTATCAGCCCCAACCTCGCGCACAAGGTGAAGGCATTTACTCTCCGGAGCACCTCTCCCAACTCTTCCTCCCACTTTGCTTTGATCCCTTCCAGTGGTGCCTTCTCCTCTTCCAAAATAGTTCCGTAAACCGCTGACATTACCCCCTTCCCCAGTCCCCTTGACATCAGCACCTCCTCCAGTAATGTGGAGGCCGGCTCCACCAGGAAGCTCTGTATCTCCTTTCCGGCAAAATCTTGAACCTGCATGTATCTAAACATTTCCCCCTGCTCCAGCCCATACTTTGCTTCCAGCTCCATCAGTCCTGCAAAACAACCCCTAAGAAACAAATCTTTTTGTGTCTTAATTCCCTTCTCCTCCCATTTCCAAAAACTGCCACCCCACCTCCCTGGCTCAAATCTGTGGTTCCCCCGAATCGGCATTTCCCTTGACCCTGCCCCCAACGCGAAGTGTTGGCAAAACTGCCTCCAAATTCTCAATCAAGCTGTTATTACCGGACTCCCGGGGCTATTGGGAACAGTGCTGTTGCTACTGCTTTCAATCTCGACCCCCTGCACAAACTCTCCTTCATTCTGACCCACTGGGAATCAACCCCTCTGGCCCAGCTCCGCACCTTCTCCACATTCGCTGCCCAGTAATAATACATCAGGTTCGCAAGACCCAAACCCCCTGCCTGCCTTCCCCTCTAGCAGCACCTTCCTCACTCTGGCCACCTTCCCTCCCCATATGAATGAGATAATCCTTCCCTCAATCTCTCTGAAAAAAGCCTTTGGGAGGAAAATCGGCAGGCATTGAAAAATAAACAGAAATTGCGGCAACACGTTCATTTTAACTGTCTGTACCCGACCCACCAGTGACAGAGGCAGACCATCCCACCTTGCCAGATCAGCCTTCACTCTCCACACCAAACTAGAAATGTTGTACTTGCGGAGCGCCCCCCACCCCCACTACTCCTGGGTAGCCTGCACACCCAGGTACCTAAAGTGAGTCCCTGCCCTACGGAATGGCAGCCCCCCTCACCCCTGCCCTACCCCCGGCCGAGACGCCACAAAATATTCACTCGTCTAGATTTAGTTTGTACCCCGAGAAAGACCCAAACACTCAAAACAGCTCCAATATTCCCCCTATCGACACATTCTGTTCCGGCACATATAACAGCAAATCATCGGCATATAAGGACACCCTATGCTCTATCCCCCCACCCCACTCTAGTCTTTTCCATACCCCCGAACTTCTTCATGCGATGGCCAACGGCTCAATCGCGAGTGCAAACAGCAGGGGGGACATAGGACACCCCTGCCGAGTCCCACGGTGGAGAGAAAAGTATCTCGAGCTGATGTTGTTTGTGCAGACACTCACCCTTGGCTCCTTATATAGTAGCTTTACCCAGTTCATAAATCTTGGCCCAATCCCAAACCGCTCCAGAACTTCCATCAAGTGCCCCCATTCTATCCGGTCAAACACCTTCTCAGCGCCGCACCATTAACTGACTAATGTTGTTCCGAATGCTTTGTGTATTCAGATACTAAGCTTTTAAAGTTGTTCCATTGTCAAATTTCCCTACTCTTTTATAATTCCTTGTTGCAAAAAAGACATTCACCCCTTGTCCCTCGCTTTATTTTCTGGTAGGTATCTGCCACATCACTAATCTGCACACCTACCTTCTCCTTTGATTTTATAATTTTCCCTGCAACTGAACCCCCCTTCCCACTCATACTCGTTAAAGGAAGAGAGGGGATCTGATCAAGGTATTTAAAATACTAAAAAGGGATTGATAAAAAAAAGACAAAATGCACCCTCTTGTGGGACAATCTAGAACGAGATTTAGGTTGAGAGGAGGTAGATTTAAAACTGAGATGAGGAGGCACTACTTCTCGCAGAGTGGTGAGCTTGAGGAATGTGCTGCCTCATAGTGCAGTGGAATCTGAATTAATAAATGGTTTCAAGAAGAAGATAGATATATGTCTGATTTTTAAAATGGGTTAAAGCGATATAGGGAACAGGTGAGGAGGATTTGAGACCAGGAAGAGATCAGCCATGATCTAATTGAATGGCGGAATAGGCTAGAAGGACTGAATTGCCTACTTCTGCTCCTAATTCCTATGTTCCTCCAACCCCCCCCCCCCAATTCAGCTTAAAGCCCTATCTACAGTCCTGGTTCTACGTTTCACCAGGATTCTGGTCCCAGCATGATTTAGGTGAAGACCATCCAATCAGAACAAATCCCATCTTCCCCAGTACTGGTGCCAAAGCCACATGAATTCAAACCCATTCTTCGCACAGCAATCTTTAAGCCATGCATTTACCTCCCTAACCTTATTGACTCTGTGCCAATTGGCTCATGATTCAGGTAGTAATACAGAGATTATTACCATTTTGGATCTGCTTTTTAATTTCGCCCCTAGCTGCTTGTTTCCCTTAACAGAACCTCTGTCCTTGTTTAATTAATTAACAATCTTGTTGTGCGGAGTTCCTCGGGGAAGAGTGACCATGATGGAATTCTTCGTAAGATAGAGAATGAAGTAGTCAAATCAGAAATAAGGATCCTGAAATTTAATAAAGGGAACCATGAGGATATGAGGCGCAAATTGGAAAGGATAGATTGGGGAACCTCACTAAAGGGTAGCCAATGTTTCACATTTAAAGAACGTATGCATGAATTACAATAATTATTCATTCCTGTCTGGTGCAAAAAGAGGAAAGGTAGCTTAACCATGGCTTAGAAAAGAAATTAGGAATAATATTAAATCCAAAGAGGAGATATAAAAAGCAACGAGCCTGAGGACTGGAAGCATTTTTGAATTCAGCAAAAGAGGAAAAAAAATTTGATCAAGAGGGGTAAAATAGAGTATGAGAGTAAAACTGCAGGGAACTGTAAAAGCTTCTAAAAAATGTGAAGAGAAAAAAATTAGTAAAGACAAATTTCACCAGTCAGAAGCTGGGGAAATTAAAATGGAGAACAAAGAAGAGGCAGAAGAGTTCAACACATACTTTGATTCTCCGTTCACAAAACAGAGCACAAATAACCTCCCAGAATTGTTAGGGAAGCAGAGGTCTAGTGAGAGGGCGGAATTGAAGGAAATCAGTATTAGTAAGAAAATGGTGCAGGAGATTTGTGTCGTAGAAGCCCGACAGGGCAGAAGGAGACCATTCAGCCCATTGAGTCTGTACCAACTCTCTGAAAGACCACCCGATCCCCTGCCCGATCTCAGAACCCCCCTCCCCCCCTAACATTTGGACAGTAAGTTGCAATTCAGCATGGCCCATCCACCTAAGCTGCACATCTTTAGACCGTGGGAGGAAACCCACGCAGACACTGGGAGAAAGTGCTGCACAGTCAACCAAGGCTGGAATAGAACCGGGGTCCCTGGCGCTGTGAGGCAGCAGTCTAACCACTGTACCGCCAAATTAATGGGTTTAAAAGCTGACAAATCACCAGGGCCTGATAATCTTCATCCAGAGTATTAAAAGAAGTGACCCTGAAAATATTGGATGCATTGATGGTAAACTTCCAAAATTCTATAGACCCTGGAGCAGTTCCGAGATTGGAGGGTGGCAAGTGTAGCCCCACTGTTTAAGAAAGGGAGAGAGAGAGAGAGAGAGAGAGAGAGAAAAAGGGAGAATTTCAGACCAGTTAGCTTGACATCAGTAGTGGGGAGGTTGCTAGAGTCTATTATAAAAAAATGTGGGACTTCCGGTGGCAGCCATGGAGTGAATGGTTGCACATTTGGTGGCGCCCGCTCAAGACGGTATTTTCTGGTCTTTTCCCCGTCTGGAGGGTGAAGTTTCTGATGGAAAGAGGTGTAGGAGTAACTTTAGAAGGTGTTACTCCTCTGGTGTGGCTCCATGAACTAGGAGTTGGGCGAGAAGACTGAGCTGCTGGAACAGGAGAGTCTTCGTGGTGCGCCACAAGATAAGATGGTGGAGGGCAAGGGGTCTGCCCTGCCCACCCAGTGGTCAACAAAGCAGCTTGTGGAGTTCAGCCAGCAGAGGAAGGAGGCCCTGGAAGACATGGCCAAAGTGATCGAGCCGATCAAAGCAGGGATCGAGAGAGTGGAGCAGAGGCTGGAGTCCCAAGGGCCGGGCGATCCAGAAAGGAGGAGGCGGTGGAGGAGCACGAGGAGCAATTGGCATCACCGTTGGCTGACGGGAATGATGCATGAGACCCAGAAGAGGCTGAAGAAGGTGGAGGATCTGGAGAATTGCTCCAGAAGGCAAAATCTGAGGATCGTGGTAAGGGCATACAACAAGGCTAGGCAGAGGGGAGGGGACACCCCCTAAAGTATCGCAGGTTTCCAATGCCCTGATATTGAAAAAGGACACAAAAACCCAGAGCAGTGTGGGTTGTACTGCCCGATATCGCCATTGAACGTAGACACCAAGTTGTTGGCGAATGTGTTGGCTTTGAGAATTGAAGACTGTGTCCTGGGAGTGATAGGCAAGAACCAAACGGGCTCTTGAGAGGCAGCTGTCGGCGAATCTCCCAATCCTTGTCCTGAAGACGGTCTTTAAAAGGATTAGTGCACTGATTTCTGGGTTTGTGTGGGCGGAGGGGGGGGGGGGGGTTGGATGCAGGCAGGGAATGAGCAATTTGGTGACCTGTTTATAGGGGGCAGATTGGCGAAGTTGAACATAGAACATTACAGCGCAGTACAGGCCCTTCAGCCCTCGATGTTGCGCCGACTGTGAAACCCCTCTAAAGCCCATCTACACTATTCCCTTATTGTCCATATGTCTATCCAATGACCATTTGAATGCGTTTAGTGTTGGCGAGTTCACTACTGTTGCAGGCAGGGCATTCCACGCCCTTACACCTCTCTGAGTAGGACCTGGAGGAAGAATATGAGCTGCCTAAGGGGGACGGTTCTAAGTACCTGCGGGTCCGGGATTTGGTGAGGAGAGGTGCTAGCTTTTCCTGGTCTACAAGTTTATGGATTGCGAGGGGACCTGGGCAGGAGATATAAAGCGCTAGTGGGAGGAGTTGTGAGGGGAGGTAGAGGCCGGGACATGGCCTGAGGGCCTGCGGAGGTTGAATGCATCCTTGTTGTGTACGAAGCTAAACCTCATTCAGTTAAAGGTAATTCATAGAGTATATATGACAGCAGCACGGATGAGTAGGTTTTTGATGGTGCAGAGGATAGGTGTGCGCGGTGTATGGAGGTCCACGAATCATGCCCACAAGATTTGGTCATGTCCGAAGCTTAAGGGGTTCTGGCAGGGGTTTGTGGACATAATGTCCAAGGTGCTGGGGATGAAGGTGCCCCATGTCCAGAAGTAGCGATTTTCAGGGTGTCGGAAGACACGAGAGTCCAGGGGCGAGGGTGGGTGTTGGTTATTTATGTTCCACGATTTTTCTTCAGTTTTGGTTTGTTTTTATGAAGTCGCCTGAATAAAATATTTTTAAAAATAAATTATTATTATTAAAGATGTGGTAATAGAATATTTGGAGATCATTAACAGGATTGGACAAAGCCAGCAATTAAAAAAGCAAATCAAGTTCAATTATGTAACTGGTTAGATCAGGGAAAACTATGGATGTGGTGCACTCGAATTTTCAGGTTTTTTTGATAAGGTCCCTTGTAAGAGGTTCGTGGGCAAAATTAAAGCATTTGAGATAGGTGGTAATACATTGGCATAAATCAAAAATTAGTTGACAGACAGGAAACAGGGTGGGAATAAATGGTCATATGGCTTTCAATGCAAGAGAATTTGACTTCAGAAATAGGGAGATCTTACTGCAACTATATAAACAAAATTGTGCGCAATTTTGATTTCCCTACCTGAGAAAGAATACACTTGCCATAGAGGAATTGCAGCAGAAGTTCACTAGGCTAATAGCAGGGTTGATGGGACAGTCCTATGACAGAGATTGGTTCTACTGGACCGGTATTCACTGGAATTTAGGAGGAGATCTGATTGAAACATATAAAATGCTAACAGAGCTGGACTGACTAGATGCAAGGAGGATGTTTCTCGTGGTTGGGGAATCTAGAACCGGGGACAGTCTCAGGATGTGAGGCAGACCATTTAGGACTGAGGTGAGGAAACATTCCTTTACTCAAAGGGCAGTGAAACTGTGGAATTCTTTACCACTGAAGGTTGTGGAGGTCAAGTCTCTAAACGTATTCAAGAATAGATACATTTTTAGATTTTAATGGCTTCAAGAGGTATGGAAAGCGGAATCCAGCATTGACATGGACCATCAGCCATGATCACATTGATTGGCGGAGCAGATTCAAAGGGCCAAATGGTCTATTTCTGCTCCTAGTTTCTATGCCAATAATTTCCCATATCAGTACCGTTCTCTCTTAGCTTGTCTCGACACCTTGCTACACAGACTTTGATCCCTTGCCCCTACAATTTCGCCTTGTACTAATGGTAAATTAGTCACAAGTGCACAAATGAATTATGGATGCTTTTATCGCAATTTGGAGATGGCGGGCTGTGAGGAGAGTATACTTTCCACCTAGGAATAATTAAATCTGGGTCGGTGCAAGAATATTAGGTGCCCGAGGTGAACCTTCAGCCTTGCTACTTTTGAAGATTATGCATTAGTATGAATTAAAATTCTGCATTTATAATCAGATTTATTTTACGTGGAATATTGTATTATTGTACATTCGCATTGTTCTACACTTTTCACAGGATATGCACTAGCAAAAATGTAGTGTGTGTAACGTGGCTCACATGTTGTAAGACTATCTTCCTGCAACAGTTACTAGATGATTTTATGGCCAATTGAAAGTAAAGTAAAGTTGCCATCGTCCCAGATGAACACAGGCTGCTTTCTCCTCTGAAGGGGCGAGCTGACTGGCACTGATTTAACCTGAGGATCATTACACCTCAGACAAGGGGACAAGGTTGAGAAGGCGAGGCCTTCATGAATAACCTCAGCCGGTAAAGGAATTGAACCGGTGCTGTTGGCCTTGCTCTGCATCATGAACCCGCTATCCAGCCAACTGAACTAAACCGACCCACCACTACGATAACGTGGGCTATTTAAATTATGTTCTTTGACATTATTTAAATACAAGTTGATTCTAGTTAGTCATTTGGATGTATAGAGAAAACAAGCCAACACCATGGCAGTCTGAGCTTGATATTAATAGAGCCATTCTGGGAAGGAGTATTGCCTGCAGAGGACAACATGACTTAACTCAATAATACCGAAAACGTACCTCAAACATGCACACTATCAGGAGTGACTGCCATGGAAACTTTGGCTACTTTAGACACAAAGACCAATTGGAGCAACTGATCTGTGGCCCAGACTGAGATCAGATAACTCAGCACAGACCCTGAATTGAAGTTGGGGCTTCCGGTTTGATATGATTTAATGTTTCTTCAATGCACCATCAAAACATTTACTAACACAAGATCAGAATAAAAGAAGCTATCTAGGAGCACTTTCAACTTGTTGTTTTGTAACAAAGATTTGCAACACAACTAAACACAAGCAACTTGTCAGTTTCTGTTTAATATTTCATACCATAGGTGAGCACTTGGAGAGCACATTATACAGCTTACTTGAATCTAATGCAATCAGAGGAAACAAAAATAATTCCACTGATAAAAAGCTCATAACAGTTTGAATACTGCGAACATAAATAAATAAAATTTGTAAAAAGGTTACATGAAACAGCTTTGGACGGGAATGATATTTTCATATACATTATATACATTTAAAAAATGTGACTTAAACCATAACTGCATCCCCAAAGTCTACATGGCTAATAAGATATGCATTACACATCTGTTAATTTACAGAATTGGCAAACTTTACCAGTATAATACAACATAATTGAGTGTATACAAGAACAACTTCGTTTTCTTCTATTACAATGTTCTCAACTATGACCATTTTAGTTTTACAAACGGACCATTTTCTACTCAAACTTTTGACAAATTCTTTTGAATTGAAATAAGGCTCCAAATGTTGCACAAATTGCCCCACTGAAAAGACGTGAGCTAAATTAAAAATGAGCACACTTGTCCTGCAGAGCTATATACATCTCCATTCCGATTGCTTGCTCTTCTGTGACGTTAGTGGTGTGTTTGAGTTTCTTAATTTTATGTCCCGTATGGTATCTGGAGAGAATCTTAATAAGCAATGCAACACTTTTGGAGCAAAAATTAACAGGAAAAACGGTTTCACACAATTAGTGAAATTACTTTGCGCCAACTTTCTTTTGCATCTTGTAGATCAGCAACAAATACTTTCTACATAAAAAGGTTAAAAACTTTGTAAACCTTCTAAATAAATCTTGTGTCATTTCCATAACAAAATTAATAGTGCAATAAAAATGCATTTTACTTTATCTACTTGGGGCTTTACATACAAGAACCCCATGTTATTTTTCCAAGCAGGGTTTTAATCCAAGTATGTGCCTTTAAATGTGAAAATTCATACAACTTTAACTCTTACATAGTGTATAATTGCATATACCCACACAGAAGCACTTGGAATGTGTACCATTGTTTGGAGCCTGGCAGATATGTACTGCATTCTAGGTGCCACAGACCAAATTAACTTTTCAAATTGTACTTTAACAATTATATGATTCTTCAGTGATCCATGTCAGCTGCAGTTAGACAATCCCACATCTCTCAAAGCAGAGATGTATTTCAGGACACCCTTTAGGCAAGAAAACAAAAAGTGCTGTGAAACAACCATGCATGTTTGGTTGAAAATCAACCAAGGTGCATAGAAGTACAAATGGTCTGACCAAAATATATGTTTAATTAATAACAACAAAAGCTTCATCGTGCATCACTTTCTTGGTAATTGCGATAGAATTATAGCTTAGCTCACGTTCATAAGAATATAATATAATGAAGCCAAAAAAGAAAGTAAAACAAGTATTTTATACAAGGACATACCAAATAAAATAGGACAAGATGGAAGGGGATTTATTAGCTCAATATTAAGCAACAAAGATTGCCTTATGATTACGGTTAACAAGTAATTACTAAGCAGCAAGCATAATGGGAACTGGTTGCAGAAACTGGAATGGTAGAAAAACAGTTGAAGCAAATCTGTATGGTTCTACTGTGAGGGGAGCAGGAAGAGATTTAATGAGTTGCAACAAAGTCTTTCTTCATCCCGATTTATATGCTCTAAAGCAATCCAAATTTTGCAACATCAGGGCAAACTCTGAGAAAGAAAACTCTCCTTTTCTCTTTCTGGAATCACAATATTGTTTCTTGTATAAACTCAATGCCCTTAGCCGAAAACTCAGATCTGACAGTGACTAAACAGCATACATTTTTGAAAAAAAAACATGACCAGCCTGTGCTTTTACTGCTTAGAATTGGAAAACAATGAATAGATATTCTGTAAAGCAGGAGCTATTGCCATTGGGTTTGACAGTCTAACAGTAAACACAATACACAATGTTGCTTTGGTTTATCTATATCGGTGGCTGGAAATTGGGAAGTTTAAGCAAATGTTTCTCGGTCACTTCCAAAAGTAGCAAAGAAACACATCTTCAAAATCTGTAGTACCTTTGTAAAACACAAAACCAAGTCTCTATCTAATAAGCCATCTGAAATGTGCGCGGAGATGGAACTAATTTATTTCAATTCTACACAATGCCAATGGTCACTTCTTTAAATAGAGTGTACTGTTTTCACCGAATATTTAAGGGACCTCTATTTCCTGTGTGCTTCTAATTTTTTGTTTTACACAGATTGTTTTTAAATGGTAGCTCCACAATCTACTCTATCCTGTACTATATTACATATTGACAAACTAGTCAAAAGAGCATGCTCTACATATATAGAGGAAAAAGATCAAATTGGGTGATTCTGTGGAACATTTACATGTTCAGGAAACATTTAACTGTTCAACAAGCTATTTTTCTTTTGGTTGACAGCTATCTTCACTATACATGTTTCATTGTAAAAGCCCCACAACTATCACTATAAACGAGTAGTCATTCACAGGAGTCACATTTTGTTAAGGTCTTTTTCCTATTTTTAAGTGTCGACTTTTCCAAAGGTTCCTTCTGGTGGCCTGTAATGTTTTGGAAAAGCCTTCAATTGTAGAATATTAAACGCATACTTGCGACATCCAACATTCTTCATCGTGTTTTCTCGGCGACAACCCTCGCTGGGGAAGAAACAAGTACAGAGAATGATAGCAGCAAAGAAAAAAAATGATACAAAAAAACTCTTAAGACAACAACAAGATGGGTATTTGGTTAATAAAAAGGGCAACTGAATGGGAAGTAGTGATTATGTAATTATGTGCTTTATAGAGTAGTACTAGATTGCTCAGGTTTGTAGTCATGTTTTTAAAAAGTTAGCTTTAAGCCAGGTTTGAATCCAATTATAACACACCCAAAATCATTGATTAGATCCTCCTGTTCAGAATTACATCAATGGTTTATACTGACATCAAATACCTGTGTCCACAAATTACAGATCAGCAGTTGAATTATATAAAAATGGTTATAAATACTCCCAGTTTGTTGACCTGTGAATGTCACTGGAAATAATGGCAGCCCAATGCAACATGTTTCTGATAACGTCAGAGCTGCCAAAGGAGGAGTTATTTTCAAAATCAACTCCTCCTTGTGTGAAAGCTAAGTGCACTTTATGTTTAATGGGTAAAGTAATTGACCAGTGTGAACATGAATCACAGACCAGGAGAAGTTACAGGGTTGATCTATTGTGTGTGCTGAAATAACTAGCAACATTTAGGATACTTATAAAAAAAAATCACTGGTGGCTAAAGGTTAGGAAAGTGGAAAATCAGCAGGGCTCCTGTTTCTGATCATGAGACAGTGGCTAGAAATACAATCACATGGGTGATATGTTAAGGCAGGATCAATGACTCCACGGTCAAATATCCATCAACGCTCTCACCTACATTAGGATTGGATTAGGTTGGTGAGGTCTTGAAGGCCGCTTATGTAGTGATGAAACACTGCCTTCAGAAGAGGATTAAAGGGAAGAATATACAAGGGCATTTGGTTAATAATCATACAGCACTGGAGGTAGCCGTTTAGATCACCTGTGTTGGCTTTTTGTAGAAAACTATCCACTTAGTCCCACTTCCCTGCTCTTCCTCCATATTGCTGCAATAGATCTATATCATGCTGAAAATGTTACTGATTGATACTCACTTATACAGACTAAATGGGTGTGCTATAAAGGCAGAAGCAGAATGCAGTACAACAGATGCCTTCTATTTACACAAGCAAATTAGTTGTCATGGGAAATCTGCTCAGATGTCTGAACAGATCTTTCTTTAATAGTAAAGCATTTCTTATGCAAGCAAGTCACATAAGTCACAAAGCAAGTTAGCCCAAAAATGGCCAACATACATTTTAAAAGAGTATAATATTTCAAAATAATTTTAAATACAATTTTATTTTGTTAAATACAGACAAGCAGTTTTGAAGAGGTTTTACCACTTATGCGGTTTATTCCAAGAAAGTGCTGTGGTTTCAGAACTCAACACAAAAAGAAAATTACAATAGAACAGTCACACAACAGCTAACAGAAATGTTCTGACTGCACTAGAATGTGTAGAAAGGGATTAAATAAATTTCTTTAAAACACAGTATATGCGCTGTTCTTTTAGTTTAGATATATTTCAAGAAACTGAGGGGCTTGTCATATGTTTCTATTACAAGAGTTTAATGTATACAATTAATAGAATTTTTCATACATCCTCTATTTTAAGCTTTGATAAAATATATACATAAAGTACAGTGTAAAGTTTGACATTTGTAAGGCAAGTTTTAAGATGGACAATACTATTGCACATCCTTCCATTCGGTGGCTGAGTAACAAGTAGCTAAACTTGTTTTTTAAAACCTAAAAAAAAAGTGGCTTCTCTTCATTGGCATCGAAATCTGGCCAGCAGATACGCCAGGCTCAGAAAGACGCATACAATCATTAAATTGGGGCTAAGAGCAAGTAAAGGGATGGAATAAAGGAGGCTGGGGTCAAGCCTGCAATCACGGATGGGCACCAGGCCACTCAAGTTCTTCTGTGTGACTACCTCCCGCGTTCCAATGCTGTGAAAAGGGAGAATGTAGGAAATGGCAAAGGGGGAGAGGGTTTGGGGTGGTGGTGTTGGAAGAAAGCAAAACAAGCATGCAGCAAACACAGCATAAAAAGAATAGGCAAGAATATTTAAAATAGAAGGGTGGGGGGGGGGGGGGGGTGGAGAGAAGGAGCAAGTTTAAAACAAAAATGAAGTTCACAGATACAAATTACAGGAGAAATTAGAAAGGGAAGCACCAAAACCAGCAAATGAAAAGAAAAGTGACAAAATTAACACATTAGAAAGAGAAAGAGTGAAAAGAGAAAAAAAGAGAAAAGTTGAAAATTCAGAAAGAATGACAATGGTTTCTCATGTTCAGTCTGTATGCATCAAGTACATGCTGCACGTTTGTCATGCCTGATCATGCGTCTAACTATACAAGCAAACTGAACGTGAATAACCATCCTTGTATTTAACCCTTTCTCACCTTCAAAGGGAAAGTAAATTACACAAAGATGCCTCAGAAATGAAGTTGTTCTTTTAATTTATCTAGAATGTTTCCTGCAGGTCACAATGTGGTGAACAGATGTATTTGGTTGCTGTTTCTCGTGTAATAGTAAGCTTATTCTTTCAGAAAGCTGAAACATTTTTGGGGGGGTGGGGGGAATGTGGAAAATATTCACACTATGTTTACGATACCAATTTCGCAAACATGGGAAGTTGTATCATTTGATGAGAATTGGGTTGGAATTTGAAGTATGAATGTTAGCTTTATATTCAACTATAATGGTTAGAATGTTCTTTAAATAATTTAGTTGTCAGAAAAAAAAAGGCAATCATTTAGTTGGAGAAATTTAGACCACCAGCTAAAATCCCCTCTGAAATATTTAGGTGAGACAGGGTTAAATGACAGGTAAACAGAGAAAGGATAAGAAAACCACAAGAAACTTTGAGACAAGGTACACAATAAAACTAACCTTAAAACGTCAGTGAATGCAAACAGGGTTCAACCACAGTTGGTGGTGGGCCATTTACTGTGTTCTTATCCTTTCTTATAGATGTACAGCAAATTTAGAACATGTCCTTAATTAGTGCTGAAACGTTTTCAATATTTGAGCGCTATTTAAAGGGTTTCATGTTTATGATATTTGTAAAACATATGGAACAAAACTGATGAATAATGCATAAATGAGAACTCTAGAAACAAAAAGAAAAGCTCAAACAGTTCCTTAATTTGTCACATTCACGTAGCTCTGATGGACAAGTAACAAGCAATTTCACTGCTGCTGCGAACTGAGCGAATGCAACGAGAGCAAACTGCAGAAGAGTTTATTTTGTATAGACGATGCCAGAAGATTACATCTGAGCATACCATTCCAGCTATTAAAGCCACTTCTCCTTGCGCTCAATCATGTGGATCTCCTAATTCAACTTAAATGCTGATGGTAAGATTAGTTTTTAAAATGACACATCATGGCTTTCAATTTAATTACGTACTGCTTTGAAAAAAGACAAATTGTTCTATTTTATTTTATTTTTTTCTTGCCGTAGTTTCCCTGGAAGATGTAGCTGCAAAATGGGCAATATGAAGCTACATCATTTGCAAAGGCCTTTCCTGAGTCAGCCGTCAGTAAGCTCAGGGCACAGGGCAAATGATTCCACCATCCCGTGGGGTGGTAGCAGGCCTTCAGTTTTGTGTTTCCACACAGAACCAAAGCTGGGAACAGAAAGATTATATTCTCTGGGAACCACCAAGTGGAGAAAACTAGTAATTGATACACTTCTATCTGTTTCCACCATGCTGCTGTACCATCTCCATTCTCTGTCTTTCTGCCTCTCCAACACACCCTTCATAGCCCTCACCCCCACCCCACCACCAAGACAGGAGGCAAAATATCCAAATCCAGATATCTAGGAATATCCAAACTATTCACTGGGAGAGAAACTTCGATCACAGGCATTACATGATTGATGTTTGATCCATAGCAATAAACCTACTTGTGAAGTCACTGTGTGGAAATGCAGTTTTAAACCCTGCTCCACAGCACTAAGGGATAACCTACCTGTGAAGTCACTGTATGGAAATGCAGTTTTAAAACCCCGGTCTGTTTTTCTACATCAAAACACGTTAGTATAGAAAGGTATTTGATAATTGACTTGCATTATTGGAAAAAGCCTACCCTTTCCTTTACATAAAGTGAATCCACTCTCAACATTTTCCTAAAGATAAGCATACATCGTTCAATTCTCATCAAATGATGCAAAATAAAAGTTGAAACAAGGATTCCTTGATACACGAATTACACAATTATAAAACAATACTAAATGAAGAGAGATCTATTGGGACAGCAAAAGGCACTTGGTTCAGGTTGATTCACCAGAAAGTGAGAGGCACCTGAACAGCTAATGGAAGTTTTTCCTCCCTTCCTTCAGTCGTACAAGTTTTGGCTCCAACTGGACCATATTGGCATGGTTATCAGTCACTATTGTTAGTATACTGTTGTAAAACCCTCGTCTGTTCTGCGTTTTTTTCCTGCTGACTGCCTTTAATCTACAACCTTCTTGTTAGTTGCTGCAACAAGCAGGTTGCAAGGATAACCCCCAGGGTCACGGAGTTGTATCATGAGGAAACTGCAGCTGGATGGGCGGGGCTGTGGGAGGAACACTTTTTTTTTTAAGCGCTTACATGAATCGTTCAGAATAGAATTTTTTTTTTTTTTTTTTAAACAGTGCAGAAGGAGGCCATTCGGCCCATCGAGTCTGCACCGGCTCTTGGAAAGAGCACCCTACCCAAGGTTAACACCTCCACCCTATCCCCATAAACCAGTAACCCCACCCAACACTAAGGGCACTTTTGGACACTAATGGCAATTTATCATGTCCAATCCACCTAACCTGCACATCTTTGGACTGTGGGAGGAAACCGGAGCAGCCGGAGGAAACCCACGCACACACGGGGAGGATGTGCAGACTCCGCACAGACAGTGAGCCAAGCCGGAATCGAACCTGGGACCCTGAAGCTGTGAAGCGATTGTGCTATCCACAATGCTATCGTGCTGCCCACTTTAATTCATAGTTGGGAGTGAAAAGGGGGCAGCACGGTGGTGCAGTGGGTTAGCCCTGCTGCCTCACGGCGCCGAGGTCCCAGGTTCGATCCCGACTCTGGGTCACTGTCCGTGTGGATTTTGCACATTCTCCCCGTGTCTGCATGGGTTTCGCCCCCACAACCCAAAGATAGAACATAGAACAGTACAGCACAGAACAGGCCCTTCGGCCCTCGATGTTGTGCCGAGCAATGATCACCCTACCCAAACCCACGTATCCACCCTATACCCGTAACCCAACAACCCCCCACTTAACCTTACTTTTTAGGACACTACGGGCAATTTAGCATGGCCAATCCACCTAACCCGCACATCTTTGGACTGTGGGAGGAAACCGGAGCACCCGGAGGAAACCCACGCACACACGGGGAGGGTGTGCAGACTCCGCACAGACAGTGACCCAGCCGGGAATCGAACCTGGGACCCTGGAGCTGTAAAGCATTTATGCTAACCACCATGCTACCGTGCAGAATAGGTGGATTGGCCAAGCTAAATTGCCCCTTAATTGGAAAAAATTAATTGGGTACTCTAAATTTAAAAATCAATCTTTGAAAAGGGCCATCATGCTCTGACATCCTGTCTGATTTTTTTTAAAAACGCACAATGCCTGGCCTTGTCTTGTCTTCATCTTTAATCTGGTCAGATTACATTACAAAATCCGACAGGTGTTTGAAGCGTTGCAATAAAGGTTCCTCTGAACTGCCACTGTCAATTATTGTTTGAAACACAGCAAATTAACTCAGTTTTAAGTATATTAAAGTTAATGCTTTCACAACATTAAAAGACAAGCTAAAATGATCAAATTGGGGTCACAATATTTCCTCATGCAAACCAGTTAGAACTAAATATTTCAGACTATACAAAGTTCCCAAAAAGTGTTAAAGATGCCATACATTACCAAACTGGGTATAATCAGAAGCATATTTTTCCAGGACTGGGCACAAGTGAATCAGCTCCTGGGCTAAGGTGAAGTTGCTGTGAAGATTGAGGTGACTGCAGCTACTCCAAGATATAGAAGGGTTAGCCCTGTCAGCTGTGTCACTGCAGCAGCCTGTGGGTAAGGAGACCTGAACCCTAGGCTCTTCTCTAGTGTAGAAACATAGAAACAGGAGTGGCCATTTAGCCCCTCGAACCTATGCCAACATTCAATCTGACTAAACAAAATTTGGTTTTGAATTTAATTGACCCAAGCTCGTCAACCCTGAAAAGGAAATCTGACGTTTAAAAAAAAAACACATCCTTCTTTACCTACAGAATTCTGAGACTCAAAATAGATAATTTTGAAGTTTGATTTCTTCAGCAAATTTCCAATGTCCTTTCAGGAAAAATCACCCACTGACCTGCAGTTCTATAATTAGCTCACTCCACTATCCACATCTTTTCAGAATCGATCTGAGATGGCAATGGAAGGAATTGTAGGAGATGGTTAGTGCGACGAGTGAAAAACGCTCAAGGTAAGGTGCATGGTCCCATCCCACCAAGTTCTGATGTAAGCAGTGTGTTTGGGTGCATACAGATTTTATCAGGGGAGGGGCGGCTGTGGGCATGGGAAGATACAAAAAGCCTCTGCAAATTCTCACAGCTTGGAGACCATTAAAATATGAGGAAAGCAGTACACAGGGAAGGACAAGTTAATAAAAATACTGCGGATGCTTAAAATCGGAAATAAAAACAGAATATGCTGGAAAAACACAGCCGGTCTGGCAGCATCTGTGGAGACAGAAAAAGTCAACGAGTTTGTATGACCCTGGCTCCATATGGCTCTGAAGAGTCACACAGACACAACTTTAACTCGGTTTCTCTCTCCACATATATTGCCAGAACTGCTGAACTTTTCCACCATTTCTGTCTTTATTCATAACTCCGGATAGGAGGAACAGATTAGCAGCAAATGTACCCAAAGCAGGAAGTGATGGAGTCACCCCTGTTCCTTTCTAATCTAAACAATTTATGGTATAAACCTCCTTCAGAGATATATTTTTACTGCCCAGCACGAGGATTAGTTTATCTCACTGTGATAAATATAATTGTCATAATTTTGGTGCATTCCATTTCCCTGTGCAATTCACTGCATTCTGGTTTACAAATCTTTGCATTATTGAATAATTACTTTTCTGCAGTTTGCATCTTTCCGCAATCATGTGTGCAGTTTTGAATGGCTTGCCAACAAATGAAAGCTTACCTCCTCATGCAGTCCAGGGCCTGCGTGAAGACCTGAGGAGCCATGCCATGCTCATGCTGCAAGATCAGGCACTGTTCCAGTGTGATCGACATAGCTGTCCGGTCCTTGGCACTTTTACAGCTTGTAAATCGAACACCATTTAGTCTACGACAAATCTAAGAACAGAAAATGAATTCAAAACTACATTAGGCGATTTGGTTTTTAATACCTACATTTCAAAATGAAGTACATTTCTAAGACAAAATAAGAATGCAGCAATGATACTGAAACGTATAAATCGACACAAGTGAAGGATAATAGAATCAATTGAGAGGTTCTGATAGCTTCATGAATGCCAAAAAGAGGACCATTTATACTATAGGAAAATAAGATTGCACATTATCACATATCCCAGGAATATTTCAAAAGTACATCATATTTATTGCTTTATCAGGCAACTTCCCATCTGGTAAGATGATGATTTGCACCATGGTGGTCAACTCTGTGTTAAGCATCAGGTGTCACTCAGGAGTAACAGTCTGGCACCCTTTGCTGAGGGTGGAGGAAGACAGTAGGATGAGAAGGTGCTCGAAGCACAATCCTGTGATTTCTCTGGGCCCTCTTCTCAGGCAGCTGATTGTTTTGTTTCTGCTCACTTCTTCTAATGCCCTTCCAAACCGTCAGCCTCCAGAGGTCACAACTGTCAGCAACTGTCAGCAACTGTCTCCCAGCTGTCAGTGTCAATATCTGACATCTTCGCCCGTGGATGTCCTTGTGAAATGAAATGATTGAATGAAATGAAAATCGCTTATTGTCACAAGTAGGCTTCAATGAAGTTACTGTGAAAAGCCCCTAGTCGCCACATTCCGGTGCCTGTCCGGGGAGGCTGGTACGGGAATCGAACCGTGCTGCTGGCCTGCTTGGTCTGCTTCAAAAGCCAGCGATTTAGCCTTGTGAGCTAAACCAGCCCCTGTAGCAGAGGTACTGGAACTCAGGAGCTCATGACACAGTCGTTACTTCACCATACGGTGGTCTTTAGGTATATGACAGCCATCCATCGAATGAATGTAGCCAAGCCAGCACACCGTCCTGACTTCAAACTACATCGCCATTGTTTCACTGTCACTGGATCAAAATCCAGGAATTCGCTCCCAAACAGCACTGAGTACCTACAGCTCAAGGCGGCAGATCCCCCACCTTTTCCAAGGCAATTAGGGATGGGAAATAAATGTTGGCCAAGCCAACGATTCCCACATCCTGTGAAAAGCTAAAGAAGAAAACAACAGTGGCTTAAGCAATGAGTGCACATTGATGGAATTAGCACACTCCAGGTCCCGAGTTGTTAACCATATCCTGCCAAGAGATGCCAGGAGGATGCATGAGACAGAAGGTGTAAACTGTTCAGCTTTTGCTCCTCCTTAGCAGATGTTGCCCAGGTCTCAGCAATGTAGAGGAGTGCACTGAAGTAGGCTTGGTGGACACGCAGTTTAGTGTACTCAGGTTTCTGTTGTTCCACACTCTAATTAGCTTGCACATAACTGTAGCTTTTGCAATGCGCATGTTGATTTCAGCATCAAATGATAAGATTGCTGGATTGTGGAGTCCAGATATGTGAAGGTATTAACTTCCAGCGTCACACTGCTGATGATGACACATGGCAGTGTGGCAACATCCAGGTCATTGATATTTATTTTCCTGATAGTCAAATCAAACACTTCACAGACATAAAAAACAAACATGAAAAATGTTCAACATGCGTGTGGAAACCAAAGCTTAAAGTAGAGCTGGGAGTCGGGATTCAGGAGCTTCCCTCACATCAGAGAAGAACTTTAAGGCAGAGTTTTGTAGGGCTTTTTTTTTTAAAGTAAGGGAAGCTGAATGAAGCAATCATTTGCAGGATAACAGTGTAGGACAATGATCAGAAGTAACAGAAGGAAAAAGATATTAAATGGTATGAAGTTAGGGTGAGTGATGCCACATCTCGAGGGAGAAACAGGGAAATGCAGTTTCCAATGTTCCCATTTTGGGGAATCTGGTCCACACAGAGAATGTCTTCTCCTAGTCCACACAGAGAATGTCTTCTCCTAGTCCACACAGAGAATGTCTTCTCCTCCTTACTAGCAGTGAAGGTGCATTTACTGGCAGTGAAGGTGCATGGGCAGCACGATGGCACAGTGATTAGCACTGGTACCTCAATGCCAGTCTAGGTAGGGTACTCTTTTGGAGGGTCAGTGCAGACTTGATGGGCCAAATGGCCTCCTTCTGCACTGTAGGGATTCTATGAGAGAGTCTGTCCACTTGTTGATACTAGTGCTCCTCAGTACAAGATGTTAAATACGGCAGTCAAGTTGGAGGAACATCTTGGATCTCAGATGACAAGTCTGAACAGCTTTCTGTCAGTCCTTGTGACGGCCTGAAGACATGTGATAGCAGCAAAGAGAAGAATACACCAAAGAGCATGGATGCCAGAACACAACCTTGTTTGAGCCCACTGCAGATCTCAGGTTCCGATGTTGCCGTCATAGCTGACCGTATCCATTATATTGTCATGGAAAGAGAACAAATTGAGCAGGTTTGGTGAGCTGCCAATTTTCCTCCAGCAATTCAAACAGACCACCTCTGCTCGAATGTCTTGATGAGCTCAATGAGGACAATATATAATGGGCTCCTTTGTTCACAGCATTTCTCTTGCAGATGATGGACTGAGAAAATATCAATTTAGTTCTTCCAATTCTGAAAGCACATGAGGAAATACTTTTTCTACAATGCACAGCAGGGAATTGCCTCAAGATTGTTGCCATCTCTACAGTTGCCCTCGCTCTTGTACAGGGTCACAATCTTTGCATCACACATATTTTGGGGCACAAACTCTAGAAGAGATAGGCACGTTCATATAGTTGCTGGTGTGCTAATTTCCCATGCCTGATCAATACAGCTGGCATAGTATCAGCATCTAGAGCTTTGTTAATGATAAAACAGGTCAATCATCTCAGTTCCAGGACATCACTGCAGGAGTTCCTCAGGGTAGTGTCGTAGGCCTAACAATCTTCAGCTGCTTCATCAATGACCTTCCTTCCATCTTAAGGTCAGAAGTGGAGATATTTGTAAATGACTGCACAATGTTCAGCACCTTTCATGACTCTTCAGATACTGAAGCTGTTCATGGCTAAATGCAGCAAGGCCTGGACAATCTCCAGGCTTGGGCTGGCAAGTACCATTTGCTCTACACAAGTGCGAGGCAATGACCATCTCCAGCAAGAAGGACGTAATCATTATCGATGACATTCAAGGGCATTACCATCAGTGAATCTCCACTATCATCATCCTGGTGGTTACCATTGACCAGAAACTGAACTAGCCAAATAAATAAAGTCGCTACCAGAGCAGATAAAAGGCTAGGAATCCTGCGGCGGGCAATTCATCTCCTGACACCTCCCCCATCAAAGCTCCCCCATTGTGGGTTTGATATTCAGTTGTGCCATGACAAGTATACTTTCTATGGGGTCTAGAACTTCCTTCTTCACTGATAATATTGCCAAGGTAGTGCTCACCTCATATGAGCGGCACGGTAGCACAGTGGTAGCACACTGTTGCTTCACAGTGCCAGGGTCCCAGATTTGATTCCCGGCTTGGGTCACTGTAGTGCAGAGCCTGCACATTCTCCCTCTGTCTGCATGGGTTTCTTCCGGGTGCTCTGGTTTCCACCCTCAAGTCATGCTGTTAGGTAATTTGGACATTCTGAATTCTCCCTCACACCCAAACAGGCGCTGGAATGTGGCGACTGGAGGCTTTTCACAGTAACTTCATTGTAGTGTTAATGTAAGCCTACTTGTAACAATAAAGATTATTATTAAATCCATTACTCCAACTGTTTATTGCAGGTGTGATAACTTTCTTTGCCTTCGTTTCCAATGAAACTCTTTTCTTTGCTGATGGGCCTTTCTGTAGTTTTGATTGCGTTATACATTCCCTGTGCCAGAATATCCACTGGTTCTTCAACAGAGTCATAACCAGTAGTCAGCAACGCATTGCCAAGCAGTCTGTTTGACTTTACTTTGAACAGCTCTTGGTGCATTCAGAGTTTTTCGCCTGGATCTCACAGGATCACGGAATTGTCCCGATGCAGAACGAGGCCATTTGTTCTTCGCGTTTACACCAGCTTTCCAAATGAGCATCTCACCTAATACCATTTTTCCCATCTTCTCTCCGTATTCCTGCACATTCTTCCTTTTCAGGTAATTGATTCCCTTTTGAACGCTTCAATTGAATCTGCCTGAACCACAGTATCAAGACCCTAACTACATGCTGCATAAAAATGTTTCTCCTCATATCAAATTTGCTTCTTTTACTAATTACTTCCCAATGGAACTAGCTTTTGCTAGTTCTATTGGGGAGGTTTTAAATTAGTATGGCAGAAGGTTGGGAACCCAAGAGTAGGCTCAGATTCAGATCAGAAACAGTGAGGTAGAACATTAGTAAGTGATGCAGTCAGTGACTCGAAAAGATAAAAGAAGCAAGGGGTAAAGTGGCCTTCAAAAGAAATTGAAAAGGAACTCCTGCAGTGATGTCCTGTAGCGGAGAAGATTGACCTCCAACCACCACAACCATCTTCCTTTGTGCCAGGCATAACCCCAACCAGCGGAGAGTTTTCTCCCTGATTCTCATTGACTCCAGTTTAGCTCGGGCTCATTGATGCCATACCTGGGCAAATATTGCCTTGATGTCAAGGGCAGTCACTCTCACCTCACCTCTGGCATTCAGCTCTTTTGTCCATGTTTGAACCAAGGTTGTAATGAGATCAGGAGTCGAGTGACCTTGGCAGAACCCAAGCTGAGCATCTGTGAGCAGATTATTTCTGAGTAAGTGCCGCTTGATAGCATTGTTGATGACTCCTTCCATCACTTTGCTGATGGAGAATAGACTGATAGGGTGGTAACTGGCTGGGTTGGGTGTGTCTCGTTTATGTACAGGATACACCTGGGCATTTTCCACATTGCCAGGTAGATGCCAGTGTTGTAGCTGTACTGGAACAGCTTGGTTAAGGGTGTGGCAAGTTCTGGAGAGCAAGTCTTCTGTACTATTGCCGGAATATTGTCAGGACCCATAATCTTTTCAGTACACAGTGCCTTCAGCCATTTCTTGATATCATGTGGAGCGAATTGCAGTGGCTGAAGGCTAAATCTGTTATGCTGGGGACCTCTGGAGGAGACCGAGATGGATCATTCACTCGACACTTCTGGTTGAAGATCGTTTCTCCCCCACAACCCAAAATAGGTAGGTGGATTGGCCACGCTAAATTGCCCCTTAATTGGAAAAATGAATTGGGTACATTTTTTTTAAACAGTAGAAAAAAAAAAGCTTTGTCTTTTGCACATATATGCTGGGCTCCTTCATTAGCGAGATGGGCATATTTGTAGAGTCTCCTTCTCTAGTGAGTTGTTTAATTGTCTACCACCATTCACAGTTGGATGTGGCAAAACTGCAGATCTTAGATCTGACGTGTTTGTTTGTTTGTTGTGGAATCGATTGGCTCTGTCTATTACTTGCTGCTTATGCTGTTTGGCACACAAGTAGTCCTGTGTTATAGCTTCACTATGCGAACATCTCACTTTTCAGTGTTCAGCCTGCACTCTTCATTGTACCAGGGTTGATACCCTGGCTTGGTGGTAATGGTAGGGTGGGGGATATGTTGGGCCATGAGGTTGCAGATTGTGGTTGAATACAATTCTGCTGCTGATGGCCTACAGCGCCTCATGGATGCACAGTCGAGTTCCTAGATCTGTTTGAAGTCTATCACATTTAGGTGGTAGTGCGATGGAGGGTATCCTCAATGCGAAGACGGGACTTTAGAACATAGAACATAGAACACTACAGCGCAGTACGGGCCCTTCGGCCCTCAATGTTGCGCCGACCTGTGAAACCATCTGAAGCCTATCTGACCTACACTATTCCATTTTCATCCATATGTCTATCCAGTGACCACATAAATGCCCTTAAAGTTGGTGAGTCTACTACTGTTGCAGGCAGGGCGTTCCACACCCCTACTACTCTCTGAGTAAAGAAACTGCCTCTGACTATATCTATCACCCCTCAATTTAAAGCTATGTCCCCTCGTGTTGGTCATCACCATCCGAGGAAAAAGACTCTCACTGTCCACCCTATCTAACCCTCTGACTATCTTATATGTCTCTATTAAGTCACCTCTCAGCCTTCTCCTCTCTAACGAAAACAACCTCAATTCCCTGAGCCTTTCCTCGTAAGACCTTCCCTCCATACCAGGCAACATCCTAGTAAATCTCCTCTGAACCCTTTCCAAAGCTTCCACATCCTTCCTATAATGTGGTGTCCAGAACTGCACGCAGTACTCCAGGTGCGGCCGCACCAGAGTTATGTACAGCTGCAGCATGACCTTGTGGTTCCGAAACTCATAATCCCCCTGCTTTTAAAGGCTAGCACACCATATGCCTTCTTAACAGCCCTATTAACCTGGGTGGCAACTTTCAGGGATTTATGTACCTGGATGCCGAGATCTCTCTGTTCATCTACACTACCAAGAATCTTGCCATTAGCCCAGTACTCTGCATTCCTGTTACTCCTTCCAAAGTGAACCACCTCACACTTTTCCGCATTAAACTCCATCTGCCACCTCTCAGCCCAGCTCTGCAGCGTATCTATGTCCCTCTGTATCCTATAACATCCTTCAGCACTATCCACAACTCCACCGACCTTCGTGTCATCTGCAAATTTACTAACCCATCCTTCTACACCCTCTTCCAGGTCATTTATAAAAATGACAAACAGCAGTGGCCCCAAAACAGATCCTTGCGGTACACCACTAGTAACTGAACTCCAGGATGAACATTTGCCATCAACCACCACCCTCTGTCTTCTTTCAGCTAGCCAATTACTGATCCAAACCGCTAAATCACCTTCAATTCCATACATCCTTATTTTATGCAATAGCCTACCGTGGGGAACCTTATCAAACGCCTTACTGAAATCCATATACACCACATCAACAGCTTTACCCTGATCCACCTGTTTGGTCACCTTCTCAAAAAACTCAATAAGGTTTATGAGGCATGACCTACCCTTCACAAAACCGTGTTGATTATCGCTAATCAACTTGTTCTTTTCAAGATGATTATAAACCCTATCTCTTATAACCTTTTCCAACATTTTACCCACAACCGAAGTAAGGCTCACAGGTCTATAATTACCAGGGTTGTCTCTACTCCCCTTCTTGAACAAGGGGACAACATTTGCTATCCTCCAGTCTTCCGGCACTATTCCTGTCGACAAAGATGACATAAAGATCAAGGACAAAGGCTCTGCAATCTCCTCCCTGGCTTCCCAGAGAATCCTAGGATAAATCCCATCTGGCCCAGGGGACTTATCTATTTTGACATTTTCCAAAATTGCTAACACCTCCTCCTTTTGAACCTCAATTCCATCTAGCCTGGTCGACTGAACCCGAGTGTTCTTCTCGACAACATTGTCTTTCTCCACTGACGAAAAATATCCATTTAACGCTTCCCCTATCTCCTCTGATTCCACACACAACTTTCCACTACTATCCTTGATTGGCCCTAATCTTACTCTAGTCATTCTTTTGTTCCTGATACACCTATAGAAAGCCTTAGGGTTTTCCTTGATCCTATCCGCCAACGACTTTTCGTGTCCTCTCCTCGCTCTTCTTAACTCTCCCTTTAGGTCCTTCCTGGCTAACTTGTAACTCTCAAGTGCCCTAACTGAGCCTTCATGTCTCATCCTAACATAAGCCGCCTTCTTCCTCTTGTCAAGTGCTTCAACTTCCTTAGTAAACCACGGTTCCCTTACTCGACAACTTCCTCCCTGCCTGACAGGTACATACTTATCAAGGACACGCAGTAGCTGTTCCTTGAAAAAGCTCCACATTTTGATTGTACCCATCCCCTGCAGTTTCCTTCCCCATCCTATACTTCCTAAATCTTGCCGAATAGCATCATAATTGCCTTTCCCCCAGCTATAATTCTTGCCTTTCGGTATATACCTATCCCTCCCCATTGCTAAAGTAAACATAACCGAGTTGTGATCACTATCACCAAAATTCTCACTACATCTAAATCTAACACCTGGCCGGGTTCATTACCCAGTACCAAATCCAATGTGGCCTCGCCCCTTGTTGGCCTGTCTACATACTGTGTCAGAAAACCCTCCTGCACACACTGTACAAAAACTGACCCATCTATAGTACTCGAACTATAGTATTTCCAGTCAATATTTGGAAAGTTAAAGTCCCCAATAACAACTACCCTGTTACTCTCGCTCCTGTCGAGAATCATCTTTGCAATCCTTTCCTCTACATCTCTGGAACTATTCGGAGGTCTATAGACAACTCCCAACAGGGTGACCTCTCCTCTACTGTTCCTAACCTCGGCCCATACTACCTCAGTAGACGAGTCCTCAAGCGTCCTTTCTACCGCCGTAATACTTTCCTTGATTAACAATGCCCCTCCCCCCCCTCTTTTACCATCTTCTCTGTTCTTACAGAAACATCTAAATCCTGGAACCTGCAACAACCATTCCTGTCCCTGCTCTACCCATTTGTCTCCACAAGGACACTCTTGAGGATTATTTTCCAATCTACACTAGACACAGGTGGTGTGCCGGAGGACTGAAGGAATGTGAATGTGGTTCCATAGTTTAAAAAGAGTACGAAGGAAAGGTCAAACAGTTATAGGTCGATTTGTCTTACTTCGGTGATGGGCAAATTGTTAGAATCAATCCTGAGAGATTGGATAAACTGTCACTTAAAAAGACAAGGACTAGTCATGGATAGTCAGCATAGCTTTGTTAAGGGAAGGTCATGCCTTGCAAATTTGATCTTTCTTTGAGGGAGTGACAAGGAGGATTGATGAGGTAATGAAGTGGATGTTGCCGATGTGGATTTTAGTCAGTGATTTGACAAGGTCGCACATGGCAGATTGGTCAAAAGCCCATGGGATACATGGTCATGTGTAAAAGTTGGTTTAGTAATAGGAAACAAAGGACAATGGTTATCCTTGCGAATGGAAAGCTGTTTCAAGTGGTGTTCTGCAGGGCTCAGTGTTGGAAATCCTGCTGTTTGTTTTATGTTTAAAAATTTGCACTTGAATGTGGAGGGACGCAATTGGGAAATTTGCAGATGACACAAAAATTGGCCATGTCGTGGATACTGTAGAATAGATGATAGCTGTAAGCTGGCACCTTCTCGGGCTACAAACTCAACATGAGCAAAAGCGAGATCTTCCCGGTACACCCACAAGTAGGGAGGGCAGCACTAATGGGACTGCCGTTTAAACGAGCCCGACACAAATTCCACTACGTGGGGATCCAAATAGCCCATGATTGGAAAGGGATCCACAAATGGAGCCTCACCAGTCTGACAGAGGAAGTAAAAAAGGACCTGCAAAGATGGAACACACTCCCACTCTCCCTTGGCCTGATCAAAATGAACGTACTGCCCAGGTACCTCTTCCTACTTAGATCCATTCCGATCTACACCCTCAAGGCCTTTTTCAAAGCACTAGACAAACTAATCATGGCATTCATATGGGGGTGTGGGGGAAGAGAAGAATGGCAGGATCCCAAAGAAGGTCCCACAAAAAACAAAATCCAGGGAGGGCTAGCCCTCCCAAACCTACAATTCTACCACTGGGCGGAGACTTCCGGTGGCGGCAATGTGGAGCTAAGCCGCACATTCGGCAGCTCCCGCTGAAAACGGACTTTGGAGCTCTTTTCAGGGCCCCCAACGGAGCTGTGTCAGCAAATCCCGACGTGGGAAGAGGACAGGAGTCGACCCCTACGGTCCTATGGTCCGGACCAGGAGTGGGGTAAGGAGAAAAACGGAGAAAGCACCCCTGAAAAAGCGGGGGAAGGAAGACAAAATAGCGGCCGGCAGAGACCCGGAGGATTGGAGGCAGTGGGCTCAGGAGCAGCAGGCGACTCTGCTGTGCTGCTTCCAGGAGCTTAAGTTGGAGCTGCTGGAGTCGTTGAAGGTAACCACCAGGGAGCTGATGGAGACCCAGACAGCCCAGGGGGCTGCAATCCGGGAGCTGCAGAAGCAGGCCTCCGAAAGGGAGGATGAGGCCGTGGCCATCGCGGGGAAGGTGGAGATGCACGAGGCGCTCCATAAAAGATGGCAGGAGCGGTTCGAGGAGCTGGAAAACCGGTCGAGGAGGAAGAATTTGCGGATCCTGGGCTTCACGGAGGGGCTGGAGGGGTCGGACCTGGCTGCCTATGTGGCGGTTATGTTAAACTCGCTGATGGGGGCTGGGTCCTTCCAGGGGACCCTGGAGTTAGAGGGGGCCCACAGAATTCTGGCTAGGAGGCCCAAGCCGAACGAGCCGCCACGGGCGGTGTTGGTGCGGTTTCATCGGTTCGTGGATCGTGAGTGTGTGCTCCGGTGGGCCAAGAAGGAGCGGAGCACCAAGTGGGAGAACACGGAGGTGCGGATCTTCCAGGACTGGAGTGCGGAGGTGGCGAGGCGGAGGGCTGGGTTTAACCGGATGAAGGCGGTGCTCCATAGACGGAGTGTGCAGTTCGGCATGTTGCAGCTGGCGCGTCTGTGGGTCACCTATAAGGATCGGCACCATTATTTTGTGTCCCCGGAGGAGGCGGGGCCGGGCAGGGCAAAAGGGCGGGCTTTCTGCGGGTTTCCCGCGCTGGGAGTTGGTGGGGGCGGGGCTGAGAAGCGCGGGTTGTTGCTGGCTGTTTTCTTTTCCCACGCAAGAGGAGGGGGGGGGGGGTGGAGACCCATTGACGGGCACGATGGAGGAGGGGTAGTCCCACGTGGGGAGGAGTCGGAGGTAGGGCGGGAATCGCCAGGGTCAGCAGAAGTTAGCTGGCTCACGGGAGTGCTATGGAGGGAGGGACGCGGCTAGGAGGGGTCCTAGCCTGGGGGGGGGGGGGGGTACCGGGTTGCTGCTGAAACGGTCAGGAAGGAGCGGAGGGGGGGGGGGGGGGGGGGGGGGGGGGGAGTT
The DNA here is from genome assembly GCF_902713615.1 of Scyliorhinus canicula. Classification (NCBI taxonomy): domain Eukaryota; kingdom Metazoa; phylum Chordata; class Chondrichthyes; order Carcharhiniformes; family Scyliorhinidae; genus Scyliorhinus; species Scyliorhinus canicula. The sequence continues at coordinate 26,602,173 of NC_052159.1, forward strand.
GCCGCTGTGGGAAGCTGGCAGAGCGGGGACGCTGGCCAGTGGTGGGCAAGGGATGGGGTATGGCTAATCGGCAGGGGAGGGGGGCAGGGAGCCCTCTGGTCAGGTTGATAACCTGGAATGCGAGGGGGCTGAATGGGCCGGTCAAACGGGCCCGGGTATTTGCGCACCTGAAGGCGGATGTGGCCATGCTCCAGGAGACACACCCGAGAGTGGTGGACCAGGTTCGGCTGAGGAAGGGATGGGTGGGCCAAGTATTTCACTCAGGGCTGGATGAGAAGAGTAGGGGGGTGGCGATCCGGGTGGGGAAGGTGGTGTCGTTTGAGGCATTAAATGTGGTGGCTGACAGTGGCGGGAGATATGTGATGGTGAGTGGTAAGCTGCAGGGGGAGTGGGTGGTGTTGGTGAATGTTTACGCCCCAAATTGGGACGATGCGGGGTTTATGCGGCGTATGTTGGGCCGCATTCCAGACCTGGAGGTGGGGGGCCTGATCATGGAGGGGGACTTCAACACGGTACTGGATCCCCCATTGGATCGATCCAAGTCCCGGACGGGTAGGAGGCCGGCGGCAGCTAAGGTGTTGAGGGGATTTATGGACCAGATTGGTGTGGGGGGGGGGGGGGTGGGGTGGGGGGGGGGGGGGGGGGGGGGGATCCCTGGAGGTTTGCGAGGCCAAGGGCCAGGGAGTTCTCGTTTTTCTCCTACGTACATAAGGCCTACTCGAGGATTGATTTTTTTGTCCTGAGCAGGGGGTTGGTTTCGAGGGTGGAGGATGTGGAATACTCCGCCATTGCCATTTCAGATCATGCCCCACACTGGGTGGACCTCGGGCTGGGGGAAGAGAGGGACCAACGTCCGCTCTGGCGCATGGAGGTGGGGCTGCTGGCAGATGAGGAGGTGGCAGAGAGGGTTCAGAGGTGTATCGAGAGGTACCTTGAGGCCAATGACAACGGGGAGGTTCGAGTGGGGACGGTCTGGGAGGCATTGAAGGCGGTGATGAGGGGGGAATTGATCTCCATCCGAACCCATAGGGAGAGGGGGGAGCAGAGGGAGAGGGAGAGACTGATAGGGGAGATGGTGCGGGTGGATAGGAGATATGCGGAGGCTCCAAAGGAGGGATTGCTGGGGGAGAGGCGTAGCCTTCAGGCCAGATTCGACATATTGACTACCAGAAAGGCGGAAGCTCAGTGGAGGAAAGCACAGGGGGCGGTGTATGAATATGGGGAGAAGGTGAGCAGGATGCTGGCACACCAGCTCCGAAAGCGGGACGCGGCCAGGGATATTGGGGGAGTGACGGAGAAGGCTGGGAAGGTGGTGCGGAGGGGAGTAGATGTTAATGGGGTCTTCAGAGACTTCTATGGGGAACTGTACCGGTCGGAACCCCCGGTGGAGGGGGGTAGAATGGGGCGTTTCTTGGACAAGCTGCGATTCCCGAGGGTGGAGGAGGAGCAGGTGGAGAGACTGCAGGGGGCCGATTGAGCTGGAGGAGGTGGTCAAAGGGATAGGGAGCATGCAGTCGGGGAAGGCGCTGGGGCCGGACGGGTTTCCGGCGGAATTTTATAAAAGGTATTTGGACCTGTTGGGCCCCCTATTGGCCCGGACCTTTAACGAGGCAAGGGAGGGGGGGCTTTGCCCCCAACTATGTCACGGGCGCTGATTTCCTTGATCCTGAAGCGGGACAAGGACCCTCTGCAATGCGGGTCATATAGGCCGATTTCGCTGCGAAACGCCGACGCTAAGCTGCTGGCAAAGATCCTGGCCACTAGAATAGAGGATTGCATGCCCGGGGTCATTCATGAGGACCAGACGGGGTTTGTGAAGGGAAGGCAGTTGAATACGAACGTGCGAAGGCTCCTCAATGTCATTATGATGCCGGCCATGGACGTGGAGGCGGAGATAGTGGTGGCATTGGATGCGGAGAAGGCCTTTGATAGGGTTGAGTGGGAGTATTTGTGGGAGGTGTTGAGAGGTTTGGGGAGGGGTTTATCCGGTGGGTGAGGCTGCTCTACGAGGCCCCGATGGCGAGTGTAGCCACAAATAGGAGGAGGTCGGAGTACTTGCGGCTGTACCGGGGGACGAGACAGGGGTGCCCCCTGTCCCCCTTGCTCTTCGCGTTGGCGATTGAGCCCCTGGCCATGGCATTGAGGGAGTCAGGGAACTGGAGGGGCCTGGTGCGGTGTGGGGAGGAGCATAGAGTGTCGCTGTATGCGGACGACCTGTTGCTGTATGTGGCGGGCCCGGTGGGGGGATGCCGGAGGTGATGAGGATTCTTAGTGAATTCGGGGGTTTCTCTGGGTATAAGTTGAATCTGGGCAAGAGTGAGTTGTTTGTGGTGCACCCGGGGGATCAAGAGGAGGGGATTGGTAGGCTCCCACTGAAGAGGCAGGGAAGAGCTTCAGGTACCTAGGGGTCCAGGTGGCTGGGAGCTGGGGGGCCCTGCACAAGCTCAACCTCACAAGGTTGGTGGAGCAGATGGAGGAGGAGTTTAAGAGGTGGGATATGTTACCGCTGTCACTGGCGGGGAGGGTGCAGTCCGTTAAGATGACGGTGCTCCCGAGGTTTTTGTTCCTGTTCCAGTGCCTCCCCATCCTTATCCCGAAGGCCTTTTTTAGGAGGGTCAACAGGAGTATCACGGGATTTGTGTGGGCGCATGGGACTCCGAGGGTGAGAAGAGTGTTCCTGGAATGGGGCAGGGATGGGGGGGGGGGGGCTGGCGTTGCCCAACCTCTGTGGGTACTATTGGGCTGCCAACGCAGCGATGGTGCGTAAGTGGGTAATGGACGAGGAAGGGGCAGCATGGAAGAGGATGGAGGCGGCGTCATGTGTGGGCACGAGCCTGGAGGCGCTGGTAACGGCGCCGTTGCCGCTCCCTCCAACGAGGTATACCACGAGCCCGGTGGTGGCGGCTACCCTCAAAATCTGGGGGCAATGGAGACGGCATAGGGGAGATGTGGGGGGCTCGATGGAGGCCCCGATACGGGGGAACCATCGGTTTGTCCCAGGGAGCATTGATGGCGGACTTCTGGGCTGGCACAGGGTAGGGGTTAGGAGGTTGAGGGACCTGTTTGTGGAGGGGAGGTTTGCGAGCTTGGGGGAGTTAGAGGGGAAGTTTGGGCTCCCCCCGGGGAACATGTTTAGGTACATGCAGGTGAGGACGTTTGCCAGGCAGCAGGTGGAGGGGTTCCCCTTGCTGCCCCCACGAGGGGTGCGGGATCGGTTGCTCTCGGGGGTGTGGGTTGGAGGGGGGAGGATTGTGGACATATACTGGGTGATACAGGAGGTAGACGAGGCCTCGGTGGAGGAACTGAAGGGCAAATGGGAAGAGGAGCTGGGTGAGGAGATCGAGGAGGGGACATGGGCGGATGCCCTGGAGAGAGTTAATTCCTCCTCTTCCTGTGCGAGGCTTAGCCTCATACAGTTCAAGTTGCTGCACAGGGCCCACATGACTGGGGCGAGGATGAGTAGGTTTTTCGGGGGCGAGGACAGATGTGCTAGGTGCTCGGGGAGCCCAGCGAACCACGGCCATATGTTTTGGGCGTGCCCAGCGCTGGGGGAGTTTTGGAAGGGGGTAGCAAGGAGGGTGTCGAGGGTGGTGGGATCCAGAGTCAAGCCAGGCTGGGGACTCGCAATTTTTGAGGTTGCAGTGGAGCTGGGAGTGCAGGAGGCGAAAGAGGCCGGTGTTCTGGACTTTGCGTCCCTCGTAGCCCAGCGGAGGATCTTGCTCCAATGGAAGGATGCGAGGCCCCCAAGCGTGGAGGCCTGGATCAATGATATGGCGGGGTTCATCAAATTGGAGAAGGTCAAATTTGCCCTGAGGGGATCAGTACAAGGGTTCTTTAGGCGGTGGCAGCCTTTCCTGGACTTCCTGGCGGAACGGTAGGGAAATAGGCCGGCGGCAGCAGCAGCAAGGGTGTTGGATCGGTGGGAGGGAGAACTGTGTACATGGGTTTGTGGGATGTGGCGGGTGTTATCTCTTTCCCTTTTGTTGTTTGGGTGTTCTTTTGTTTTTTTCTTTTGTTTGTAGTTGCTTTTGAAGTTGGGTGGGTATTGTTATTGGGGTGTTACCGTGGTTGTTTTGTTAATAGAGTTGAGATGTTTATATTTTGTAAAATTTCAAGAAAAATTATTTAAAAAAAAAAAAAATTCTACCACTGGGCGGCGACAGCTGAGCGAATAAGGGGATGGATCAAGGAGCCAGAAGCCGAGTGGTTGCGAGTGGAGGAGGCCTCCTGCAAGGGGGCCTCACTCCGGGCCCTCGCCACGGCGGCACTCCCACCCCCACCCACAAAATACTCCAGCAGCCCTGTGGTGATAGCCACCCTCCAGTCCTGGAACCAACTACGGCAGCAATTTGGCCTGACCAAAATGTCGAACAAAGCTCCCATCTGCAACAACCATAGATTCACACCAGCCCTGACTGACGCCACCTTTAAAAAGTGGGGACAGGACGGAGGGACACTGACAGTTGGGAACCAATATACAGACGCAGGATCGCAACACTGGACGAACTGACGGAGAAATTCCAGCTAGCCGGGGAATGAGCTAAGGTACCTGCAACTCAAAACTTCCTTCGAAAGGAGACAAGAACATACCCACAACCGCCACGGCAGACATTACTGGAAGAGTTACTGGATGGAAGCATCCGAGATAAAGGGAACTGTAGAGACATGTATGAACGACTGGTAGAAAGGGCCAACACCATACTGGGCGCAACAAGAAATAAATGGGAGGAAGACCTGGGGATTGAAATAGAGTGGGGACTCTGGAGCGAAGCACTGCATAGGGTCAACTCCACCTCCACGTGCGCAAGGCTCAATCTGACGTAAGTAAAAGTGGTACATAGTGCCCACTTAACAAGAACCCGAATGAGTGGGTTCTTCCCGGAGGTGGAGGATAGATGCGAACGGTGCCAAGGAGGCCCAGCCAACCATGCCCACATGTTCTGGTCTTGCCCCAGACTTGTGGGGTACTCGAGAGCCTTCTTTGAGGCAATGTCCGAAATGGTGGGGATGAGGGTAGGGCCATGCCCGAAAGTGGCGGTCTTCGGGGTATCAGACCAGCCAGATCTATTCCTGGGGAGGAGGGCGGAAGCCCTTGCCTTTGCCTCCCTGATCGGCCGCCGTAGAATCCTGTTTGGCTGGCGGTCAGCAGCACCGCCCAGAGCTGCAGACTGACTGTCCGACCTCTCGGAATCTCTCCAAATGGAGAAAATCAAATTCACCATCCGAGGGTCAGACGACGGCTTCCACAGAACGTGGGAGCCATTCACCCAATTGTTCTGGGACCTGTTTGTGGCCAACAAACATGCAGAAGAATAGCCAAGAATCAGGGGAAAGTAGCCAAGGCCCGGGAGAAGCAAGTAACAACACCAACACCAGATCCATTCCCATATTGCCCTCTCTGTATTGGACATAACTACAGTAATTATTTCTCCGGCACCCAAATGTATATGTACCTCCCCAGTTCGCCCCCCCCCCCACACACACAAACAGGTGCCTACTTATTTGTTAAACATAATATTGTTAACTGTACAGAATTGCTGTTTTTGAGCTAGTGCACAATATCCTACCCTTTTTTTCCTCATATATATATATACACACATTTTAATCTGTGTACATAACTGTAAATATACTATGTTCAAAAACCCAATAAAACATTTATAAACAAAATGATAGCTGTAAACTTCAAAATTATATAGATGGGTTGGTGGAGAAGGCAGGAAAGGTGCAGATGGAGTCCCACTTGAATAAGTGTGGGGTGATGCATTTAGGGAGGTCAAATAGTAAAAGGGAATACACAATAAATGGGAATATACTGAGAGGGGTAGATGAAGTGAGAGACCTTTGCGTGCAAGTGCACAGGTCCCGAAAGGTAGCAGTTCAGGTCGTTAAGGTTGTAAAGGAGGCATATGGAATGTTGTCCTTCATTTGCAGAGATATAGAATACAAAAGTAGGGATTATAATGGTGGAATTGTTAAGACGCTGGCAAGGCCACAGCTGGAGCATTATATGGAGTCCTGGTCACCACATTACAGGAAGGCCATAATTGCTCTGGAGACAGTGCAGAGAAGATTTACTAAAATGTTACCAGGGCTGGAGAATTGTAGCCATGAAGAGAGATTGGAGAGGTTTGGGTTGTTTTCCTTAGAACAGAGAAGGCTGAGGGGTGGCATGATTGAGGTATCCAAAATTGGGGGGGGGGGGGGGGGAGAGAAGAAAGAGAGAGATAGAGTAGACAGGAGGATCCTGTTTCCCTTGGCAGAGAGTTCAAAATCAAGCGGTCATAGATTCAAGCTAAGCGGCAAAAGGATTAGAGGGGGCAGGAGGTAGCATTTTTTTAATGCAGAGGGTGGTGGGGTGTCTGAATTCGCTGCCCGAGTTGGTGGTGGTGGAGGCAGAGACCCAAAAAAGTTCCTAGATCTGCACCTTAAATGCTGTAAACTGCAGGGCTATGGGCAGGATGCAGGAAAACGGGATTAGAAAGGGCACCTGGGTGTCTTTGGGTCAGCATAGACAAGATGGGCCGAATAGCCCCTTCTGTATTGTATCATTTCTATGGTTATGCAGTATGGTGGATGTTGATAAGAAGATGGCATTTCTGCTTTTCCTGAAAAGTCTTGGATGCATCTTCATCCGAGTGCACACCAGGGAATGATCAGTATCAACATCAGCCCAGAGGTGGCTGCATGCATTGAGAATACTGTTCAGAGAGCCACATCAGATCCAGCTGGTGCTAATGCCCTCATCTTGGGAGTCTCCGGGACACACCAAGGCATGGTTTGCTCTGAAATAAGGTGTTCATTACATATAGCTCGTGGCATTAGCAAAGTTCAAGAAATGGCTGTCTGAGTGAGGCGAGTGGTGGCTGACCAGTGGAACATGTCAGAGACAGCCTGCAGTGTCTGTTCTCCATGCCAATCAAGTTGGACTTATTAGTCATAGTAGCTGCCTCCAGTGTTATGTTCAGACGTACTTCAGTGAAACTGAAGAAGCCTCTCCAGCGCACAGGAGACGGCAACATTTATGAAAATCTTGGCCCGAATGTCAGGGTCCCCTTTGCAACATTCCCAGTTGAGTCCAAAGGAATGCACAGTACTATGTTTGGCACCGACATGGTTGCAGAAGTTGTTGAAAAGATGACATGTGTAGATACCAGTCCACTTTGAGGTCCACTCCAGATCTGACTTTTATTCTCAGTCTTCAACTCTCCGAATGTATCCACAAAAGGCAGTGGAGTTTTTCAACCCGAGCTGGGAATTTGGTTCATGAGAGCCAGGGCATGCCCACATGCCAGTAGGCCTGCACACTATATGTCTGGGGTCGAAACTCAAGAGTTTCTCTGAAGATTCAGCCTAGGTTGTGCGGGACCCAGTTTCCACATGTCACAACAGCTGACGGTTCATCAATTGAGAGGTTGTGCATTGACAGGGAAAGGCTTGTACATTTGGCTCTTTTTTTTGCATTGCTGCTAGCCAGCAGTGTGGGCTGAAAACGAGAAGCGAACGAACATGCAAAAGCAGAAAGCTTGCTAACTCTCTTCACCCACTAACTGGACACATCAACCTTTGGCACAAAAAGCTTTGATTTATGTAGATAAATACAGCCATATCTGCATGCACAGCACAGTTTTAAAAAAAAATTAGAGTACACAATTCATTTTTTTCAATTAATGGGCAATTTAGCGTGGCCAATCCACCTAGCCTGCACATCTTTGGGTTGTGGGGGCGAAACCCACGCAAACACAGGGAGAATGTGCAAACTCCACACGAACAGTGACCCAGGGCTGGGATCGAACATGGGTCCTTGGTGCTGTGAGGCAGCAGTGCTAACCACTGCCCCACTGTGTTGCCCTTTTACAGCACAGTTAAGTTCCCATAAACAGAAATGAGTCATTGACCGGATTGATTGAGCGAGAAATGCTCGCTAGAATGCCAGGTGAATTTCATTCTCTTTTTGACTTGTGTTACGGACTCTTTAATGTTGCAACAGTCTACAGGACCATAATGTAACATCTCAATTTGAGAATAGATTTGACAATACAGTACTTGCTCAGAACTGCAAAGGATGGGAATTGAAGCCAGCACCTCCAGGAATGTAACTAACTTATAATAACTGTTTCTATTAAATATTTATCTTTTTTAAACTTGCTGGCAATAGGAAAAAAAACTATTTATAATTAATTTAACAAGATTAATCAATTATGGTCTTAACTAAAATTTATCTTAAAAATAAAGTGGACTTCTTTAGTTGTAGAGTGAAAGGACCATATGTTCCTGTAGACACTTACAAGATATGTTGGCATATCCAGGAAAATCAATTAGACAGTAGAATTTCAAATAAATATTAATACCTTCTTGCCCACAATAATGACTTATATGAACTAGGAGGCCTTTCATACCTGTTCCACTACTCAATTAGATCATGGCTGATTTAATTATAACTTTACCTCCACATTCCCATCTTCCTGATAACCTCTCACCCCCTTGTTTATCAAGAATCTATCCATCTCTGCCTCAAGATATTCAAGGGCTCTGCTTCCACTGCCTTTTGAGGAAGAAGGTTTCAGAGACACTCTATCCTCAGGAGAAAATTCTCCTCAGCTCTGTCCTTTATGGGGAAGCCCTTCCTTTTAAACAGTGGCCCCTAGTACCAGATTCTCCCACACAAAGAAACATATTCACCAAATCCACGCCATCAAGACCCAATGTTTCAATCAGGTCACCTCTTACTCTTCTAAACTCTAACGGATGCAGCCTAGGCTGTCCAAACTTTCCTCATAAGACAACTCGCCCAATTCAGGTATCACTTCAGTAAACCTTCTCTGAACCTCTTCCAACATATTTACACCCTTCCTTAAATAAGGAAACCAATATGTGGCCTCACCCAATGCCCTGTATAACTGAAGCATAACCACCGCCCTACCTTTGTATTCCATTCACCTCACAATAAATTAGAACATTCAATTAGCTTTCCGAATTACCTATTGTAGCTACAGACTAACCTTTTGTGATTCATGCATTAGGATCCTTCTGTATCTCAGAACTCTGCAATCTCTCACCATTTAGAAAATGTTTTATTTTTCCTGTCAAAATGGATAATTTCACACTTTCCAGCATTATACTCTATTTTCAGGTCCTTGTCCACTCACTTCACCTATTTATATTCCTTTGTGGCCCCCTGGTGTCCTCTGCACATCTTATTATCCTCCAATCTTTGTTTCATCACAAATTTAGCAATCATACTTTCGATTCATTCAACCAAGTCATTTATATAAATTGTAAAAGTTTGAGGACCCATCACGGATCCCTGTGGCACACCACTTGTTACATCTTGCCAACCAGAAAAAGATCCATTTGTGTCTACCTTCTCGCTACAAGAGAGATCATGGAGTGTGGACCATCCGGTTCCCCGTGACCTCTACAGAATACAAACTTCCCCGGTAACGGGGAGGGGCCACCCCTTTAACAGGGGGAGCCCTCGTGGTATAAAAATCCTGACCTGGGTGCAAGTCGGGGGGCGGGGGGGGGGGGGGGGGGGGAGAGAGAGAGAGAGAGAGAGAGAGAGAGAGTGGAGAGTATTTGTGTTTTGAGAATAAACCCCTTTATATGTTACTAGACTTGTTGGAAAATCTCCAAATTATAAAAATCATTTCACTGCTCTTCACAAAACTACACTGCAACAATGCAATCATAAACAATGAGTTACCTTGTTAGTAAGTTAGATGTTGCCATATGAATATAGGAAACTTTTTTGCCTAAACAACAACGAAGAGCATTTAGACAATAAAAACCGTAACTACAGGAAATCCAGTTGCAATGAAGGCTTTCATCTGAAATGTTTACCGTTACTGCCTCTTTCAAATGTTGACTAACAGGTCAGTTTCTGTTCTAACTGTTCACTGGAATGTAACAAACAGTATTTAATCTGCAAATAAAACTGTTTACCTCAGCAGCTTGCCAAAGGATATCTACATTCTTATTTTTTCTTGCATGGACATTTTGGCCAAGAAATCTCAACAGTTCAGGCAGACATGTCTGACTCCGGGATCGAGGTAAACCTAAAGAAAACACATATTTTGAAGAAATAAACTGAATAAAAGCAGGGAAATACTGGCCATTTTATTTGTGAACTTTGACTTACACTGCAGATGGTTCATGCTGTACACTGACTTTCACTGAACTAGCCATTATATAAAGTTTGTGAATAAGGCATTAAGTGATACAAAGTGCGTATACATCAATTACATCACAGTCATTTACCGATCTTTTATTTCCTCTATATGCAGCATATCTAACAAATATCCTCTAGCTTCAGTTCTTAAAGAACAATGAATAGCTACCATGAATTGAAGCCACTGGGACAAAGTTGTATGGGATATTTTCGAAGTATTTATTAATGTTAGACGTAATCAACAGGTTCGTAAGATATAGGAGCAAAAATAGCCCATTTGGCACATCGCGTCTGCTCCTCCATTAGATCATCTCCACCGTCCTGCCCGTTCTCCATAACCCTTTAACCCATTACCAATTAAAAATCTGTCTAACCCCTCCTGAAATTTACTCACTGCCCCAGCATCCACCACACTTTGGGGTAGCAAATGCCACAGATTCACAACCTTTGGGAGAAGTAGTTTCTCCTCAACTCTGTTTTAAATTTGCTACCTCTTGTTCTAGAATGTCCCACAAGAGGAAGCATCCGCTCCACGTCTACTGGATCCATACAATTTAACAAATTTGATCTCCCCTCATTCTTTTAAACTCTAGAAATTATAGGCCTACACCATTCAATCTCTCTTCATATGACAAACCCCTCATCTCTGGAATCAACCTAGTGAACCTCCTCTGAACCACCTCCAACACCGCTACATCTTTCCTCAAATAAGGGGACCAAAACTGTGCACATTACTCCAGGTGTGGTCTCACCAATGCCTTGTACAGTTGCAGCAGCACTTCCTTACTGTTATATTCTATTTCTTTAGCTACAAATGCCAACATTCCATTTGCTTTCTTTCTTATCTGCTGTACCTGCATGCTTGTTTTCTGTGACTCATGAATCAGGACACCCAGATCTCTGCAACGGAGCACCTTGAAGTCTCTCCCCATTTACATAATAAGCCGCATTCCCATTTTTCTGACCAAAATGCATGACCTCACATTTATCTACGTTAAACTCCATCTGCCAAATTTTGGCTCACTCTCCTAACCTGTCTATATCCATTTGTACGGTTCTTATTTCCTTATTGCAACTTACTGTCCCACCTCCTTTTGTGTTGTCTGAAAATTTGGCTATAGAACCTTCTCTCCCTGTATCCAAGTCATTAATATAGATTGTAAATTGCTGGGGCCCAAGGACCGAACCCTGTGGCACCTCACTAGTTACACCTTGCCATCCAGAAAAAGACACATTTATCCCGACTGTGTCTTCTGTCTGCCAGCCAGTCTTCTATCCAAGCTAATAAATTACTCCTAATCCCATGTGATCTAACCTTGTGAATTAACCTTCTGTCCGGCACCTTATCAAACGCCTTCCGGAAGTCCAGATATACTACATCCCCATTATCCACTTTGCTTCTTACATCTTCGAAGAATTCTAGAAAATTAGTCAAACATAATTTACGCTTCATAAATCATGCCAACTCTGATGGATAGCGATTTGACTTTCCAAATGTCCTGATATTACTTCCTTGATAATTGATTCTAACAATTTCCCAACAACAGATGTTAAACTAACTGTAATTTCCCACATTCTGCCTCCCTCCCTTTTTGAATAGGTTAGCATTTTTTCTAAGCACTGTAATCTTTCCCTTGTCGAGGGAATTTTGGAATATTATAACCAATGGATCTACTATCTCTGCTGCCACTTCCTTTAACACCTTAGGATGTAGGCCATCAGGTCTTCAGGAATACAGCAGGTTTTACAAATCCACAGGATGCATATCATTAAACAAAGTTTAAAAAGTAGTCGCAGGATAATGCCTTGTTTTACATGGATGAGATTTGAAATTTAAAATCAATTAGAACTTTTCAAACTTTACATGGCTTCTTGAAATTCGTTTGTGTATAGCATGGTGACGGACTCCATCCCCAAGACTTTTCACCCATCCCTCTGGTTTGTGCAACCAAAATAATTAATCCTTTACTTCCATTTTTGTCAAGTCATTAAGAATGTAATATCAGATCAGCTGTGGAACTTCTGTCACTGATTCAGTGACAAAAGAAACAGCAGAAGAGAGAAAATCAGAGGGTGAAGAAAGAAGCAAGACCACCAAAAACTGCAAGAGAAGAAGCATGCTCCTCCATCCAGAACTAATAATGGGAAGTAAATGACCCACTTTAGACTACAAATTGTTGCCCGAGTTTATTGTATTTATAAATTTGTTCAAATGGTTGAAAGTTTAAGATCTACTTCAAGCACCTGAGCTTTCGGTGAAATGTTAGGCCCCGCTGGTCTGGGGTGCGAGGGACAGCACCCCTCACAGGTAGGCTCACTGCACTGGACTCATACTTAATGGTCATTGGTGCTCTCACATATGGCTCCAAACAATTATTAGCATGTGACAGTGGCCACATCAGGTAAACTGTTTTGGCGAGGCGGTCCAAACCAGATGACAGTAGCTGTCAGGTCTCTAACCGTCAGCAACTTGGGGATTTTTTTCATCCTGCCATGCAAATACTGATTACAGCGGACAGGGCAGTGAAGGCCAATCAAAGGTCCAGAAGATGGATAATAATAATAGCTATTGTCACAAGTAGGCTTCAATGAAGTTACTGTGAAAAGCCCCTAGTCGCCACATTCCAGCGCCTGTTCGGGGAGGCCGGTACAGGAATTGAACTCGCGCTGCTGGCATTGGTCTGCATTACAAGCCAGCTATTTAGCCCACTGTGCTAAACTAGCCCCATTCTGCACTGCATTGTGGAATGTGTAGAGCTCCACAAGACAGAAGAAATTCTCATCAACCACTGCAACTGTATCTCCTGCTGTCTAGGAATGTCTCGTCACTAGAACAAGGTAGGTGAAAGCAAGAGTCAAGCTGATGACGAGCAACTCTCCCTTCACTATAATTCAATCCATGTGCATGCTCATCACCTTTCCATCATCTGTCATCCATCATTTATCTGTCATGGCAATTGGTGAATAAACAGCAGCAGATATGGATTGACTGAGATGTAGCTGCGGACTGGCACACATGTAGCTGTGCAAGTCACTAATGGAACTAAAGATGGCTGTGCGCTACCGCCAAATCACTTCAGCATGTTTTTCTATCATGTGGTGATCCTGGCATCAAAATCAGATATCACATGGACAGGATGCTGCTTAATCAGAGATGGCTCCAGGCAAAGTCCAAGGCACATTTTGAGATTCCCTCTTTGCCATTGACTGTGCAATTTTTGCATGTGAAGCTCTGACCCAGCAATATAGAATAGACTTGTTCTCAAAACCATGCAACAACTTTGGCCTTACAATCAACACAAAGAAAATTGACGTAATGTATTAGCCTGTTCCACTGCTGTAGCACTATCCTGTATCCAAAAGTAATTGAATGATTATGGCCATGCCTCGGCAATTTTCACCCTCACTTCCCTCAGCATCCTTGGATGTATTCTTTCCAGTCCTGGTGATTTATCAACTGGTAATACAGACACAGCCTTTCTAATACTTCCCTTTCATCAACTTTAGCCCATCCGGTGTCTAATTTAGTTCCTTCTTTGCTATGACTTTAGCAGCAGCAGCTCCCTTGGTAAAGGAAGATGTAAACTGCTGATTTGATATCTCAGCCATCCCGTTTGCCTTCATCCACAGATCCCCTTTTTGGTTCATAATCAGCCTCACCCTCCTCTGACTACCTTTTTACATGCCATAGAAGAATTTTGGATTTCCCTTTATGATAGTTGCCAGTCTCTGCTTGTACACTCTTCTCGTCTCTCATTTCCTTTTCCATTGCCACTCTGAGCTTTCTACACTCAGTCCAATTCTCATTTTGAGGGCCACCTGTAGGTGGGAAAGCAGCCGGATGGACCCATAAAATAGTGCGCCATGCCATTGGTAATGCAGGAGCAACTCAGTAGCTTGGTCTCACATTCACATGTACATAACTTCAAATTTCTACACTATCCCCATATTTCCCTTATTCCTTCATTTCCTTACTACCCAAAAATCTATCAACCTCTATCTTGAATAAAGAACCCCTCAGCTGTCTGGGTTAGAGGCATCGAACGATTCACAATCCTTTGAGTGAAAAGATTTTCCTCATCTCATCCCTAAATAGTCAACCCCTTATTCTGAGAGGGTGGCCCTGTGCTTTAGATTCCATAGCCAAGGGAAATACTTTCTCAGCATCTACCCTGTCAAGTTCCTTAACAATTTTTTGTTTCAATTCTAAACTCCAGGGAATATAGTCCCAGTCTACTTGATCTTTCCTCATAGGTCAATCCTCTCATTCCAGGATCAATCTAGTAGACCTTAGTTGAATTTGATCCAGGTAAGGAGTCCAAAAGTGCACACTATACCCCATGTGTGGCTTCAATGCCTCGTGTAACTGCAGTAAGACTTCATTATTCTTAGAACACAATCCCTTTGTAATGATAGCAAACATATCATTTGCTTTCCTGACTGCTTGTTGAACCTGAATGTTAATTTGGATTTGTATAAGAACACTCAGGTCCCTTTGAAAATAAACATTTCTCAGTCTCTTGCTGGATACAAATATTCTGCATTTACATTTTCCTACTAAAGTGGATAATTTCACACTTTGCCATTGTATTCAATCCCTATGCAGCTTCAATGGGCAGAAACTTATGCTCTTTAAAAACTGTCTGGGGTTGGAACCATTTCCAGGTCCCAACCCCATGTGGGTCAGAGGTGCACGGAAAGGGAGAGTCTTCTAGAAGGCAGCCAATTAAAGGGTAGGTGGGTTAAGGTGTGAGCACAGGGCATCGAGGCCTGCTGAAATTGAGGCTGGCTGCCCACAGTGAGACATCAGGAGGGGCACTGTTGAGGGTCAGACAGATGGAGCTGCAGAGAGCCACTGCAGCCACCATGAGTGTCTGAGGAACAGAATGCAAAGTTCACTGCATAGGCCATTGGAGCCACTTGTCTTCATGATTTCTTCAATCAATGGCAAGTTTGGAATGCGGCAGACAGCAGTCAAGCTATTTATTGTTGGCGAGTTCTTTAACATGCTCAGAATAAAGAGGGTCCAAATTCATGCTGTGAGGCTTTTCACCTGCTGACACAGCTCACATTCCAGAGCAGTGAAAAATCAGGGCTAATCAGCCGCTTAACTGCCTTGACGGAAAGCCCGCTGCTACCGGTGGACAGGTCCTGCTGCATCTCCAGGAAGATCTTTTAGAGGTGAGAACGTGCCTGGGAGTGTAGCCAACCAGACCAATTTGTTCAAAATTTCTGTATCCAAAGACGCTGTCATGGGACTAGTAGGAGTTCAACCTGTGTGATATCCTCATTGCTTACTTTTTGCACCGGAGTTGGTATATCCTGAGCAAACATTGGACATGTTGGATGGTTCTCCTCATCCAAGTTATTAATATTGCAAATAGCTTAGGCGCAAACACTGGTCCTTGCAGTACCTCACTAGTTACAACCTGCCAACCCAAAACCATCCCATTTATTACTACTGTACTCTGTCCATAAATCTTCAATCTATGCTAATATATCAGCCCAATCCTCTCATTTTATGTAACTCTTTAGCACAAAATGTTAATGCTATGATTGGCATCATTTTTTAAAAAGGCATTAATTTAATTTTACACTTAAAAAATAAATATGGAAAGCAAACATAAGTTCTTATTTCGTAGTATTAGACATTCATAGAATCAAAATAAACATCCGTAGCATAAGCATACAATAAGACTTTAATCTACATATGCAAAGCTCATTTAAGGTAGTCATACATAGCTTATCCACTTTTAAATGCAAGCAAAACAGACCACCTCAACTTTTCATAACCTCTATTTGCTCCAATTGTGCAATTAATTTTCGTTGGAGGCTTGAGACACAAAAACACGTTGCATTCAAATTCACACATGTATGAATTAAACAATTTCAAGATTAAGCAATCTTTGAACATTAAGTATTGAAACAATCAGATTTCCGTAATTAAATTGCTCACTGTAATGTTGCTGATATAGCTTTACATGATGGTTCACTTAATCAGAGAAAGGAAGAATGCAGAACAGAGCACTGTAGTTCATAACTACATATACTTACAATCATCAGGCAAAACCTCCTTGAACTGTTCATAGTAGGAGTTCAGACGACCCAAACTCTCTCCATTAATTGCTTCTTGTAAGGATGTGTCGCCGAACCTAACCCAGATAAAACATGAACACAAATATGGGTCAAATAGGCCTTTGAAATCCCCCCCTCCACATATTTTGGTACAAGGATTTCACAATGCATACAAAACCAGACCGCCCTAAAACTGCAAACAACAGGACAGCTTCATTCTAAACCATGTCTCTAATGCTTCTCTCAACCAGCTCAAGGGAAATATAAGTGTGTGGTTCGGGGAAGGATCTCTCTCAAGCTCTCTTTCATTTCCAAGTTGGTAAACATGGTACTTATTTACAGTAATACAGTTGGAATTGGGAACTCAAGAATGAGGGAATTGAACCCGTATCTTCCTCCCAATCATGTTTAAAAGTTTTCATCAAAATTATGTTCGAAACTGCTGCTTTTCCTTTTACAGAATTGTGAAAGAGGCTCAATAATTACTAATCACACTAGTTTTACAGTGGTGTGCGAATCGCAGCAATTAGCTCTTCATATACACAAAACAACGAATGGTGGACCTAGAATTTTAGAGTAATATTGTGTATACAATATCCCCAATGTTGCTGACTTTGCATTTACCCATTACAGACAAGTCTGGAATTGTTTGTGTTGTCGACACAATTGATTTAAGTAACTGGAAATAGTGATTTCTCTCCCCTTGGTGTGTCCTTACTTCATGGATTTGGATGTACAGCAAAACCATCCTTCAATTGCCAGTGAAGCGGAGTTAAAGCAAATCATACCATTCCCAAACTAACTTTGTAAAAGTAAGGTGTAGTACGACTCATAATCCAACAAATTGAGTATTACACAAAAGATAAAATCAGTGCTGATATGTATTTTAGAAGTTTCCATGGACCGAAGCTTAATGGATTTCTTGCAAACCTTTTGCCTGAGAACTTTGTTTTTAAACTGAAGCAAACTCCAAGGTATTTACATTTTGTGGGATTAATTGGTTTCAGGTGAACTACAAATTTGACAGAATAAAATACTTCCTGATACTCAGTGATATATAGCTCACATAAAGTAAATATTTAAAACAAAAATGAAACGTCTAAAAATGAAATTGAAATTATTGAAGATGCCCAGCAAGTTTATCAACATCTTGAAAGATTAAAGATAGATTAATGCTTTGACCCTTGAACTCAGTTGATGAAAGGGTGTACTTGCAAAGTTTCAAAGTGCTGATAGCCCTGCTGAATATATCTAGCATTTTCTGCTTTTATTTTAGATTTCCAGGACTTGGGGAATTTTTTTTAAAAAATCGTTCACGGGATGTGGGCTTCGTTGGCTAGACCAGCAATTATTGCCCACCCCTAATTGCCGTTCAGAGGGTGATGACGAGCTGCCTTCTTCAACCGATGCAGTCGTGTAGTGTCGGTACACCCACAGTGCTGCTAGGGAGGGAGTTCCAGGATTTTGAGCCAATGACAGTGAATGACAGTGAAAGAACAGCGATATATTTCCAAGTCAGAATGGTGCACGTCTTGGAGGGGAACTTCCAGGTGCTGGTGCTCCCATACATCTGCTACATTACCACTAATCTTAAGGATCGGTGATCACCATGTAAAATCTCTTGGCTTGTTTGGTGGTTCCACTTACTTTTCAGCCAGTGTTTGCTGCTCGTTGATCCCCACATTAAATAGCACTGGCTGCACTCGAAGTAACATTCCACTCTGTATTTCTCTTGGTAAGGCATCAAACATAACACCTGGCAGTGGGATTCGTACATTAAACCCATCTCTGTGAAGAGGAATGTAGGTCAAGGGTTTTGCAAGCAAAATGAACCGTTGTAAACTTAAAACTTTTTGTATTCTTCCAGCAAATGGATAAAGCATAGAAATAACTATAGGCAATAGATTAATCCATTTATTTAATTATTTGTACCAGTGTTAGAATTGCAGAAAAGAGGCAATCTTTGTCTTGCACGCATCAGGACACAGGCAAGAATACAAATAGTAAGCAGTCTTACAACACCAGGTTAAAGTACAACAGGTTTACAACACCAGGTTAAAGTCCAACAGGTTTACAACACCTGGTTAAAGTCCAACAGGCTTACAACACCAGGTTAAAGTCCAACAGGTTTACAACACCAGGTTAAAGTCCAACAGGCTTACAACACCAGGTTAAAGTCCAACAGGTTTACAACACCAGGTTAAAGTCCAACAGGCTTACAACACCAGGTTAAAGTCCAACAGGTTTACAACACCAGGTTAAAGTCCAACAGGTTTGTTTCAAATCACTAGCTGTGCTCCGAAAGTTAGTGATTTGAAACAAACCTGTTGGGATTTTAACCTAGTGTTGTAAGACTGTGCTCATCCCAGTCCAACGCCTGCATCTCCACATCAAGAATACAAATGTAAGGGAAATCAATCATTTGTTCATTTCCCTTGCATTGTAACCTTGTGAATGCCCTGATCAATGCAAGACAAAAAGTTTAGACAAAAACTGTCTCTTTTTCAAAATACTTAGTTCTGTACTACCAATGTTATGAAGAAACTCAAATTGAAGGGGCATATGGAGCCAATAAAAAAAAGTAACTGAATGAGAAAATAAGCAGTGACTGAATGAGAAAATAAGCAAAGATGTTCAGAACGGGGTAAGTAAAACAAAGAGGAAAAAAAAGGAGAGAATCACAAAATCTCAATATATTGTACACTGCAGTGAGCACTGCTGCCTTACAGTGCAGGGACCCATGTTCAATTTCGGCCTTGGGTGACTGCCTGGAGTCTGCACTTTCTCCCCATGTCTGCGTGGGTTTTCTCCAGGTGCTCCAGTTTCCTCTCACAATCCAAAGATGTGCAGGTTAGGTATATTGACCATGTTAAATTGTCCGTGTACAAAGATGTGCAGGTTAGGTGGATTGGCCATGATCAATGCGAGGGGTTGCAGGGATAGTGCAGGTGAGGGGCCCAAGTAGTGCTCATTTCGAGGGTCGGTACAGACTCGATGGCTGAATGGTCTCCTTCTGCACTGTCGGTATTCTCTGGATTCCTTAGGTGAAGTTCTCAGTTTGATAGTTTGTTTCATAGAATGCTGTTCAGTACAAAGCCAAAAAACTTAAGACCAATGCTAACCATGCAAGAAAACCTTCCCTTGGTTGAGTGTGAAGTTTTAATTCGTAGGTTATAAATTAAACTTAGGCAAGAGCGAGGTGTTTGTGGTGCACCCTGGAGACCAGGAGGAAGGAATTGGTAGGCTCCCGCTTAGGCGGGCAGGGGAGAGCTTTAGGTACCTGGGGGTGCAAGTGGCCAGGGACTGGGGGACTCTCCACAAGCATAACTTTACCAGACTGGTAGATCAGATGGAGGAGGAGTTCAGGAGGTGGGACATGCTGCCATTGTCGTTGGCGGGGAGGGTGCAGTCCGTCAAAATGACAGTGCTTCCGAGGTTCTTGTTCCTTTTTCAGTGCCTGCCCATATTTATCCCCAGGGCCTTCTTTAGGAGAGTGACCGGCAGTATTCTGAGCTTTGTGTGGGCACATGGGACTCCGAGAGTGAGGAGGGTATTCCTGGAGCGAGGAAGGGATAGAGGCGGGCTGGCGCTGCCCAACCTTCTGGGGTACTATTGGGCAGCCAATGTGTCAATGGTGCGTAAATGGGTGATGGAGGGGGGAGGGGCGGCGTGGAAAAGAATGGAGATGGCGTCATGTAGAGGTACAAGCCTGGGTGCCATGGTAACGGCACCGTTGCCGCTCTCCCCCAAGAGGGTTACCACGAGCCCGGTGGTGACGGCGACCCTAAGAATCTGGGGACAGTGGAGACGGCATCGGGGGGAAACAGGGGGCTCGATGGAGGCTCCACTGGGTGGCAACCATCGGTTCATCCCGGGGAACACGGATGGGGGATTCAGGGGATGGCAAAGGGCGGGCATCAGCAAATTGAGGGACCTGTTTATTGGCGGGAGGTTTGCGGGCCTGGGGGAACTGGAAGATAAATTTGGCCTTCCCCAGGGGAACATGTTCAGATACCTGCAGGTAAAGGCGTTTGCTAGGCGACAGGTAGAGGGATTCCCTTTGCTGCCCTCGCAGGGGACGATGGACAGAGTGCTTTCGGGGGTGTGGGTAGGAGAGGGGAAGGTGTCTGACATCTATAAGGTAATGCAGGAGGTGGAGGAGTCGTCAGTGGAGGAGCTGAAGGCTAAATGGCAGGAGGAACTCGGGGAGCAGATAGAGGACGGGACTTGGGCGGAGGCCTTGGAGAGAGTCAACTCCTCCTCCTCTTGTGCGAGGCTTAGTCTCATCCAATTTAAGGTGCTGCACCGGGCCCATATGTCCGGGACTAGGATGAGTAGGTTCTTCGGGGGTGAGGACAGGTGCACCAGATGTTCGGGGAGTCCTGAGAACCACGCCCATATGTTCTGGGCATGCCCAGCACTGGAAGAATTCTGGAAGGGGGTGGCGGGGACGGTGTCGAGGGTGGTTGGATCCAGGGTCAAACCAGGGTGGGGACTCGCGATTTTTGGGGTTGGGGTGGAGCCGGGAGTGCAGGAGGCGAAAGAGGTCGGTGTCCTGGCCTTTGCGTCCCTAGTAGCCCGTCGAAGGATTCTGTTACAATGGAAGGATGCAAGGCCCCCAAGCGTGGAGACCTGGATCAGTGACATGGCAGGATTTATAAAATTGGAAAAGGTCAAATTTGCCCTGAGAGGATCAATACAAGGGTTCTATAAACGATGGCAGCCTTTTCTGGACTTCCTGGCTCAGAGATAGGTAACTGGGTCAATAGCAGCAGCAACCTTGGGGGGGGGGGGGGGGGGGGGGGCATTATTGTGGTGTTTATTCTGTAACTTTATAGTGTGTTAATTTGCGTTGTTGTTAAAATGCTGGGTTGTTCATGGGGATGGGGCGAATGTATATGATTGTTAATATTATTGTTATTTTTGGTATTTTACTAAGGTGCGTTATTGTTGTATAAAATCAAAATTTCTCAATAAAAATTATTTTTTAAAAAAAGTTTTAATTCGTGATATCTAATTTTTTTTAGAACAGTAAATTCAATAACATCTTAAATATCGAAGTTCAATAGATGAGATTTTGGTAGATGTTTATGCATTAGATAGTTTGGCATTATCTAACTTTCTCTCATATTTATTCATCTTTTTAATGTTTGTGGGATATGAGCATCAGTGGCAAGGCCATCACTTGTTGTTCATTTCTAATCGCACACAAGAAGATGGTGGTTAGTCACCACCTTAAACTACTACAGCCACGAGTGTAAGTTGGCTGTACTGATCAACTGTAGTCATACCCACAGTTCCAGGATTTTGACTCAGCAACAGTGAAGGAACAGCAATTAGTCAGAATGGTGTATGTTTTGCAAGGCATCTTGCAGGTGGTTGAGTTCCCATGCCTCTGCCGCCCTCATCCTTCCAAGTGGTAGAAGTTGCAGGTTTGGAAGCTCATGTAATATGTAAAAGGTCAACTTTTTAAAAATATCCAGATAAAATTACTGTTGTCCTAATGAAGTCTGCTGAGGCTTTTGAAGAACTTCACTGCAACCTAGATGCACATTTGAAAATAGAGCTCAACTGTTTAAGATCATAACTTAACCGCCACATATTTCATCTATAATCCTCACCTGTCAATGTAACTATATGAGGGAATCTACATGTGGTGTTTATTCTGACATACCACTCTAATCACATTTTTATTTTTGCGCAGTTTTTTTTATTGGTTGTACTTAGTATAAATTGGCTGTACTGATCAATTTTATATCAATTTTCACCTCATTATCACCATCTTATATTGGTTTTCAACTTACACTAGTGCCAGCAAGCAGCAGTTTTGCACCATCTGGCATCCTGAACACCTGGACCATTGCACCAAGACTACCGTTGAGGATCCGGATGAATGCAATAAAAAGTCGCAATATAAAGAGCTGATATTAAATTAAAAATTCTGTGTAGATGTTTAAAACTGGTCTGTATCGAGCAACAACAGACGAGGGAAATTGCCCGTCATGATCCATTATAGCACTAATTTGGCAACTGACCAAATAACTGGTTTTATTGAGAGAAAGCTCAATTTCCAATAGGCGGGATTTCCTGTGCACCCCACCGGGAATCCCGTGGCGGGGGTACACTGTCAATGGGACCAAAAGATCCCGCTGGGGTGAATGGCTGGAAAATTCCAGCCAATAACATGGACTACTTACATGTTCAAGGAAATACTGACTGCAATAGCTGGCATGAGTTCCAATATTTGCAGCATACAAGACCATACAGAGAAGTGGTTTTATTTTTCACCTATCACTGGTAAACATGTCTACGGACAAATTTAACAAGAACCCAGCACTACTTACCGGTTTCCAGTAATGACTGGCAGCATGTCAACTGATGCAGTAGAAGTTGCCTGAATTACTTTAAAAGTCACGTTTCGTAAATCCATAATTCCTGTACTCATATCTTCAAGCATGGCAAGTTCTTCCCCTACACAAAGTACAAATTTAACAGTTGTGGGGTCCAGATTATTTTCATTAACCTTTCACTCATCAAAGAAAGGATGTTCGGAGCAGCAAAGAAACATTTTTACATTTTTAGCATAGTCATTTAACAAAACATAGGTTAAAAAAGTAGCCTGGTGCAATGTTAAAGCTCCATTTACTTTGTTACAAGATGAGCTCTGTGTTCACCTTTCAGGAACAATTTCTAATGCAACTTAAATTCTCAATTAGTTTTACATGGGGGTGGATCAATGCCATGAAAATAAAACTAGTGCCCATTTTGTGGGCAAAGCGGCAGTGCACAAGCTTTTTGCTAAGGCGGCAAACAGTGAGACAAAATTGACAATACACTTTACGGAGGACAGTAACAGTGCCAAAGAGTGATTACTCGGTACGAGTAGACACATTTTCACAATAGATGACCTCAATACATGTTAAAAGAGCACAGTAAGAAGTCTTCCAACACCAGGTTAAATTCCAACAGGTTTGTTTCAAATTACTAGCTTTTGGAGCACTGCTAGTGATTTGAAACAAACCTGTTGGACTTTAACCTGGTGTTGGAAGACTTCTTGCTGTGCTCACCCCAGTCCAACGCCGGCATCTCCACATCATGTTAAAAGAGACACGGTGTCGGGAGTCTCTGGCAGCGGATTCCTGATCAAGGACATTTAATTCTCTTTTTTGAAGCCCCTTTCCAACAAGGGTGAGAAGTAGTGTCTAGAATGGTTACACCTGAAGTGCAGCTCAAACAGAGACATTAACATGGAAATGTCCAAATTTTTCTCTTAAATGAGGATCGTCTCATTTTAAAATTTTCAATATGTGTTGTATGGCTCAGAGGCTCCTCCTGTCTATTGTATAGAGGGACTGTGCCATCATTTGCTGTAGAGTAACTGCATAAACCAATGCTGCCCTCAAACTGCTGGAACCTATCTAATTGGCTCCCATTGAAAAGCAGGTTCATCGTTCACGACTTCGCCGTTTGAGAGTTTTGCATGAGCGTAACAGTGGGACTTTAATTACAATAATTATTACAGGTGCTATTGAGATCAGGAGAAAGATCCAAGGACTGTGCCAGGGATTGGGTTATTTAAGATGTGGAAAGATGGTGGGTCACTTGGTTTTTGCGCCGATGATAGAATATTTTCATGGGGAACAAATGTAGACCTGCAACCGCTCATTTTTGCAAATTAGTATTTTATTTCTTACATTGATCTTGATTTTAAGCTTGTATTGAGTATTTAAAGTTACTTAGCAGATCTTGATTTAAAGTGTGATCGTGCTTTGATTAATTCAAATAATCAATAGAAATCAGTGGTGATATTATTAACTGTAAACGTGTTTTACCAAGGCCGTGTTATTCATAATGGCTATTTACAGTTGGTGTTTGCTCTGTATCTTTGTTCTCCCGTTTCAAACTAGACTGCTAAAATAAAAGTTGTCTTCTATTGTCAGAAGTTTTCTAATTGCATTTGATGATCCTTGAACTACAAACGAGGGCAATGAATAGCCTTGCACATGCAATAATCAACTATGGTATGGAATTAGGAGATGGAGTTTGATTGGTGGGCATACAATTAGATTAATGGCAGATGGGAGACACATTCAGAAGTTGCACAAACCACTTGAAAATGGCAAAGTCTACAAAGTCTTGTTGTACCTGTGAGGAGAATGGATGAAGACTCATGTTTTGCAGACTCCAATTTTGAGAATGTCTCAGTGAAGCCTCAAAAGGCTGCAAATGAGCAAGGGGAAATTTGACCATTTTGGGGCTCTTGTGAACATTCCAATTTGGTGCCAAAGTTTGTAACATAGCATGCTTCTGTAATATAGTCTGTCTCTGTAATATAGTATGTAGAGTAAGTATGTCAAGTTATTGTTGTTCCTTTCTTATATAGTTTTCTTTTCCTATCTTTTTGATAACATTATCTTTAATTTTCTCTTAATCATTAACAATAATAATAATAGCAGCTTATTGTCACAAGTAGGCTTCAGTGAAGTTACTGCGAAAAGCCCCTAGTCGCCACATTCTGGCGCCTGTTCGGGGAGGCCGGTACAGGAATTGAACCCGCGCTGCTGGTCTTGTTCTGTATTACAAGCCTGCTGTTTAGCCAACTGTGCTAAACTAGCCCCTACATTAATGATTGTTTAACACTTGTCAAATAAAGGCAGTTGTTTTCATACATTGCTCAGTAAGGATTTACTCATCCCTCTTCATCCAGAGTATGGTTCAATTCTAAGTGAGACTTGCAAGGGACTCTCAGCCTCTTACACAAGTCCCCATGACAATCAAAGTAAGGTAGGCAATTTTCGGCTAGTATTTGGCTTTTGATCCCACATATATGGAACAGAAAGAAGCCAATACCATGATAGGTTAAAAGGCCTCTCGAGGTATTTAAAATATGAGAGGCGGTCAAGTTCTGACAAGAATCTAGTACTGCAAATAAATTTCCAATGTGTCTTACCATATGTGCTTAAAAGACCTTCAAATTGTGCCAACAAGCCAATGGTGTAAAGCTGGCGCAAAAATCCATCGTCACGAAGGCAGTTTCTTAGCTTAATAATGAAACCACAGATCAGGGCTGTCAGCTATAGTAAAGATAGAAAATATGAAACATAGAATATTCAATTAAAAACAATCATCTGAAGTTATCTTGCAGCATGCAAGATTTTTTTTTTGCCTTTTGTACAATATTTGTTTATTCCACGGCATTTAACTACAAGATTATTTTTTGAAATACTCTTCAGCAAAGTTACCATTGTGCAAGACATTTTAGTTAGTGCCAAAGTACAAGATTATTTCAGCAATGGGACAAAAAATTCCCACCTATTAAACTGCACAAAGGAAACACAAGTCTTTTTTGAAAATGGCACGTCATTCCTACAGAAGTCTGAGTGAAATGTTGCAGAATGCTACATAAAGTAAGCAATGCCAGTGGGAAGACTTGCGTTATCAACACATCAGGGCCCAACAGTGTTTGCTGGGAAGCTGCAGAAATGTTCTCGACTGGAATTGCACAATAATGCAGATAAGGGGTTAAATAGTATAAAATCATACAATATCAATAAAAGAATAAAAATGTCTTCACAAAATAAACTGTTCCATAATGTAACTGGATGAATAACGAGTCCTTGAAAGGGATGGAAGAAAATAAATCCTCTGGTCACTGAGTTCACTGAAATGCATTTGCAATGATGATTAGTAATTTATTGACCAGGAGATTATGGAATGACCTGAGACACAATAGTTTTCACATGTCCTCAAAACTGTGTTTACCGCGCTGGAGGGTAGAGCTACGATATGAATTTCTGCATCAACATATGGAGATATCTCTTGCACTATTAAAAATATTGCAGTATCAAAGTGAAATCAATTTGAAGTTTTGCTTGAAAACTAATCACTTTTATGATGCCCTGGAGCTAATGTTACTGTCGGGGTACCAGTAGGCAGCTGCCATAATTGAGTTTTCTGGTCTGTGTGGGAACAATTTGGTGAGGTGGTGAGCCGAGATGTCATACTGGGCCACTCAAAGTCTCCAGCATCTGGCAGTACACACAAGATTGGAGGAGGCCTGTGAGCTTAGCTAGATAATGTGCATGTTAGGAAAGGTTTCAGAAAAGAGAAAGGGCAAAGAAACAATGGCCACAAAAGATACGACTGCATACAAACTTACAGTCTGGCAAAAGACCACGTCTCTGCGGTACTGGATAGTCAAGTCCATTGCTATAGTTGGAGCATTATCTTGCATCAGTAGAAAGACCATAGCTTTCTTTGCCTTGTCACTCATCATGGCTACACAGTCAGTGAGTGTGGTCAGTAGAGGATAAAGTGCTTCACTCCACTCACCTGTCAAACAGCAAAAGAATAATTACTTTCAATATTAGGGCCCCGAGGAAACAGAACCATCACAAAGGAACAGAATTAGTGCCCAACACTTTTGACTCCCCACTATTACTATACAGAACTGAAAAAACAAATTTTAAAAAGTAACAGTCACCCATATGGAAGCCCTGCACCACCAACGTAATTTCATCTCTCATGTCTTCCACCCACACACATATCACTTGCTTAAAACCTATTGTTCCTTTGTTAATATGCTGTGTTGTTCATGGAGGTGGGGCGAATGTTTATGATTGCTGATATTATTGTTATTTTTGGTATTTTATTATGGTTCGTTGTTGTTGTACAAATTCAAAATTTTTCAATAAAAATTATTTTAAAAAAAACCTATTGTTCCCAATTTCTCCCAGTCCCGATGAAAGATCATCAACCTGAAGTATTAACTCGGTTTCTCCCTCCACAAATGCAACCTGACCTGCTGGATACCTCTAGCACTTTGTATTAAGGGCCTATTATAAAGATTTTTTAAAAAAGGTTTCAAATTAACAGTACAATTTTAATTTTATGCAGGTCGTCACAAGTCAGATGTGCTTTCCAGTTTTGCCTGTTATTGCGCAAGGTGTGTTCTAATAGATACTAAACAGTGGCACAAGTCATGCTAGATCCTGCATTTTTCACACAAAAGTATTTCCAACATTTTAGTGCTGTTAGCACATTTATTACAAACTACAGTCAGTATTTAAAGTTATCACACATTTTCATTCTTCAAGTTAAATAATAGAATATATTTTAGATATTAAATTCAGAGTTCTATTGGTATTTCAGTTTTAAAAAAACATTACTTCAGCTCAGGCTAAAAGACAAGTTAAAAAAGGTACTTTGTAAATTAGCTAGTCACATTCTCAGATTGTTTTCTCCTTAACTCAATTGTCTTGCACTGCAGTTATGCTATTCCAGTTAAGCTGTCTCCCTCCTGAACAGACAACAATGTCATCAAGTTAGGAAACAATTTTAAATAAACAATAATTAAGTTATGACAACATAAACATCATTAAAAAATAAGAATGACAAAACTGATTTTTTAAAAACTAAATCACTATTAGAATGGCATGATTGGTGGGCATGAGTTTTAAGTACCAGGGGTTCCACATCACTATTTTATAAAGGATGTGTATGCTCAAACAATAACACTCCCAGGCACTTAAGGAATACTGTATTTCCTGCTATTTCTGTAGTATCAACACTTATAATTCAGCCAATATTTTATGCCACAGCTGAGGGAAGCACTATGGCTTCACAGTGCCAGGGTCCCAGATTCAATTTCTGGCTTCGGTCACTGTCTGTGCGGAGTCTGCACGTTCTTCCCGTGTCTGCATGGGTTTCTTCCCACACGTCCCGAAAGACGTGCTATTAGGCAATTTGGACATTCTGAATTCTCTCTGTGTACCTGAACAGGTGTCGGAATGTGGCGATTAGGGGCTTATCACAGTAACTTCATTGCAGTGTTAATGCAAGCCTATTTGTGACAATAAAGATTATTATTATTATAAAATAATTGGGCAGCATGGTGGCGCAGTGGTTAGCACTGCCAAGGACCGGTTTCGATCCTGGCCCCGGATCACTGTCTGTGTGGAGTTTGCACGGATTGAAGGTCACCTCTTAGATGTATTCTGCACTTCAGGATACTAATGCAAAAAATAAAACATCAAATTTGAACTTCAACCATAATTCATGCTCAGTTACAAGATTCTTGCAGGTGTGCGTTTCAGCACATTACTTGGGTAGAAAGGAAATGGGTGCAGAGGGCCCCTACTGAACTGCTTAAATAAACCTTGCATTCCCTAGAATTTAGACGGTTAAGGAATGATTTGATCAAAGTCAGCAAGTTATTACAAGGTAGAAGAGTTTCTCTCTGAACCACCTGTACCTCTTAATAACTTGCTGACTTTGATCAACTCAGTCCTTAATCGTCTAAATTCAAGGGACTGCAACCTTAGTTTGTGTAATCCCTCTGCCTAATTTAACCCTAAGAGCATTTGTAGCATTCTGACAAATTTATGCTGCACTCCCTCCTGGTCAATATAGTTTACCAAAGATCTGGTCCGCGGAACTGTTTATAATACTACAGGTGCAGTCTAACCAGGGCTTTTATAGCTGAAGCATAACTTTGACCCCATTGTACTCCTCAAGACAAAAAGGCCAGCATTATACAACAATCGTTTTTGATTATTTTCTGTGATTCTAGTGATCTATATAACTGGAACGCCAAGTCTCTTTCAATCTCCACTATTTACCCATTTAGAAAATACCCAGTTCTATCCTTTTTAGGTTCAAAGTGGATGACCTCACATTTGCCTAAACTGAAATCCAAATGCCAGTTTCGCCCATTCACTTAATCCATCAATATCTCTTTAATTTTATGCTTCAGCTACACTGCTTACAATATGTGCTACCTAGGTCTGTTATTAGCAAATTAGTTATGTGATTTTTCTCTCACATCAGTTACGTTGTTAATGTTGAACAGTTGAGACCCTAACAGGCAGGGTGTGACCATATTCAGTCTATTTTCAAATCAGGTCAATAATTTGCCTTCAATTCCCTCTTCTTCCTAATGTAATTATGAAAGTATGTCAATTCAATATCCCTCAAGTTTCTATTCGTGTTCTCTTTGTAACTATTACTGTTTTGTCACCTTTTACTGTGTTCTCATTCACCAGGATCCATCCCGTTTGGCATTTTGTATGCTTTAATCACGTTGTCGCTCAACTCTTTAGTTACCTAGAGCTTGTCTTTTTTGCTGAGTAAAGAAGCTTCTTGCCCCTTAGGGATATATGGTTTCATATCAGAATTTCTTTGGTGAAAGCCTCCCACTGATCTTGTCATTTTACCCGTTAAACAGGTTTGCTGAGGTTACTGTAGACAGTCTCTGTCTCATCGCACTGAAGTCAACTTTACCTAAATCTAGAATTTGAGGGCTGGATTTTCCGGCCTTCCAGGCAGGTTCAATGGCATGTGGAGGTGGAGAGTAACAATACGGCAGGACCTGAAAAATCGGTTTCCCACCTGTGTTAAATGATGGCGGGAATGAGAGTTCCTGCCCATCATAGAACATAGAACAGTACAGCACAGAACAGGCCCTTCGGCCCTCGATGTTGTGCCGAGCAATGATCACCCTACTTAAACCCACGTAACCCGTATACCCGTAACCCAACAATCCCCCCATTAACCTTACACTACGGGCAATTTAGCATGGCCAATCCACCTAACCCGCACATCTTTGGACTGTGGGAGGAAACCGGAGCACCCGGAGGAAACCCACGCACACACGGGGAGGACGTGCAGACTCCACACAGACAGTGACCCAGCCGGGAATCGAACCTGGGACCCTGGAGCTGTGAAGCATTGATGCTAACCACCATGCTACCGCGAGGCCCCAAATGAAAATCGCTTATTGTCACGAGTAGGCTTCAATGAAGTTACTGTGAAAAGCCCCTAATCACCACATTCCGGCGCCTGTCCGGGGAGGCTGGTACGGGAATCGAACCGTGCTGCTGGCCTGCTTTATAAGCCAGCGATTTAGCTGAGAGAGCTAAACCAGCCCCTAAAATCATGTCGGGTCGCCATTCCTGCCAGAGGCCGGCATGAAATTATTTTGCAGTCCGTTATAATGAGATGCAGATGAGGGCTTGGCCAGAATTTTCAGCCCCCACCCAATCATCCATGCTGCCAGCGGGATATCATGTTGGTTCAGAACATGTCAGACCAACATGGTATGCACATGTTTGTACTCACTCAGAAGGCTGCCTGGGGCAGCCTCAGGAGATCGGAAGATGGAGACCTCCAGCAACTGTAGACCCTGGAACACACGTTCATCCAGGTGGGTCTTCCAGCCGCAGGTGTATCTGTAATGGCTACCTGTCATACCCTCCCAAGTTGAATTTGCGCCTATGACTCATTTGCTCATTGATAGCATTGAGGTGGTTGTGTAGTGGTATTGCCACTGGACTAGTAAACCAGAGAACCAGAGTTAGCTCGGGAGGCTCAGGTTTAAATCTCGTCACTGCAGATGGTTAAATTTAAATTCAATAAAAATTTGGAATTAAAAGTCTAATGATGGCATGAAACCATTGTCGATTGTTGTAAACACCCATCTAGTTCACTAATGTCCTTTAGGGAAGGAAATCTGCTGTCCTTACCTAGTCTGGCCTACATGTGACTCCAGACCCACAGCAATGTGTTTGATTCTTAACTGCCCCCTTAAGGGCAATTAGGGATGGGCAATAAATGCTGGCACAGCCTGTGACATCCACATCCCATTAGCAAATAAAACAAAATACAATGAATTCTTATTTCGGACACACATCATAACTTGCCCTGCTGCTCCAGTGTTCTATGCAGAGGTTTCTTATTTTTCGCTCCTCATTTAATCACTTTACAAGTTTATGTTTTCCCAATGCCTGTAATGCCTAAACTACAATTTTTGACTGTTACTCAATTTTGAAACTTTTATTCATACTACCTTTTTTCACATGAGCCCTTCTCTCCTATTCACTCTCCTATTTAAAGTCCATGTGTCCACCCTATTTCTCTTTTCCACTGGGTCCCCGGCCCCAGGCCAGTTCAAGTGCAGCCCGTTCCAAAGTTACAGTTCCTTCCTGTCCCAGTACTGGTGCCACTTTCCTGTAAAGAGAAACCCCTTTCCCACAGCATTCTTTCAGGCAGGTGCTCACCTTCCTATTTTGTTTATCCCTATGTCACTTTGATTTAAACTGAATAATCCAGAGATTGCAACATTAAGGTCCTGTTCTTTAATTTAGCTCCTAGTACTCTCCAAGCATGACCGCTTGCCTTCATTTTCCTCTGCGGTTGGTTCTAACATTAATCACAACAACTGAATCCTCATCCTGCAATATTCTTTCAAGCCAGTTCATAATGTTTCTCACTGTTACCAGGTAATAATATACCATGTAAAGATACACAATCCTGCTTACAAAGGATGCCATACAGCCCCCTAATTATTAAAGACCTTACAACTACCACATCACGCTTCCCTTCCTCCTCCTTCCCCATTTGGGAAACCTCCTGCTCCAGGATGTCTTCGTCCACATTCCCGACAATCTTTATCCCTATCCTCACAAGGGGCAAATGTATTGTACCTGCTGACTTGGATCAGTTCTTGCGGGTCCCTCCTGCGGCTCTCCACCTCACCTGTGTTCCTCATACCCTGCACAATAGAAGTCACAGCAACACCATTCTGAACCTACACTGCTCTACCACATGTCACCAAAGATTAGAGCAAATTGTGTCAGAGTATCTCCAACCCACATTGCAACTCAGTAACTCTGAACTGAAGAGATTCAAGATTAGACACTTACTACAACGTGTTTGCTCTGGACAGTCTGTCTACATGCAGCAAGTGGGAATTATCATTGATTATACTCAAATTATGGAGCGACCTGATCAAGGACAGTCAAGTTAAGGTCAATGATCAGCCATGACCATGGGAGAGCAGGTTTGATGAGCCGTAAAGTCCACTTGAAATTAAATGAAAATCGCTTGTCACAAGTAGGCGTCAAATGAAGTTACTGTGAAAAGCCCCTAGTCTCCACATTCCTGCGTCTGTTCAGGGAGGCTGGTACTGGATGAACCGTGCTGCTGGCCTGCTTTAAAAACCAGCGCTTTAGCCCTGTGCTAAACCACTTCTATTTCTACATTCTTATGGACGACCAAGGGAAAGAAGGAATGTACAAGATACTGCAGTCCTAAAGTTTTACATAATCTGTTTTTTCTGAATTTTCATTTATTGCAAATTTACAGGAAGAATTGCAAAGTGCTTTGCAAAATGAGGCACGTGTATTTTGAAATTAGGATCTTTTCAGCCTTTAATATTCCGTGAAAGATTATTTCTCCTGACTCAATAATCATTAAAATGTGATATTTATACTATTGTGCACATCCTCTTGATCATAAACTGCTTCAAAGTCACAATTTCCATTACCGTCTAATTTTATTTATTTTTTTTTTTTTAAAAAGAGAACTTGTTCTAGGAATATAGGTAACATAACTTGGCAGCATTTCTTACTCAGCAAAGTTGCCATGAGGCTATTAAGAATTAGCCACAGTGTGTGGGACTAGGCCAGTTGAGATAAAGGTGACAAGCTGTCTTTACTGCAGGACAGGACCAGTTGGGCTACTTTCTAAAACAAGAAAATAATAATTGCTCAACTTTCCATGATAGAATTTCAGTGCATGACTTCTACGTTGCCAGTTCACTGACAAAAATAATAGACTACTGTACCTAGAATCATAAGAGTGGTCACAGCACAAGAGGCAGCCATCCATCTAGCACATTTCGGGGGCTGGATTCTCTGCCCCGTCGCGTCACATTTATGTTTCACCCCATCGACGGAATGCTCCATTACGCTGGCTGGTCAATGGCGTTTCCCCACTGTGGGGCAGCCTCACGCCGTCGGGAAACCCCCGTGCTGCTGGCAAAATGGAGCATCCCGCCGGCAGAGAATCCAGCCCCAGATCGCTGCAAGAGCAACTCAGCTTGTGTCACTGCCCCACCTCTTCCCTGCAGCTCCGCAAATCTTCTCTTCAGGTACTTATATAACTCCTTTTGGAAAGCCAGGATTGAATCTGCCTCCACCATATTCCCAGGCAGTCCATTCCCGATCCTAACCTCTTGCTGCTTTTTTTGCTAACCACTTTAAATCGGGGTCCTCTGGATCTCAACCTTTCCACCAGTTGGATCAGTTTCCCCTAGTTACTCTGTCCAGAACCCTCACGAGATCGAGCCTCTCAATAACACCTCCCCTAGAAACAGTTTCTTCCTCTCACCGTCAGTCTTTTTGAAAGAAAAAGTGTGAGGCTTTTAAATTTACCAAAAAGTGAAAATAAATACAATGAAACTAGACACTTCCATTATAAAGCCAAATTTAAAAAGATTACTTTAAACAAAATGTTCACATATCGAGACAGAAACTGTGATTAAATATTAACTATGATGTTCTAGAAATAACACATACAAACCAAAATACTTTAAATAGGTCAATTTTTCAAACATCCCAGCTCAAGCATCTATGTGCAAAAACAAGATGCATTCATTGCAACCCAGGTCAGGTATGGAAAAGCGGAAACTAGTGAACGGGCCTGGAAAACACACATACCTTCAGTAGGCTCCTCTGCAGCGGAGTGGCAATCTGCACAGAAATGGAGGTGCACATGCATGATTAGGAAGCAGCACTTTTTCTACTGACAAGCAGATCTAGTTGCTTTTTTCTTTGTAGTATTTTATAATAAGATGCTTCGCACTCAGCTCTGACAAAGCAGCAAGCAAAACTGAATCAAAGAGCAAGAGCATTTCAGTGCAAGAATGACTACACCTGGGCATTTTCAACAAAACATATTTTAGATTGTCTTGTTAAAAGTAAATCCAATCAGTGAATCAAACCTGCAAAGTGGGCAGGATAGCATCAAGAGTCCTGCATTTGTGAGCACTGCTACATCAGTACTCACAAACCTTTTGGGTATTTTGGGGGACAAGTAGTTTTCAGATACTAGAAAATCAAAGTCACACTCATTAAATATATTAAAATTCCAATTCATAACAATCAATACAATGAAATAGGGTGTTGACATGCAACTTGAGTGAAATACTGTTTCTATACAGTGCATCCAAGAAGCATTGTGCAACTGTAATATGGGAAAAAATTAATGGACTTGTCACCTCCAGCGTAACTTATGTGACTCGGATTCCATTTAATGTTGCACCCAGGTTTGAAAATGTCAAACAAAATTCTGCATAAAATTGATCTGTATCTACATACAAATTTCTGCTTTTCTAAAGGGTGCAGGAGAGGTCTAAATATCCACATTTAATTGATTTAGTTTCCCAAACAGAATTGATCGTTGATCTGCTCCTAAGCCTCTGCCAGTGTCTATCTGTAGGAGGCTGTGAACAGATGCAGAAGAGTCACATCTAATGAAGGGCCTTTCAAAATCTTGCCTCTCCCAGAGACACCCTCATCACAAAATATATATCTGTATCCCACTACTCTGATATAGTCCATAATGGAAAGGGAAGGGGTGCTTGCATTGAAGTGCAATAGATGAAAAGGCAACTCCACTTGGTATTATTTTCAGCTGGAATTATTGGCCTGCTTTAATTGAAGCCATAAATGAGTTTTGGATAAAATAAATAATTTGTTTTTAACATCAAAATCATTGGAAACATTTCATATAAAAATAAATCCATTAGATCCCCAGACATAATATCCACAAAAAAAATGTTAAAGTGGATACCTGTCCTTCAAAGACAAGAAAAATTACAGTTGCACAGAAGCTTCACGTGTAACTCAGGGCAGCACAGTGGTTAGCACTGCTGCTTCACAGCGCCGAGGACCCGGGTTCGAACCCGGCCCTGGGCCACTGTCCGTGTGGAGTTTGAACATTCTCCCCATGTCTGTGTGGGTCTCATCCCCACAACCCAAAGATGTGCAGGGTAGGTGGATTGGCCACGCTAAATTGCCCCTTAATCTGAAGAAAAAAGAGAATTGGGTACTTTGAATTTACAAAAAAAGAAACATGTAATATGTTTTGGTGGGCAGCACGGTAGCAGTGGGCAGCACGGTAGCATGGTGGTTAGCATAAATGCTTCACAGCTCCAGGGTCCCAGGTTCGATTCCCGGCTGGGTCACTGTCTGTGCGGAGTCTGCACGTGGGTTTCCTCCGGGTGCTCCGGTTTCCTCCCACAGTCCAAAGATGTGCGGGTTAGGTGGATTGGCCATGCTAAATTGCCCGTAGTGTCCTAAAAAGTAAGGTTAAGGGGGGGGGGGGGGGGGAGAGGTTATTGGGTTACGCACAACATCGAGGGCCGAAGGGCCTATTCTGTGCTGTACTGTTCTATGTTCTATGTAACAGGAAGTAAAGTGTGAAAGAACTGCATGGACTGTACTGTGCATTCGAGTATCAGCATACAGTGAAAACTGGTGGACTGTGGATATCTCAGACCACCAGCAACTGACTGATTGATAATGAACAGGTCAATCAAAGGAGGCCCATGCCCTAGCAAGACCTGCACAAGACAAAAATTAGGAAAACAATGGCTTTGATAATCTCAAAGCAAACAAAAATGCATAATTGAGGGTTATTCATTCCAAACACCAGCAATTATGGAAAATATGGAGAATTGTATTAGTCTGCCATGAAAAATAATTTGGGGCAAAACTGGGATACAATAGTTTAAGTTATAAACTTGAAAACATTTTAATAAAGCGAATATTTAAATGAATAAAGATCAAAATGCCCAGATGTGGGAGCAAGAACCTAGAGCTTTCTAAGGCAGCAGCTCATCACACAGCATGCAGTAATCAATGCAACAGGACAAAAGTTGAATTATAAAGCTGCTTTTCGTATCAACTGACAAAGCTCTCTTTTGTGGTAATTTTTAATGTCAAACAATAGTGAGCACTGAGATTTCACAGAAAACATAAACTCTTAAGTTGGCTCAGATCTCAAATAAAGGGGAAGGAGCATGTACTTTTATTGCAAAGTCAACAAGTTGCTCTTGTATTGTGAAGTCGGACATGCAAAATAAACCATGAATATAACAAAACCAGGGTGGAGAGATAATGGTGTCACAAGGTATTGGTACCAACAAATAAAGTACACTTGATATATTTTACATTTAATTAAGCAGGGTTAAAACCACTAAAACATATTGGCATTGAGGTACTCGCAAAGTATTACAGAAAATTACCATGCTTTCACTTTACGATAATCCAAATTTATTTTGAATGCGTTTACCAGTTATGTTAATTAAAGAACTACAGTGTGCTTGATACACTAATATATGGGTTTATG
The DNA here is from genome assembly GCF_902713615.1 of Scyliorhinus canicula. Lineage (NCBI taxonomy): Eukaryota > Metazoa > Chordata > Chondrichthyes > Carcharhiniformes > Scyliorhinidae > Scyliorhinus > Scyliorhinus canicula. Next base: position 26,638,609 of record NC_052159.1, read on the forward strand.
TTGTTATAATCTCAGTATCCGCAAATTCCAGGAGCATTAGCAAAACATATCCATCCACCCTGTAAACAAATGCAAGTTATTGTCAAATGCAAGAATCAGAAACACACACAGGCACATACAAACAGGTAATGGGCAAGAGACAGTAAGAAAGCTATGGATTTTAAGCATAGATGAGAAAGAAAGCACAAGGACTAAAAAATGTCTTGAGATTCAGTAAAACAGGATTTTTATTGTTGAAATTTAAGTTTAGGAAGCGTTTGAAATCTGCAAAGTCTTCAAGAAAAACATTTAAGGTGGAAAAACTGAGAAATCCTGCACATCATTTCAGGTGCATTTTTCTCTAAAACTATTCGCGAGGATGTGATTTAAGTTACACTGTGTCTAAAAAATGGTTTGACAAGAACAGCTAGGAAGAAAAAAAAAAATCAAACTAAGACTTCATCAAGTTGGCTGCCTCTGACTTTATGCTGATCAAAGGGATGTTAGCAGCATAATAGTACTGTCACTGGACAAGTAATACAGAGACCGAGTGTCTTTGGCTACCCTGGTTATGAAATCCACCACAGCATATAGTGAAATTTGAATTCCATAAAAATCTGGAATTATTAGTCTAATGATGACCACTGTTGTTGATTGTTCACACCTCTTACCAGGTCTGGCCTACATGTGACTCCAGATTCACAGCAATGTGGGCGACTCTTAAAATAACCTCTGAAACGGCCTAGCAAGCAGTTCAAGGGCAATTAGGATGGGCAATAAATGCTGGTCCAGCCAACGATGTCCACATTCAATTAATTTTAAAAAGCTGCCAGATTTTAATATCCAGAATTCATAGTAGTTTCTATTTTAATGGGGACAGCCGCATATCATTTTCCTGAGGAAACGACACTTTCAGGTCATGTACGAGGACTTCTTCTGAGATGAGCAATGAAACCAATTTGAGATTTGACTTTATTCAATTTTGTAATACAAGTCCATGTGTACTTTATTACCCTGTTACATGATGACATGTACATAAGGTCTCATTTCTATGGCAGTCCAAGGAAGGCCGCTTTTCCCCCTCATCACCTGATATATTACCAGAGTTCACGTTTGGACCAAGCTCTTGGAGGCTAAGAAAAACATGTTGTGTTTCCGAGACAAGGGTCCAGAAACAAACTTTAATCTTTCAAGATGTTTAAGCTGTACTTTTCTATTAAACAATAACAAAAGCAGACAGTTAGCAAAATGGAAAAGATTAAGCAAAGGAAAATTCAGACAACTTGTTAAACCAACTATTTAAAAATATAAAAACATGAAAATATGAAATTAAGAAAAAATGAAATGGAAACTAACCCTTGGTAAGCGCACTGGGAGAGATCTATTTACAGCATTTAGAAAATCAAATTATTACAGCTGGGCACATTATTTTGTCAAAAAGCTTCAGGGTGGGCACTTCCTGATCAATGATTATACTACACTATGCCTCAGGATGTACAAACTCTTGCAAGCAGGCCAATTATGTAAAATTGCCGATTTTCTATCTGCTGATTTTAAAAAAAGTCAACTGATCACACTCAAACCAGAAAAATAGAGCAGGATTGGAACTAGTATGAGCATTATTGACCAACTGGAACATTCTTTAACAATTCATCAGGCTATGCATTCTTAGCTCAGAAAAAACAGCAATGGTGAACTTGGATAAACCTACATCCAACTGGCTGTCAGCAGATGCACCAAGATTTAATTTCTTCTGTTTAAATGTGGGTGCTTTATCCCCCAAAAATATGATTTTAAAACTTAGCATACCAAGGGTTAGAAGGAGAGAAAATGGTAATGTTCACTCACACGCAGCTCGCTTATTGGAAGAACGACATGATGATGGAGATCGAGAACATTTCTCATCTAAGTCCCCGGGATTTATCCAATATGCACGATAATCTTGGTTACCTTTCTTGCTGGCAGAGGTAGTGTCACACTGAAAAACGTCCTCACAGCTATCACTGTGTAACCGCTCCTTCTGGAGGAGTCTGTCTACTCTCTGAATAATACAGTCCAAACTTTTATCAACATTAAGCCACACCTTCTCCTAAAGGAGGAAAAATTGGAATGGTTATAAAATGGATCATTACAGGATGCAGCAGAAAACAATTTGAATTCATCGAGTATTATGTGAGGTTAAGTATTTTACTTTGGTCTCCCATGGACATATACTGAGTTTTGCAGAGAGCAGCTCATCAATCAATCAGGCTGCTCTTCTACATCTCTTCATGTCCTGAAGAGCAACAATAGTTTAACCCGAGGAACTGCCTCTGGTGCTCCAATTTTTAGCTACGCTGTTGTTGGCTCAGGTCAACAAACCAGTAATCCTGATCTAGAATCAAAATCGCAACCTCTGGTTTTAGATCCAGGTTTTCATCTGAATTTCCAGCATTATCGGTTTCTCTTTCTTCACTCTGGTGTCAAGGTTGGTGAATTAGGAAGGTAACATGGTAGATGGTAACATCTATGTAGTACATTTAAAAACAAATTAGTGCCACGACTGAAATAGCTGGGGATAGAGATTAACATAGAAAGTAATCGCCAATTCCCAGCTAAAGAAGCAATGAGCAGGCTGAATTACATTTGTTCCATCATGGCCTGCAATTCTAGAAGTGTTGTGCAGTGGTGTTAGCTTTCATTAAATTGTACTTTACAATTTTAAATACTATAAGAAACAAAAGGGAGAGAATAGTTAAGAGTTATATTAAGAGACAATATATTAAAAGTGTTTGGAAAAGTTTACTTCTCCGATGAGCAGGCGACAGTCAGACAGTTGATCCATGTCCAGTTGTTTGACCTGTTTGGCAGATCAAACCACAACCAAATTCTGAGTTTTATTACGTGTACACACACACACACCGATGCACATGGGGTCTTATCGTCGCGTACAAAGTTAATTCTGCACATAAAGAATTCCTGGCAACTTAGTTGAAAAAACAACAGAGAGCCCATTTCCACTGGGATACACTGGAATTAGATATATCTAGACATTTCTAGAGTACAAATGGCTTAATTTAACGTCCTATAATTTGAACTATGTTAGCAAGACACATTAAATATAGAAATACGGGAAAAGAGCAGGGGATCGGGACTAATTTGGTTGGACATTTGAACAACTGACAGGTAAGGCAAGTAAAATGGCTGCCTCCATCATTGTATCAACCTAACACTTCAACTCTTTGCTTCCATACCAGTAAAGTTTTAAAAAATAAATTGAGAGTACCCAATTATTTTTTTCCAATTAGGGACAATTTAGTGTGGCCAATCCACCTACCCTGCACATCTTTGGAATGTGGGGGTGAGACCCATGCAGACACAGGAAGAATGTGCAAACTCCAGAGTGGCCCAGGGCTGGGGTCGAACACGAGTCCTCAGCGCCGTGAAGCAGCAGTGCTACCACTGCACCATCGTGCCGCCTCCCATACAGGTTAAGAGAGAACTATAAAATTCATTCGCTGACATACCAAGAAAGAGCCCCTTCTTCAGTGAAATTGGGAGCCAACAGTTTTAGTAAAAGCATTAGTGTGAATGTAATGCAGGTAATCTCTTTTCACACACGACAGCTTTTGTTCCCAGTTCCCAGTAGGAATTTGCCGTTCTCATTAAAACAGCTCTGAAGGAATGGGTCAATAGAAATATAGAAAAAACAAAACATGGCAAAGGTGAAATGCTGTGCCCTGTTACTGATTTGCTCTTCATACTATTTACACTATTTCAACAATTCTAATTGAAGAACATTGAAAATACGATTGTACATTTTATTCTTTGAATCAAGGAAGTTTACATCACTTTTGAATAGTATTTTGTATCATAATAGGTTTGCCCTTTTACTGTTGTAACTTAAAAAATGATTGAGAATGTAATGAATTCAGTTTGATGCAAGATAAAAAAATTGATATATTGAAAGGAGAGGTATGAACATAGCTTTGCTGATTCAGTTTCTCGATTCACTTCTTTCTCAGCATCTTTTCTATGTGGAAAATAAACTTGCAATGGGGCAGCATGGTGTACAGTGGTTATCACTGCTGCCTCACAGTGCCCGGGACCTGGGTTCAATTCCAGCCTTGGGTGACTGTGTGTGGAGTTTGCACGTTCTCAGTGTCTGCGTGAGAGTTTCCTCTGGGTGCTCTGGTTTTCTCCCACAGTCCAGAGATGTGTGGGTTCGTTGATTGGCCATGATCAATGTGCGCAGAGTTACAGGGATAGGGCAGGGTGGAGTGCTCTTTTGGAGGGTCGATGTAGACTCGATGGGCTGAATGGCCTCCTTCTGCACTGTAGGAATTCTATGGAAGCGTAAATCACACATGCATGGGAGGCGACACCATAATCATTGGTGTCATTGGACTGGTAATCCAGAGATCCAGGGTGATGCTCTGGGGTTAAAGTTCAAATCCTGCCAGGGGAGATGGGAAATTTGATTTCACTGAGAAGCTGGAATTAAAAGTCTAATGATGACCACCATGTTGATTGTTGTAAAAACCCATCTGACTCACTCATAATAATAATCTTTAATGTCACAAGTAGGCCTACATTAACACTGCAATGATGTTACTGTGAAATGCCCCTTGTCGCCACATTCCGGCGCCTGTTCGGGTATGCAGAGGGAGAATTTAGAATGTCCAATTCACCTAACAAGCACATCTTTTGGGACTTGTGGGACGAAACTGGAGCACCTGGAGGAAACCCACCCAGACACGGGGAGAACGTGCAGACTCCACACGGACAGTGACCCAAGCCGGAATCGAACCTGGGACCCTGGAACTGTGAAACAACAGTGCTAACCACTGTTCTACCGTGCCCTTTAGGGGAGAAAATCTGTCTTTCTTCCCTGGTCTGGCATACATGTGACTCCAGATCCACAGCAATATGGTGACTCTTAAAATGCCAAGTTCAAGGGAAATTAGGGGACACAATAAATGCTGGTCCAGGCAGCGATGCCCACATGAATGAATGAATAAAGAAAATGCAAAACCCTCTGGGTTTCCGGTAGCAACACTTAGATCAAGAGATTGAAATTTAATACTCCAGAAGGGATCTTGTACCACTATCTTTTAGTAATGTGTGCAAATTAAAGTAGTGGCACACAGTTGCTAGTCTCTCTCCATCAAGAGGGGCTGCTTAGCACAGGGCTAAATCGCTGGCTTTGAAAGCAGATCAAGCAGGCCAGCAGCATGGTTCGATTCCCCTAACAGCCTTCCCGAACAGGCGCCGGAATGTGGCGACTAGGGACTTTTCACAGTAACTTCATTTGAAGCCTACTTGTGACAATAAGCGATTTTCATTTCATTTCATTTTTTTTTCAGAAAGTCTGATTATCCATTTTGGATCAGAGAAAGACAACCTTGCACTTTCCTGCATTGAGTACCACTTTGTCAAAATGCTGCCAAATTAATCCATATCTCTTCCTTCTCACATGGACATTCTGAATTCTCCCTGTGTGTACCCGAACAGGCGCCGGTTTTCACAGTAACTTCATTGCAGTGTTAATGTAAGCCTACTTGTGACAATAACGATTATCTGCTACATAATCTGGCTCTCTCTACAAAATTGGTTCCCAATGCTTCAAACTTAAAATTCATGCTGTGTTTAATTTTCAACAGAGCCTTGTTCCTCCAAATCTCTAACGTTCTCCAAACCCAAGGCTGTTCTTCAATTCTGCACTCCTCCAACTCTAGCTTCCTGTCACAACAATGTTTTGATTCACCGTTGACCAGACAGTACATGCAGCCTATACCTTGATAACTTAATTAAATCCTCCATCTAAAGGCACTACATAAACACACGTTATTGTTTACAGCTATCGGAAGAATGAGCATTGGCTGTCTTTTTCCTCCATAGTCCAGGTCCACAATTTTAGTGTGCCACGTATTTTAAAAAAAAATCAAAATACTGCAACATTGAGTTTTAACCTGGTGACTAACTCCCAGTTATCACTGTCTTCACACTATATATCAATTGGAAGATTAAAAGTAATAATCTAAATCAGTCATAGAATTATGGTTGAGTACAAAACTTAATACTGTCTCACATTAGAATATTAAAATTCAAGAAACTTACTTTTGTAATTACCTCAACAGTGGGCAGGTTGACAATTCATCATCATCCTGGGGTTACCATTGATCAGAGACTGAACTGGACCCAACCATGTAAAAAAAAAATACTGTGGCTATAAGAGCAAGTCAGAGGCTCAGAATCCTGCAGTGAATAACTTACCTCCTGACTCCCCAAATCCTGCCATCATCTGGAAGGCACATGTCTGGAGTGTAATGGAATACACTTCACTTGCCTGGATGAGTGCAGCACCAACAACACTCAAGAAGTTGACAACATAGAGGACAAAGCAGCCCGCTTGATTGACACCCCACCCACAAACATTTACTCCCTCCACCACCAATGCACAGTGGCAGTATGTCCCAATGACAAGATGCACTGCAGGAACTCACCAAGGCTCTTTCAGCAGTACCTTCCAAACCCAAGACCACTACCATCTAGAAGGACAAGGACAGCAGACACATGGGAATACCACCTCATTCCCCTTCTAAAACACTATCCTGACTTGGAAGTATATCGCCATTCTTTCAATGTTGCTGGGCCAAAATCGTGGAACACCCCACCGAACAACATTGAGAGTGCACCCAAACATGGACTACAGCAGATGAAGAAAGCAACTCACCAACATCTTCAAGGGCAATTAGGGATGGCCAATAAATATTGACCTAGCCAGCAATGCTCACATCCCAAGAACAAATTTAAAAAACCTAATTGTAGGCCTCCATTAATAATTTTCAGCTACTAGCTAGCGTACAACAGCAATCTAGCAACAACCGGTCTCCCTTTCCAATGTAGGAAGTGCGTGCAGGAAATTTCATCTTGGAGCATTTGCTGCATAATACATTGGAGGCATGGAAATCTCTATGTATGAAACTAAACCTGTGTCTCTCCACTCCCCTGTGCCCATGCTTGCACAATGTCGTCAATGTGCTTTCAATGAACAGTTGAAAAAACTGAAATTGAAGATGGAGGTACCAAAAACACAAAAATACACAAATCCTTGATGGTGCCATAATGATTATCACAGTGAACTACCAACCAAGAGGTTAAGAGCTCAAACCCAACATGGCAAATTGAGTTAAGATCTGGTCATCCAGAATAGACAGTGCTGCCTTTCTTGCAAAACTTAAGCTGACTTCACTAATGTTCTTCAGGAAAGAGAGTCTGCCAGCCCAATCAAATCTGCACCATCAGTCACACTAAAAATAGATGGCACTAAAATGTCATCTAAAACGGGCCTTATAATTGTCTCAGAACGAACGGTAGACAATAAATGCAGTCTTGCTGGCAAAATGTGCACATTCTGTGAATAAATAAAAAAAGCTTAATCCTGGAAAACTTGGATTCCCAATGCCCTACCTGAAGAAGAACTAGAAGCTCCAATAATTCATTATTTCAATTGTGTCCATCACAATTGAGTTGGGTTGGTCATGAAGCTAGAATGAATATGAGACATTTCATTACCAAATTGAATCTTCCATGAAGAGCTCGAATCTGGGATACACACTCATTGCAGTTAAAGGAAGTGCTACAAAGATACTTCACTCAGAAGGTTTTGTTCTGGAAAATACAGAATGTGTCATTTGAAACATAGAGGTCTGCCAATATCTGGTCTGGGAGAGTGCAGGGAAAGATCCCACAAGAGGTTGGTGGCAGCTGAAAAGAGCAGAAACTGTGGCCAGCTCTTCTGTCAAAAATGCAGTCAATTTCAGTCTGTCAGAATTGTTATTACAACCTGCAGCAGGAGAAAGGGAAAAAGAAAAAAGAGAGTTTGCATAGATTTCTTTGTGCTGTTGAAATATTGTAATGGACTGCCCCTTTAAGCCCCGTAGTCCATTCCCTATCGGAGGTCCCGATCTCTCCCGCCAAAAATCACTAAGCGCGGGCTTCCCTCGCTCCTCCCACTCTCCCCACGCGCGAGGCAGGAGAAGAGAGCAGCAGAACGCGAAGCAAGAACAGCTGACGGCCCGGGGGAGCTCCGCTCCCCTCAAGGAGGTGGAAGGCTCAAAGAAACGGCAGCAAGAATGAGAAGGGAGATGTTTGTTGGTGGACTCAGCTGGGAAACAAGTAAGAAAGATTTAAGGGACTGCTTTTCTGGAGGTGGAGAGATTGTAGACTGCTTAATTAAAACGGATCCTGAAAGAGTAGACAGGGTATTGAATGGGGAGCACAAACTTGATGGGAGAGTTATTGATCCCAAGAAAGCTCAGGCTATGAAGGGCAAGGTTGAAATAAAATTGCCCCAACCTAAGGAAGTGAACCAGCAGCAATGGGGAGGACAGAGGACAGAACACAGAGAACAGAGAAACAGCAACAGGAGAGAAGGGGAGGAGAACTACAAGAGAGAGAGAGTCTGAAGGTCCCTACAACAAACCAGCAGCATCCAGAATCACTAATCTGTTTACCTTTCTGTAAAGAAAGTGTTTGCAACTTATTAAAAAAAAGTATAATAATAATAAAATAACTTAACCTGAAAAAGTGGTTATTAGCTTACTTCACTTCCTTAATAACGCAGGGCCCAGGACATTGATGCTATTAAGGGGTAAGTAGGTAAAATTCTTCGGTGAAGGTATGGGTTATACCGGGGAATAACTTGGAAATATAGTTTGACCTGAAAAGCACCCACAGAAGCCTGCATCGGAGTCAGGGAGTGAGAATCCCTGTTCACCATTTGGAATATCGGCCCTTTTTGGTATAGGGGGAATTCTAAGACAGAGTGGTGAATTTACAAAAACAGTTTGATATTGATTTAAGTCCTGGGAAAAAATAATCCCGGATTGTTGCCTTTGGTGTAACCAAATCAAATATGGTGCAGTCGCCATCAAAAGTAAGCATGTCTAACACCACCAGCTCTGAATACTTCCAGCTACGGAGAGGAAGACAGGGCTGCCCACTGTCCCCACTCTTGTTCATGCTAGCGATCGAACCCCTGGCGAAAGCCCTGCGGGACGCAAAAAGCTGGAAGGGAATCCAGAGAGGAGACAGAGAGCAGAGTCTCACTCTATGCAGATAACCTGCTCCTCTATGTCTCGAAGCCACAGGAGGGACTGAAGGGAATACTACAAATACTGAAAGAGTTTGAAACCTTCTCGGGCTACAAACCTAACCTGGGCAAAAGCGAGACATTCCCAGTGAACCCAAAAGGGGGAGGGACAGGGCTGAAGGGGCTCCCGTTCAAAACGGCCCAGAACAGATTCCGTTACCTGGGGATCCAAATAGTCAGAGACTGGACAAAGATCCACAAGTGAAACCTGACCAGCCTGGTGGAGGAAGTAAGGACCTTCAACAGTGGGGCTCACTCCCACTCTCCCTGGCGGGAAGAGTGCAGACAATCAAGGTGAACGTACTGCTGAGGTGCCTCTGCCTGTTTAGATCCATCCCAATCTTCATCCCCAAGGCCTTTTTCCACAACATAGACAGGCTAATCATGGCGTTTGTGTGGGGGCACAAGAACCCGAGAATTCCCAACCCGATATTGCAAAGAGGGAAAGTCAGAGGGGGCCTGGCTCTACCGGACCTACAATACTACCACTAGGCAGCAACGACAGAAAAAGTGAGGGGATGGGTACAAGAACCCGACACAGATTGGGTAGAAATGGAGGAGGGATCCTGTAAAGGAACAACCCTCCGGGCCCTGGCCACAACAGTACTCCCATCCTCCTCAACAAGGTACACAACGAGCCCAGTGGTAGCGGCCAGGCTGAGAACGTGGACCCAGTTGAGACAGCACTTCGGGATAACCAAAATATCCCTTATGGCCCCCATCTGCAGCAATCACAGATTCCCCCCAGCCATGCTAGATACCACCTTCAAAAGGTGGAGGCGGGACAGGGCACACTGACGGCCGGGGACTTCTATGTAGGGCCCAGACTGGCGACACTAGACGAACTGACAAGGAAGTGGAAACTAGCAAGACGACAGGAATTGAGACACCTTCAAATAAAGCACTTCCTCCACAAAGATACAGGAGGGTACCCCAGGTACCCTACCTAGGGTACACTACTAGAGGACCTGATAGACACAAGCAGCAAGAAGGGGGGGGGGGCTATGTGGGAAAATATGCGGACAGCTACTGGACAGAGCTCGAACACCACTGGACGGGACCAGACAAAGATGGGAGGAAGAGCTGGGGACAGAGGTAGGATGGGGTCTCTGGAGCGAAGCACTGAGCAGGGTGAGCTCCACCTCCATCTGCGCAAGGCTAAGCCTAATGCAGCTCAAAGTGGTGCACAGAGAGCACCTGACCAGAACCCGAATGAGCAGGTTCTTCTCGGAGGTGGAGGACAAATGTGAACGGTGCCAGAGGGGCCCGGCCAATCACACCCCACATGTTTTGGGCTTGCTCCAAGGTTGCTGGGTTCTGGACAGCCTTCTCCGAGGCAATGTCCAAGGTTGAGGAGGTGAGGGTGAAGCCATGGCCAATAGTGGCAATCTTCGGGGTATCGGAGCAGCCAGAGCTACACATGGGAAAGACGGCCTTCCCTAATTGCACGCCAGAGAATCCTGCTCGGCTGGCGATCAGCAGCAGCACCCAAAGCTGCAGACTGGCTCGCTGACCTCTCGGAATTTCTCCACCGGGAGAAGATTAAGTACACCATCCGAGAGTCAGAGGAAGGCTGCCTGGATACTTGGGCAGTCCATCGGCCTGTTCCAAAACCTGTTCGAGATCAGCAACGAATGAAATGAAATAAAAATTGCTTATTGTCACGAGTAGGCTTCAATGAAATTACTGTGAAAAGCCCCTAGTCGCCACATTCCGGCGTCTGTCCGGGGAGGCTGGTACGGGAACGAGGAGTAAGCCAGGGAAAAACAAAAAGATGAAGAACCGAAGGACTGCGCAACCCGGCGGGGTGGGGAAACCACAAGAGAAGAGGAAGGGTGCTGAAACCAATGGGGTGGGGGATATCATAGACCAATCCAGAGGGCAGCAAAACGTACATACAGTTAGTCAAATGAAGGACAAAACAAACCTCTCTGTAAAATAAAGCAAATTAGCACGGGCAAGGAAAATGTAATGTATAAGTAACAACTGTTTATAAATATGAGAAAAGCCAATAAAAAGATTTTCAAAAAAAAAAGTAAGCATGTATCAGAGGCAGAGAAAATCCAATGAAATCCTGAGCCAGCGGCTCAGCCAGCCATAAGTCAAACGTTTGCGATATATTGCCCTAGTTACAGAATCTTCCAGGCACAGGTCAACTTTGGCAGTTAATATACTCACCATAACCTCACAAAATACCCTGGAGGTTGAACATGACCATCTTTGTCTTGAAGGATGAACAAGAAAGAAAAGGATTTCAATGTTCCTATCAACTGATATTGTCCCATTTAAACAGGAATCAAATGTTGCACAAACATGTTCTGGCAACGTGGGGTAAACAATTCTGTCAAAGTTCATGAGAACCATAGCGAAATAAAATGTTTTCTAAAATGTCAGTTACAGTCACCAATGTGCCTTTAGAACATGCTGAATTTGGAATTTCAGCTATACAGATCATTATGTCTTGAAATTTTCTTATCTTGTGTAATTGCAATATGTGCAGCATATATTCTGTTATTTAAAATAGCTGTTGAGCGAATAGCTTTATTAATAACTTAAAAACTTTTTTAAATGACATTTTAGTATGTATGCATCATTGATACCTGCATAATTATCTTTCCCAGTCACATGGAATTGTCTTCAGATGTTGCGTGTGGTACGACAACGCCAACTGCTGTACAACCAATGTTAAAGACATTAGCAACCTTTTCTGCAGACTTACCCATTCCTCCTCATGCCAACTAATGTGTAGGGAGGAACGGCTATTCCTGCCAGTCCACTTGGCCATGAGTGTATCCTGGTCATTCCTGAGCATCACCTGGTCTGCTTCTCCTGACGGGGATGATTTAGAAGCGATATAGTTGGGTCTGGCAGCATTAAGGGCTTCAACTGCATTCGCCAGCAACTTACAGTCACAAACAGTGACAAGTTGCCTCGTCTATGTAAAGAAACAATTGGACTGTATTATTGTGAATGCTGGAATTTTTTAGATATGCATAGGTGTAGTTCACCAATATACAGCCTAGTTAAAAATTAATGAATGTTTAGAATTTGTTAATTGTCTCAAGACCAACACAGCAGCAGCAATAACTAAACTGCACCACCAGGAGATTCTGTTTTTACATGAGAGCATTCTAAACTTGAGCTTTCTCCCCCCTTTTTCTTCTTCACTCTGATGCCATGAGCAGGGCCGGTGCTAGGAATTGCGGGCCCAATTAGAAAAGTGATGGCGGGGCCCCTACTCTACAAAAGTAAAAATTTATGTATGTTTATATTTCATGTAGTATGCTCGTCTTTAACCAAAAAAACCCATTAAATGCTTGATATACTAAAATTTTGAAACTTACTTACCCGGGCGGAAGGATTTGGCGGCGCAGGGCTGAAGGATTTGTCGACGGTAATGCGGTGCGTTCCCCAAAAGTAAAAACTACCCTATAGTTCCTCTTAGAATACAGAAAAGGCTTTAAACGGTAACTCTGTCGCCGCTGGCGCAGGGCCCCCTTAAGGTGCGGGGCCCAATTTGATGAAGTTGGTCAAATAGGCTTAAAACCGGCCCTGGCCATGAGGTGCACCTCCAATGTTCCAAGCAGACTCCTGTAACTGGCCATTAGGATGTACTGGATACTGCTATGGTATGGCATTTCCAACCATCCAATTGTCCTTGCTGACAGACATTGCAGTCTCTCACATGCTTTTGTTAAGTCAGAGCTTTGCTCGGATCGGAGAAAAGCAGGGCTAGCATCTAACACTAGCACTATTGATTAGAAGAGTATAGTAAATCACTTATGAGGAAAATCTAAAAGAGCGGGATGCATCACAATGGTGTACTTTTCTTGACCTTCTGTCTCTGATAAATTGCGATATAAAGAAAAAGCAGGCTTGTATTAATGTAACAACTTTCACAAGCACGGCATAACTTAAGGCATCTTACAGCTAATTACGCCCTTTTAAAGTGTAATCATGGATGTAACTTAGGAAACATGGTAGCCAATTTATGCACAACAAGCTCCCACAAACAGCAGTGCGATCACGATCAGATAATCTGTTTTTGTGATTCTGAATGAGGGATAAATTTTGTTCACGACGCCTGGGATAATTTCCCTGCTTTTCAAAATAGTGCCATGGGTTCTTTTATGTCCACCTGACGGGACAAATGAGGCATTTGGTTTAATCTCATCCAAAAGATGGAACTTCCGAAAGTGCCACCACCCCTCTGTGCTGTAATGGAGTATCACCTGGATTTTTAGGCTGAAGCTCTAAAGTGAGATTAGAAATTAGAATCAGGGTGGCACGGTGGAACAGTGGTCAGAACTATCTCACAGTGCCAGAGTCGCGGGTTCAATTCTGGCCTTGGGTGACCGTGTGGAGTTTTGCACTTTCTCCCTGTGTCTGCGTGGGTTTCCTCCAGGGGCTCCGGTTTCTGCCCACAGTCCAAAGAAGCACTGGTTAGGTGGATTGGCCATGCTAAATTGTCCCTTAGTGACCAACGGTGTGTAGGTTAGGTGGGGCTATGGGATTTTGGGGATAAGGGGAGGGGCATAGTCCTAGGTAGGTGCTCTTTCAGAGGGTCAGTGAACTCTCGATGGGCCAAATGGCCTCTTTCTGCACGGTAGGAATTCTATGGTTCTAACTCACAGCCTTCGGACTCGTATGAAAGTTCTACCAACTGAGCCATGCCTGACACGATATATATATATATATATGGATTAGGGAGGCCTGCAAGGAAACATGACGACATTGCAGAGTACTTAATAATTAGTCTTCATTGATCCCTGCAAATTCTCCTTTATCCAGTACCTTTTTGAAGACATTAATTGACTCAGCCAAATTACTCCTGCTAGGAAATATTCAAGCCTATGCTTTTGGAGAACAGGGACTTTAAAACGGGTGAAAAGTAACAAATGCAACATAAATCGCAATTAGATTTGCATCTAGAATTTTAAGTTGCACCTAAAACAGCAAAGGCTTTTGTTTATGTATTCTTTTCCATGATTAAACACCAAAATGTACATTTTCTAGGGTCCCTTTACTACACTGTGTTTTGAAAGTTAAAAGACATGTCTATTTTTATGGTTATCTTAATTACCAGTAATGAGAAAGACAATGCCTTGAGTGACGGTTGGTGACTACTTTGCTAAGAAAAATCTTGTGGTATAAGCAGGTGTTCTTCTCCCAGATTATGTAGTTTATCAAGAGGTACTGCAGGCCATGTACCCTTTCCTCATCTCTACGAACGTCTAACAGCCAATCAACAATTTTTATCTAGGCTCACAAACAAGGAACAGCGAATTGGGGAAAGATACCAGATAGAACCCAGCATTCATGAAAAGAAAAGGGATACATTGTTGATTACCAGATATTTGGAATAATGACTAGCCAACATTATAAACATTCAGCAAAGCAGCACAATAATTACTTTAAGAGAGTGCTAAACTTATACTGTTTAATATCTTAGAATATCCTGGTGTATGAACGGGTCTTTGTTAAACCCATCTCTTGTTTTCAGAGTCAGAGTTGCTCACCTGTGACCAGGTTTCTCATCTGATTACTCTCCTGTGCCAGCTATCTTTCTCTCCACCCTGCATTCAAATTAAGCCTATGTAAGCAATTCACAAATAAGATTCCTTTCCACTGGATTAATGTACTTCACAACCTCCTCTGAACCCTGTCATCTTTTCCCCTTGCTTTGCCTTACTCCCCACCTGCCCCTGCCCCACTAACGAGGCTGTCTCTCCTTAGTTTCCAGTTCAACTGGGTGGTTAACAAAAGGTTTGTCTCTATATCCAGTGGGAGAGAGGAAAGATTGATCAATCCTACAGATGTTTGTCCATTAGAGATGGACCTGGGATGCAATTAATTGAAGGTAGCCTGCAGTATTGCAGCACTATCTAACAGGTATAAAAAAAATACAGTAATATTGAAAGCTTTTTGTTTTACCTTGTCTGCCAAAATTGCAAGTGTTCTTTCAAGGCCATTTGCCGATCTCTCCTTGGCTGCTCTTGACAGTCGTTCTGCATAGTAACTGACTTGCGTTTTAAGGGTATTAATACTTGCTATAATCTCTTTTGCTCTTATTATGTCTTGTGGTATGTATATTATAGACTGGGAACTAGACGATGTACTGCAAGAAAGAAAATGAACACTGCTTAGGAAATGATTAAAGTATTTGGGTACATATAATAATTCAGATGCGCTTTCCACCTCTCTGTATTTTCATTATCACACTGCCTTCTAATCTAACTTGAACACTACATCCCTCCCTTCCATGACTCTATAAACCTTTTAATTTTGCAAAGCTTCTTCCATTCCTGCCACATATCAAGACCAAGATGGTGACCAAGTAATTGATGACGCATTCGTATGGGAAGCTGCTCTAGTTTTTCAAGATCACCAAACTTGGAATGTAAATTTGGAATCAATGCTTGACCTAACACCACACTGAAGCCTCCCTCATACAAATAATCTCAATCATCTTTGTTCTTTATATTGAAACTGTAATTACATTATAATTTAAGACTTTACATGAAGCAAAGCCACGATTGCACTAATACTACGCTTGCACAACTGCATATGGACAGATCGCAAAAGGTTTGGCTGCAAATTGTGGAGATTTTTTTCTCACCATAGGTTGCATCTGTAATGTAAAAAAACAAAAATTTGTTCTGCAGCAAGTGAAAATTGTTAATTTTAAAGAAAAGTATTAGAGAGATTTTGATTCTTGTGTGCTTGGTAGAACAAACAAATTTGAGAACAACTCAGCTCAAATTGTAGAATCGGATCTAGGAATCTAAATATAGTGTGCATGCCCCAATACAAGCAAGGTCTTTCTACACTGAAGAGTATTTACAGAGCTCACAGCAAGTTTGCATGACTGGATCCCTGATTCAACAAAGAATGGAGCCATGAGGACCTGTGGGCTTGAGGACAGTAAACTCTATGGCACAGTACTCATCTACAATCTGACTGAAGTTAACTGCATTTTAGCCAGGCTTCTCAGGAGTATAAGAACTGTTGAAATCTGAAAACATTCTGCATCACACTGAAATCCTCACATCATTTAATAAATGACCTCAGTGTAAATCTCCTAGGAAGGAGTGTTCATAGCATGAGTGAGAAACTTGAGTCGGAAAAACTATGATGAACTTAAATGAAGGGAATTACAATGAAATGAGGATAGAGTTAAATAAAGTGAGATAGGCGAATAGAATAGCAGGAAAGACAGAAAACAAACATTGGCAGACATTTCGGGAGGTAATTCATAACTCTCAGCAAAAATATATCCCAGTAAGGAGGAAAGATACTAAGAGAGGGATAAACCAACCATGACAAGCCAAGGAAGTTTTTTTTGGAAAATATTTTTATTTGGCTTTAAACAGTTTAATGTTTTATACATTAAACAGAAAGTAGAAAAGATGGCAAAAGAACACCCCCCCCCCCCCCAACACTACCAACTAATACATATATGACTCAAAATATAACCCTCCCAAACTCACCCCCCCCTCCCCTTTAGCAGCTGATGGTAACCAACTCTTTAAAGTGAATAAACAGACCCCATCTCCTATGGAACCCCACAATAGCTCCCCTCAACCGTCTCGGATCACAGGAACTCCATCAGGTCTCCCAGCCACACTGAGGCGAAGCTGACCTCCACCCCAACAGTATCCACCTGCGAGCGATCAGCAAGATGAAGGCTAAAACCTCCGTCCCGGCCTGCCATTTTGGCAGGTCCGATACCCCAAATATGGCCTCCAGGTCCAAGATCGCCGACATGGTGCTAAAAAAAGAACCCCAAAACTTCTGCAACTTCAGACAGGACCAGAACATGTACATGGTTGAACAGGCCCCTCCTCCACTTTGACCCCCCTAACTTAAAATGTTGCCGAAATTGTCTCCATATCTGCAGTGTAACCACCACCACCGGAGTACCCGAAAATGTTCCTTCGGAAAACTGGATTGGCGCTGTTGCCAGCGCCCGCAATCTCAACCCCTGACAAGAGCCTGCCTGCATCCTCACCCACCGAAGCAAGGAAGTTAAGAAGAGTATCAAGTTGAAATAAGAAGCAGATAAGGAGGCAAAAGTCAGTGATAACCATGAAGACTGGGATAAATTCAGAATCCAGCAAAAAAGAGAACTAGATGCATAACAAAGAGAAAGAAAATAAACCAAGAGGGCAAGATAGGGGGAATATAAAACCGGACAGTAAATACTTTTGTAAATGTATAAAAAGGAAGAGAGAGGTCAAGTGAACATAGGCCCCTTAGAAAATGAATATAGGGAGATAGTTATGTGGAGCAAGGAAATGGCAGAAGCGTTAAAAAGATATTATGCTTCAATCTTTACAGTGAAAGCTACTTCGAATATTGCGTTAATACTAAAGAATATGGAGGAGCCATTAAATAGCATCACTAGAGAAGTAGTATTAGACAAACCAATGGAGCTGAAAGCAGACAAGTCCCCTGGCCCTGATGGCTTGCACCCTAGCATCCTAAAAGTAGCAGCTTCAGCTGTAGTGGATGCATTGGTTGTAATTTTACAAAAATCCTTGGATTCTGGAGAAGTACCAGAGAATTGGAAAACTGCCAATGTCACACCCTATTTACAAAGGAAGGGAGGTATAAAAGTGAGCAAGTATAGGCTGATTTGTCAAACATCTATTGTTGGAAAATGTTGGAATCAATTATTAAGGAAGTAATAGCAGCTTATTTGGAAAGTCACAATCTAATCAAGCAGAGTCAGCATTGCTTCATGAAAAGGAAATACTGTCCGACTAATTTAAAGATCTTTGAAGAAGTCTTAACCAGAGGGGAACCTGTAGGTGTTGCATTTGGACTTCCAGGTGTTCGAGAAAATACCCCATAAAAGGTCAAGTCATAAGAGTCCATGGTGTTGGAGGTCATATATTGGCACGGATAGAGAATTGGCTAATGGGAAGGAAACAGCGAGTGGGGATAAGGGATTCTTTTTCAGGTTGGTGACCTGTAACCAGTGGGGTTCCACAGGAATCAGTGCTGGAACTGCAACTGTTTACAGGAAGGAAGCAATGTACTATAGCCAAATTTGCAGACAACTCAAAAATAGATGCAAAAGCCAGTTGTGAGAGGGATACAGTTTGCAAAGGGATATTGATAGGTTAAGTGGGCAAAAGTTAGCAAATGGAGTATAACATGGGAAAATGTGAAGTTGTTCATTTTGGCAGGGAAAACAAAAGAACAGAGTCGATTTAAATGGAGAAAAACTGCAGATAGCTGCAACACAAAGGGACCTGGGGGTACTTGTGCACTAAACACAGAAAGCTTACACACAGATGCAGCAGGTAATCAGGAAGGCTAATGGAATGTTGACCCTTATTTAAGAGCGTTGGAGTATACGAGTAGGGGCGCCTTGCTGCAACTGCACAAGCTGCTGGTCAGACCACACCTGGAGTACTGTCAGCAGTTTTGGTCTCCTTGTATAAGGAACTATATTATTTAATTGGAGGTTCACTAGGATGATCCCATTATGGAAGGTGATCTCATTGAAACATATGGGATGCTTAAGGGGTCTGACAGGGTAAACACAGAGAAAAGATTGCACATTCTCCCCGTTTCTGCATGGGTCTCGCCCCCACAACCCAAAGATGTGCAGAGTAAGAGGACTGGCCACACTAAATGTCCCCTTAATTGGAAAAAAAATTGGGTACAATGCTGAGAGGATGTTTCCCTTCATGGGAGAGTCTAGGACCAGAGGGCATAGTCTCAGAATAAAGGGGTGGCAATTTAAGACTGAGATGAGAAGGAATTTCTTCTTTCAGAGAGTTGTGTCTTTGGAACTCCTAATCTCAGAACAGCTCTGGGGCAGAGACCTTGTGCATATATTTAAGGCTCAGATTCTTGACCAATAAGAGAATCAAGGATTACGGGGAAAGGGCGGGAAAGTGGACGCCAGGTGACAGATCAGCAGAATGGTGGAGCAGGTTCGAGGGGCTGAACGATCTATTCCCGATCCTATTACTAATGGTCTTCTAGTTCTATGATGACACTTGACACATTTCTTTATCGACCTTTGAACATCTGATCTAAATGCAGTCATTACCTGAAAATTGATCTCTTTTGGGGTCAATTTTAGGAGACATAAATTTTCATGCAGTCGGCTACAGTTTAGTACCTTAAATAAGTTAGTAGTGCTGAAACATTATAACCAGCTGTGAAGATTATCAGAAAGACATTTCGAAAGTAACCGTTTGAAATTAAACTAGACAATAAACTGTCGTATTTGAGATCATTGGAGCCATGACATTGAATCTGTTCCATTGCTACACTCCTCCACTGCACTGAGTACTCAAATTCAGCATGTGATTCAGGTGGACAATAGACTGAGACCAGGAGGTTCTCACATAGGTGGGTATAAACCCTGAAAGAAAATCCAATCTGCCATTGTTCCTTGTGACAGCTCATTAAAAACAGATTAGGAGTAAACAATCTTACAGAAGTGCACAGACTAATAGGGGTCCTGACAGGGGTAGAAATTAATTTTAAAAATTGAATGTCAATTGAGACCACTTGAGACATTACTCAAAGGACTGTGAGGCCATAGCCAGCTACAATAGCTTGGCATTACCCAATAGGATTCTATCCATGCCTCTTGATGCTTGTATGATGGTTGGTTTAGTCTTATTTTGAATTGAAAGATGGAGCTGTTTTGGACACGGTATATTACAATATGGCACTGAGACATACAGATGTTATTAATTACATGGCAACATTATGTAATTCTGGCAATTTCAACAAACAACCCGTGGTTATATGTGGCATTCTAGACAAACAATGGTTAGTTGCCTACGTGAGGGAGTTATGATATTTTCAATATGGACACATTTTGGTTTGGAAAGAAAATGAAACAGGACGCAAAATGAACATGGAAACCAAACAATCTTAGCTGTCAACAATTAGGAACTCACCAACCCTCCTCATAAACGCTGAGGGGAAAAGAAGAATAAACAAACAGAACAAAAAGAATTGCAGAAGAGTGTTACAAGCATTGTTGCTCAACATCGATAAATAAATAGCAAATAAACAAAACCGTACTTTTAAACTCAGGATGAGGAAACATAACTTATTCGCTTTTGCAAAACTTATGAAATGGTATTTTTAGGCCAAAACCAAATTAGCATTCATGGTCCTAGTCTGTACTTACAGGCATCAGGGTGACAAAATGATCTGCAATCTGCAGAAGGCTGAAGTAATTATTCATGCAAGTTTATATCAGAACACAAAGGCAAGTCTACCAAACAGTCAACAAGCGAACATTTGAAAGCAGGTGAACTGAAGTGAAATATTATCCTTTCTGTAACAATGCCGATTTAAAACGAGCCAAGACTAACATTTTGAAATTCTATTTACACCCAATAAATAACTAATTTTTATTTCTTAACCATTTTCCATCCTCTCCTTTATGCCTAGATTGGGCATTGTTCCACTGGAGAAGTTCCACTGGGGAGGTTCCACTTGAGAGATGGTTTTCCTGTGCCTCAAAGAGCTATTATTATTCATACATGACCCTCAACTGGCCAATGTCAGCAATCAAACTAAATCAAGAGCAGGAAACCTGGTCAAATTTCCTCTTTCCCGTGAAGTGGCCATAAGGCCAACTGAAGCCTCACCGTCTCCAGTGGCTCGCAGGCCAGGAATTAAAACAGGAAAATTTACAGTCCACATGGTGAAGCTGCAAACTGAATGAAATCCACCAGGGGGAGCCAACAATGGCACTTTTTTTCTAAGTTTTCGTTCGCTCCCTCTTTCAGTTTGTGTAGAGTTAGCACTGCAGTCTTAATGGTTTTAAGAAGAAATCTTTTCAGCTGTTAAGGTGAGAAACAGGAGTTTCACTGAAATCTACTAACGAATTGCAAACAGAATAACAAAATAAATAGATGGCTCAGCTCCCGTAAGTGTGAATTTATATCAGCAAGAGAATTCCCACCAATATAAACAACAACTTGATTGACAAGTGACCTGGCAGAGGAGAGGAAAACAACTGTCACTGGTAGCTAATTTACTTTAAGCTGGCTCAGCAAAGTAAATGGCGATCAAAGAACATGGAGGCAGGGCAGACGTTGCTTGGTGGAGTTCTCCCTTTTGCTGAAAAGGTGCAATTTTTTTAATGCTTTCACCGTTCCTGTAGTTCACTGTAGCTTTACAAGGCAGGCATATGTCCCATTTATACTTCTTAAAGGGAGATCAATATGAAAGTGAAAGCTGTCAGGGGGCTTAATTCCCCGCCCCCGCCATTCATACTACAGCTTCACCAGGACTCAGGGCCTTTCACTGCCTAGTGCCACATTATCAACTTCCAAACAATAACACAAGTTATAAGATAGAATGGATTTACAATGCTAGAGCATTCCGCCCCTCTTAATTTTGTGGAATTTTTGAAAAGCTGCAAGAACCAAAAGAAGCACAACTAGCAAGCAACGTTCATGCTTCAACTCCTGATTCACCAGGAGGAATAGCAAGGCAAAGCTTTGCAGACAATATGTATTTTAAGTCTCTTGCACTTACTTTTTCTTGGCTTCCACAAACTTGACCAGGAGTTTCCTTAAGCCACCACTTTTGAAGGCTTGGCAGTGAGCTGCTGGTGCTCCAATAGTAATGATGTCATAGGTCTGATCTGTGGCATTAAGAACACATAGAACCACCAAGGCAATAAATCGACAAAATAAATACCCAGATGAATTTAAAACTACAATTGCCATGATCTGGCATGTCTACATTTCCCTACAAATCAAGCTCCTCATTTCAACTGAGTATATTTAGCAAGGCATGGCCAGATATGTCCTCACAGGGAAGAAAAACAATAGTGCTAGAGTTACCGGAGGAGAGCCAATTCTGATGAAAAGAAAATGCCTAAAGAGAGTGTGGGACAGTGAACAGGTTAGTTACTTTCTTAAGGAAACGTGTTTCAAAACTGATGACCATAAAATTAAGGAACTTAATGAAAAAGTTGGAAAACCTGCAAGGAGAGCAGAAATGAAAGTCAATCGTGCCATGGGGTTAGCTTTAAATTCTTAAAATAATATTCACTAATAGAATTTTGGTTAGACCACACGTATAATGCTGTACACCGTTCAGGTCTCCACATTTCAAAAAGGATATAAAGGCACCGAAGTAGGTTCAAAAAGAATGACAATGATGAATGATATCAAAACTCAAGAGGTCATTATCAGGAAAGATGTAACATTCTAGAGCTCTTTGCTCCAGAAAAGGAAAGCGTGATGGTGACTTAAAGGTTTTTTAAAAAAAAGTTATCAAGGGGTTTAATAGGGTATGTGGTTTCGCTTGTTGACAGTCCAAAACTAAAGACAACAAAGATAAGACAGTCACTAGTAAATTCAATAAAGAGTTCAGGAGAATTATTTATCCTGAATGATTAGAAAGTAACACTTGCTATCACATGGAGTAGTTGAAGTGAACAGCATAGAAAAGCAAAGTACTGTGGATGGTAGGATAAAAAGTGCTGGAAATACAGGTCGGCACATGGCGCAGTGGTTAACACTAGGACTACGGCGCTGAGGACCCGGGTTCGAATCCCGGCCTTGGGTCACTGTCCGTGTGGAGTTTGCACATTCTCCCCGTGTCTGTGAGAGTTTCACCACCACAACCCAAAGTTTGTGCAGGCTAGGTGGGTTGGCCATGCTAAATTGCCCCTTAATTGGAAAAAAAATAATTGGGTACTCTACATTCATTTTTTTTTTTTAAAGTGCTGGAAATACACAGGTCATGCAGCACAGGTCGAGACAAACGGAGTTAATGTTTTATGTCGATAACCTTTGATTGAAATGTTAACTCTATCTCCAGTGATGCTGCCTGACCTGCTGCGTATTTTCAGCATTTTTCATTTGATTAGCATAGATGTCCTTCAGGCTAGCTGGATAAGTACATGAAAGAAAGGAATAGCAAAGTGATATGTTGACTGGCTGAAAAGAAGGGGGAGGAGGTGTATGAATATCAGCATTGATCATTTGGCCTGAATTGCCCATTTTTGTGTTGTAAATTCCACTCATCAAATTGTATTTCATTAGCTTTATTTTTAAAAGTTCTTTTACTGAACACCTTGTGATTGTCAGTTCATGGAAACATTCCACAACAAAATAAGGTTTTGTTTTGAGCCAAGTTAACTCTGCGGTATGAAAATGGTTACATCAGCTTATAAGACATTCCTGACTGGGAAAAAAAGTGTGTTTCAGCAATGGACCTGGCTCAAAGTGGACATGGACAAACTAATGAGGAAAGATGCTATTGTCCCATTGCCTAAAAACAAAATTAATCAGACAATAAAGTAAAAACTGAAGCAACAAAAACACCAAATGTAGCAACAGCTTTGTTCATTGGACTTAGCAACGCAGTTGAAGATAATCAACAGTAAAATTGAAGTAACCACTCAAAATATTTACCTGCCCCAGAGTCATCCTGAACCCGCATCCGTTGTATGTGCAAATTCGTGGGTACAAATTCTAATTTCTTCTCAGCTTTTAAACTGCTTGCTTTGAAAGAGGGACCTGCAGAGGACAATTTTATGCTAGTTAAACTGAGCAGGGAGTTTAAAACATTTAAAATAAAAATCCTATTTGCTTGTCAGCCAACTGCCATACTTTTAAAGTTCTAAACATCCACCCGGATGCTTATACGTCACAACACTCCTGCCTTTGCACAAGGTGGAAGAAGGCTGCAGCAGCAAGGTGATCTCTGTCACTGTGGTTAGACGTGTCAAGAAGATCGGCAACATGTCAACATTGTGTAGACAATGACGGCACTCCAAGATCCCCATGTTAAGCACAGGTTCTTGCAGGGTCTATTTGCTTAATCCTGTGGCAATGGAAGATTAATGATGAGGACAGGGCTGTCCATAGGCATAGTCAAGCATCTGCATAGCGACAGTTGCATGAAGGTAATTGAGTACCCGCGTTGGAACAGAGGTGACCTGCTCTGTGACTGAAATCCTCTTCAGGATACTCATCCTGCAGGATCACCATCTTTGTGGTCAAAGAAAGTAAACCTTAAATTTTGCTACTTGGAATGTGAAGACTCATAGCTGCAGTATACTTCAATTTCAATGCATTACGATCAAGGCAGAATGGCAGCAAAGATGGATGGAAAAGGAAGCAAACACTGGGCTCTGAATCTCACAGTCTTATGGAACTTCCTGTCCATGTTCCCCAAAATCTGTGGGTTTAGAAACAGCCTGTTTAACCACAAGACCACCTATGGCAAAGACACACGACACTAAGTAGATATCCTCAAATTGAAGGACAGTTGATGACATTGCAACAATTTGTTGTTCTGTGAAATATACTCCAGCCACAGAGCAGCACGAGTGGATAATTAATTTCCCAGCAGATAGTTAGAATGGAAATTTATCACCCAAGTCAACATCAATTTGCTCAGAGATAAGGAACCTGTAGTATCATGCTGCACTGAAAGGAAAGGGATATGCTTCAGAGATTTGGTTGAGAAATATTGTCATAGCAGTGTCTAGAGATCTGTGCAATGGCCACAACCAACATTGCTGAGTCAAGCACTGACCGAAAAGTGAATATTATTCCGTGTTCCTGAAAACCCCACATTGATGCACACAATTAAGAATGGAATGATTTAGCAATGTAATCTGGCAGTATCTTCTCAATTTAGGCCAACCTTTATACTGGTGCAGTTCCGTTAAATTCTCCTGGTAATTTATTATGAGTGTTTGGTACTGAGTAACAATTTGTCGTCGAAGATTTTCCCAACAGGGCGATAGCTCACCTAGATCATCTAGCTCACAAATCCTGCAAGGAAGAGTCAAGAACAGTGAGAAGTCAAACAAACCATTTTGTAGGTAACAAAATGCGAATTAAACTTTAGTTTCTTGACATTAAGCACACACGAATCTTCCAAATTACCCAACAGAATCATATTCCACTTAACTTTTCCAGCTACAACAAGTACAATTAGCTCTAATCTTCCCAATTTACTCAATTACTTCAGCTAATTTGGAAAGCAAAATTATCCCAATTAAAATATTAAGCAGCCATCCAAGTATTTCCTGGGTTAAACACATTTTGGAGCATCCTATTGCACTGGCTGACACAGTCAGGGCCTTTATAGTTCTGGTCCTGTCTGGTTGATGGGAATGACATGGCCAGGATTTTAAGATGGCTATGGTGCAGCGATCACACATCATTCCCACCTCTTTACCATTTTAATTCAATGCTAAACAGGCACACAAGGGCCACCTACTTCAGCTGGGTAAGAGCCTCCATACATACAAAAATTGCAGGGCAATGTCACTGGCACTGCAACAATGTAAATGGAAAAGTTACAAGTGCCCTGCAGTCAAACCTGTCAACAATCTGGCAGCAGTATCAGATGAGCATTGAATTCTATATTTTCTGCAGACATTAGTATGCCCGCCATCTGCTTCTTCCTAAAAACACAGAATTTTCTGTGGAAAATAATCTCTCCCCCGCCACCCCCCACATTAGAATCAACTCAGCCATGACCAACCAATTGGATGAAAGCATTGGCAGCACAAGGATTTTGTACAAATAGGCTTCTAAATATGAACGTGTAGCACAAAACACTAGCTATAATTTAACATTAAGTGCAACAATTTCAAGTTTTTGCAAGGTGATATAAGTAAAAATTCAAACTGGTACAGGCATGGGAGTTACACTTCTTACCATTACATAAATGATTACACTTTCTAAAGCAACTCAATGTAAAGTATTTCGAGACATCTTGAATATTGTGAACAGCCAAAAACTTGGAGGAAATGATTCCTAAAATAAAAGTTGAGTGCCTTTTGCCACAACGGACAGCCATCTGTTCCTTGGCAATAACATGCAATCAGAATGTTCATTGGGTGAATTAAAATCCAAACAGCATTTTTTCCTCAAATGGCTCAGGTCTCTGGAGTTCAAATAATCGGAAGATCTAATGGATCTGTATTTGCTACTTGAATTATGTCTGAAGGCTGAAGTTCCAAAGTAAAACTTTGCCTATTTTTCTGTCGTTAAGAGTTTAGGATCTGGCAGAACTGTCTATTAAAGAATATATCTAACAGCTTACACCCTGCCTCAATATTGTTATAGTGCAGCTTGCAGTACAGAATTCACATTTTGAACCATTTTAGCCACTGAAAGCACTATTTTGAACAAGAAAAGAGGTTCAAAACAATAGGCTGCAAAAACAGAAAGGCTAATAGCTTTAGATTTGGAATGGATTCAGATTAGTCAGCTTTATTTGATCTACAGTATACTGGACCGGCAATAATTATGCTATTTGTTCAGGCTAAGTAGAAAGTAAACAGATCTTACCTTGCTGCATCCTCTTCAATAACTAATTTTACAAACTGTCTGGGGACATGAAGTGATAACATGCTCTCTGCCATCTGCTCCAGTATCCGTAGATGGTTCCCATCTGTTGTTGGGAAACGGTACATCCGACAGATAACCCCTCCAAACACTGCAATAAACAGGTTAAACATTTTGATATTCTGTCATTCAACATTTTTAGTAATGAAACCACTTTACACAAACAAAGTTATATTTCGGCATGGCCCGACAATCCAATTTCTCTAAAATCTGTTAAATCGCAAGTAATTTTGAACTACAATAGCAACAGCAACATGTATTTATATAGCACATTTAATAAAATGTCCCACGGTGCTTCATAGGAACATGTTAAAGCAAACTATGATACAGAGCTACATTAAATGTTAGAGCAGATGGCCAAAAGTTTGGTCCTAGATAAAGTTTTGAGGAGTGTTTTAAAGGAAAAGAGACAGGTAGATAAGCTGAGAACTTTATGTTAGTTAGCTAGCGAAGGCCAGCACCACCAATAACGATCGATTAAAATTGGGAAAGGGCAACGTGTCAGAATTAAATAATGCCGTTTGTTCAGGCTAATTAGCTTCTTGCATCCTCTGCAATAACCAGTTTTACAAACTGTTGTGTGATGTGAAGTGATAATATGCTCTCTGCCATCTGATTCACAATAATCTAATGGGTCCTGGGACTGAAGAGGCTTCGAGATCGGGAGGGATGTAGCCATGGAGGGGCCTGGAGTCAAGGATGAGGATTTTTAAAGATTCAGGCATTATTTGATCAGAAGCAACTACAGGTCTGCGATAACAAGGCTGATGGGTGAATGGGACTTCTTGTAAGAATATGAGTAGCGTTTAAGATGTCAAGTTTACGGAGCAAAGAATGTGGGAGGCTAACCAGGAGTGTGTTGGAATATGAAGTCTAGGAGGTAACAACGGCATGGGTGGAGGTTTTGGCCACAGATGGGTGAAGGCAGGCAAAGTCATCAACATTGCGGAGATGCAAATAGGCGGGCTTTGTGATGGCTTGGATATGTTGTCAGAAGCTCATTTTGGGGTCAAACGCCACCAGGATGGACTTCTGGTTGTGCAGTGGAGGGGAAGTGCACGTAATATTCCCCCTAATGATCCTTTATGAAAGTTCTTTCTTAATGCGTTGGTATATCGTTGTTTACTGCTGCGAAAATCAGTTTAAACACTCAAGGAACACGTTTTTAAAATATGTGCCCAAGAATTTAAAACATACATGTTATGGTGCTCGTGACCGTAGTGTGGTGGTGAAGAACACAGTTTATTCCGTCCCATTCTATATTGTATCCTAGGGCTTGGATTCATTATTAGGTGATCAGACCTGTGAATAATTAGGTCTAGTGCAGTTGGTATGTAGCATCCACAAAGGACTGGATCAACACTCCAATGATTCGGAGAACATTATCAGCAAAATCAGCAATATGTTCCCTACCATTCACCCACAAGATACAACTCAAAAGAGGATGCAAAACCTGTGATACAGGCACCAAGAAGAGTACCTGAACCTCTTTGGGATTGTCTCAAAAAGGAGTTAGACAGAATGACAAAATTAAAAGAAATCAGAAAGATAGAAGAACCTAACGACCGGTTTGTGTACAGAAAAAGAATAGCGATAATTGTATATGCATGGATCCTAAAGATCTTAACGAGACCATCAAAAGAGAACATTACCAAATACCAAAGCATGAGGAAATCACATCGGAGATGGCTGGTGCACAATTCTTTATAAAAATTGACGCATATCAGGGTTTATGGCAACTAAAGCTCGAGGAACGAAGTACAAAATACTGTACTTTAGTACGCCATTTGGACGGTACTGCTTTGAGAATGCCGTTTGGCATAATTGTGGCATCAGAAAGTTTTCACCGTGCCATGGAGCACATAATCGAAGGCATCAAAGGTGTACGTGTGTACGTGGATGATATCATTGTTTAAGACTCAATCATAGAAGAGCACAATATGAGGTTGCTTAAAGTTCCAATGAGTGTCAGGAGAAATGGGCTGAAGCTCAACAAGTAAAAGTGCCAATCTGGAGTAACTAAGGTCACATTCCTCGGTGACAAGTTCTCATCGTATGGCATTGAACCTGACAAAGTCAAAATCCAAGCAATTCTCTACATGCCAAAACCACATGACAAGAAAGCCATCTTAAGAGTGATGGGTACGATCAATTTTAGAGGGAAATTCATTCCAAACCTGTCAGCAAAAACAGCACATCTACGTGGTCTCCTGCACAAGACAATGGATTTCACTTGCACTGAGCAACATGAACAAGAGTGGAAGAAGCTCAAGACTTCACTAACAACCACCCAGTTCCCACATTTTTTGACCCATCTAAGTAGATTAAAGTGTCAACAGACGAGTCCAAAGCTGGTCTGGGAGCAGTTCTTCTGTAACTCGAGCATGACGATTTGAAACCAGTCGCGTAGGCTTCGCGATCCACAACGACAACAGAGCAGGGTTCAAATCAAAAAAGAATGCCTGGGTTTATTTGTAGGGGTGGAGAAATTCAATGACTATGTCTATGGGCTTCCAACTTGTCTGTTGATGCAGATCATCGTCCTTTGGTTATCATAAAAAAAAACTCAACCAGATGTTTCCACGCATTCAGAGGTCAATGATGTAGTTACAACACCATGACGCAAATATTTGTTCTCAGCAGACATATTATCGAGAGCACCGAAAAAAGTATTTGTAGTGAAATTGCTGAAGATATAGATCTGCATGTCAATCTTTTTTCCACACTACTACCGGTATCAGATACAAAAGAAGAGACCAGGATCAAACTCTCCAAAAGGTGATGAGGTACATCAACTCATATTGGTCCAGAGGTCAATGTATGGAGTTCTACAATATAAGATCAGAACTCAGTATCATTAATGGAGTGGCACTTCGTCTGAACACTATAGACATACCTCAATCTCTTCGCAAAGATGCACTAAATATACCACATCCACTGGCGCCCCTCGTCAACTCTACTAGTTAAATCAGCGAAGAATTCCAGTAGATTTGTGAAGTATGATTTCCCCTACATAAATCCATGCTGATTCTGTCCGATCCTGCCACTATTTTCTAAGTGGTCTTATATAAAATCTTTGATAATGTATTCTAGAATTTCCCTCACTACTGACATCAGGCTTACTCGTCTATAATTCCCCATTTTCTCTCTACCTTCTTTTTTAACTTGTGGAGTTACATTAGCTACCCTTACGCTTCCCCATATTATACTCCATATGCCACGTTGTTGTCCAACCAGTTAACCTGTCGCAGCCTTTCTGCGTCCTCAGATTTGTGCTGGGTGAAGAAAGTCACTAGTTTTCCCTGATGGGAACGGCCATAACCACAAGGCAGCCATCTATTGTATAGGTTGAAAATGAATGAGTAGTGCATGGCCCTCGATCAAAACATTTTTCAGCTGGGATAAGAGAGAACAAAACAATGTACGAATCCACAGAGTGCATCAGCAAAAAAATTAACTGACAATACAAAGTCTACAAATTTGGATATTTTTACATTATTTACCTGATCTTAATAGCGCATCTTTCTTCAGTGAAGAGTGTTTGGAACGAATACTCAAAGATTCTGTTAAACATTCATCAACTGGCAAAACAGTCTGCAAGGTTACACAGGGAAAGAAAAATATTATCCAAGTTCTTCACATTTGGAGCACACCCACCCACCCTTTACACACACACTACATGTTCAGGTTTGCCATAGATATCAGGGGTTTATCAGCCTCTCCTGTAAGTGGTCTAAATATCTTGCTCTTAAGGGAGTTTATTTTCACTCCCCTATCTCTGCTTAAACAACAGCATTGTGAATGGACATAATAGCATCCATTGTAACCTAGCCTGAAATTTGTGCTCTTTGTCTGTGCTCCCTCAGTCTTCCTGAAGGCAGACCTAATAAACATTTCATTAAGTTCAGGCTCTAATCAAATAGGGTGGAGGCGTGGGCTTGAGTAGGGTGCTATTTCCAAGAGCTGGTGCAGACTCGATGGGCCGAATGGCCTCCTTCTGCACGGTAAATTCTATGATTCTATGAAATCACTAATTAGCTTTATGTGACAACATATGAAAATATGCATTAGGTTCACTTGTTTAAAACCAATGTGCTTCTATTTGCATAATATGAATGCACGACGTCCTCTCACATGAATGATCTTTCTTACATACAAGTGCAGATAATTTGCCTTCAGACAGAGCACAAGACAATTAACGTTGTTGCTTTCTTCATGCTAAAATTCATGCCACTGTGTCAAACAACGGAGTGCTGACTATACAGAGTTTTCCTGATGACAGACTCATTCTTTTCTGACAATGTAATAATCGGAACCAAATCAGTTGCACAATTTTCAAATTATAATCTACCCATTTGCAATATTTACCCTCCCATTGGTTGTGTCAGGCGATCTGCTAACAGGAATCTTGCCTTCAACTTTGTCTTCCATCTGCCACGCTATGACAGTGATATTGCCCACACGTTCATTTTCAGCAGACCTGTGGTAATATATATTGAAAGCAATCAAACAAAGTAGTGGGGGTAAAAGGAAGCAATGTGAAAGCCTAATTGATTTTTGCCTTGGCTAAATTTTCATTAAAACCTGGCAGCTTATGCATTATTGAACTGGAAATGTTTTCACTGGCAACAGGATTTGCAACCAGAGAATACACATTAAAGTTAATTAGCAGAACAACCAGAGGAAATAAAAATTTACACAAAGAGATGATCTGGAATGAACTGCTCGGTGGCGAAGACAGACTCAATAAATAACTTTCATAGGGAATCGGATATTAAGTGGAAATAACAGGGGCTAATTGGATAGCTCCTTAAAAGTTGGCACTGGCACAATGAGCCAAATGGCAGACTCCTATGCTGTACGATTCCATAAATCTGCACAACTATTTCATTGCAATCCACGTCGAAGGAACATTATGAACGATACTAATAATGGAAAATGCTGGAAATAATCAGTAGGTCTGCAGTATCTGTGGTAAATGTTTCAAGTTGATGCCTTATAACCAGAACTGGTAAAAGTTAAGAGGTTCAACAGGTTTAAAGCAAACACAGGGGTGAGAGAATAAAAAGGACTGTGATAAGATGGAAGGCAGGAGTAATTAAATGGCAAAAGGGATGATAGTGCAATGTACTGAAATGGGACAAGAAACAAAAAATGAATCTCGAGGAAGCTTCTTTATTTGCCCCATTACATCTTCCTTTCCTTGTACCATCACCCTTTTATCATTTAACCTCTCTTGCCTTCCACTCTCACCAGACCTTCCTTTTTGTTCTGGCCCCATTTCCCCACCACTATACATGCGTAAAACTCATTAAATGTAACTTTTCCAGTCTGTATGACGTGAAACAATAACTCTATTTCTCACTCCAGATACCATCAGAGCAGCTGAGTATTCACAGCACTTTTCAGATTTCTAGTATCCATGATGTGTTTTTAATTACTGACCGTAATGTTAGGTGCAATCTGTGATTCTTCTCTTTCAGCAAATCCTTCACTGTATACGTTGCAGAACCCAACAGATACATCTGAAAAGTTAAAAAAAACTGGGCTAATAAAAAAATGCACCTTTCCTCAACTATCACCACAAGGACTGAGTATTTGGGCTCGGAACTTTGAAACCATCAGAATGCTTTGCTGTTTGAAAGCAGGGGAGGGGTTGGTGGCACAAGATAGGGAAACATTCTGGTGGATCAAATGTCAGTTTCAATTGAATGGGTTGTAAAGCATGCCATGCATGGTTTGACCAGTAAATCAGCAGACCCCCTGGCAGATGGGAAACTCAAAAGGAAATTATTTATTTTTGTGAAGCAGGAGTACCATTTCCACCGAGTCAGCTGTGGCTGCTTCCACCAGACACATGAATCCCCACCACGGACCCACCTTCTTCAGGTTAAAGATCAACTGGGCTACACAATAGGGGGCAGCGCAGTGATTAGCACTGCTACCTCATGGCGCCGTGACTCGGGTACGATCCCGGACGAAGCTCACTGACCATGTGGAGTTTGCACATTCTCCCTATGTCTCACTCCCATAACCCAAAGATGTGCAGGGTAGGTGGATTGGTCACACTAAATTACTCCTTAATTGGAAAACATTTTTAAAAACTGGGCTCCCCAACATTAAGTCAAGTGCCCCGGCTGCTCCATCTGTGGTTGCAGTCGAGTTCAATGCCAATGAACTCAGAGCAGACCAGGTCTTTGACCAGGATTAATGGCTGACAGATTGATGCCTCGCACCTTCAAATCTCCACCCACAAATCATCTGAAGCAGCGGCCTAGGTGTGCAAGGGTTGGTCAGAAGGCAGGAATTTACCTAATAGGTACTGGAGGTGACACGGAGCTTGCATAGGTACAGGAACTGTTTTTTTAATTTACAAGAATCCTTCTAAATAATAGGTGAAATACAATTGAAAAATCACTGCAAGGTTAGCAGTGAGCTGTGAAAAACGATGGATAAAATTTACATGGATGCAAACCCAAACCCAGAGTCACAAAATTGTATCTCAGTTTTCAAAAAACAATTTCAGTCAGAGTGACCTCCTGACTGGTGCAGAATTCCGACCCACTACAGCTACAGATGCAAGTCTGGGAAAGGGAGGGAGTGGAGATACATAGATGGATTAGGAGACGAGTCTGGTCACATTAATAATTTAGTTGCACTAAATTTAAAATGATACTTTCAGAGAAATAACTATTGGGATGCAAGATCATTTACAAGGGAAAGGACTTTTCTGCCATGGTTATCTTGATCAACTTTAAGAGGCAATTGTAGAGTGTAATTTACCAAAGAATGATCTCATTGTAGATAAAGAGACCAGAATGTAACCGAAACTCAATATGCAGAGGGTGGGAGCAGTACTGGTCGTGAGTTTATAGGGATCATCTGCGCCTCGTAGAAAGAACTTGATGAAAGTAATTTCACTTCTCTAGTGAAAATAACAATCTAGAATTTGCTCCGACAGATTAACCGTGCCTATATAGACTTGCACTTGCCCATTCAGTAGGTGGTATGTTTCACTGGAAGTACGTGAAACTGAACCAAGACGAAGCAAGCATCTGGGACCTGAGAGAACATAACATGCAACCGTGTATCTTTTTAAAATCAATCAGATCAAAGGGTTGCAAAATTAATACAGAGAGGATAGTATGAAATTAGAGTGGGTGAATTCAAGGCCAAATCAGGAACCGAAAGAGAAAGAGGGAGAAAAAGAGACAGGAAGGAAAAGTAAAAATATATTTAAAACTTCCAACAAATGAATGAGACTCCACAGTCCCAATCATTAATTTTCACTGTCAGAGAGGTTCATTGGTAGCATTTAAAATGAATTTGACAGCTAATCCAGACTCAATTAAACATGCGTGGACCTTAAATGGCTCAAAAACTCCGTGTAATTTCAGACCAGCACTAATTATCTGTGGTGGGATTAGCTCATATCTACAGCACACGTACTGCAACTTCATTGCTTGTTAATTATCCAGCTCACCATTGAAATGCAGAGAGATGAAATTTTCATGAAGGTAGTGATGCACCTCAAAAGAAACCTGTTGATTTCTGAACTGACCTGCAATCTGCCCCCACTTGAAGGTTCTGTAACAACGAGTGCTATTAGCCTCGCATTTTGACAGCAAATTATAGGCATAGCTCAATATTGCTAATGCAGTTGCACCATGAGGTGCTGGGCCATCATATGTTCATCTATATTGAGTCCAATTTCATTAGTATCACAATCAGTAGGTCCTCTTGAGGAAACAGAAGCTAATGGGAGTCACCCTTCACTTTTCTTACTATTCTTCCAATTCATTAATTTTTTTCAGAAGCAGTATAGGCATGGATGTTCTCAACTAGGTGCGGTGTGCACAAGGCAAATCAAGGTGAACTCCTTTATCCTCTCGCTGTCTGTCCGTAAGCAGAACTGTTTTTAAATTTTTTTAAAAATAGGTTGTGGTGTGTTTCCCCAAACCCTCAGTTTGTGAAGTGCAAATTTTTTAAGTTACTCGCAGCAAACACTCTATGATTAAATCAAAAGGTTAGTTTATTCACGTGCAAACATTTTTGAAGTGGTGGGAATGATTGGAACTTCACACACAGTATGGGGAGAGAAAAGGATAGAACATAGAACAATACAGCACAGTACAGGCCCTTCGGCCCACGATGTGCCGACCATTTATCCTAATCTAAGATCAACCTAACCTACACCCCTTCAATTTACAACTATAAATAACTTAACAGTAAAAAACCCTTTTTCAATGCACTGGACAAATTAATCATGGCGTTTGTACGGTGGGAAAGAACGCTAGGATCCCAAAGAAGGTCCGAAAAAAACCAAAATCCAGCGGAGGGCCAGCCCTCCCAAACCTACAATTCTACAACTGGGCAGCGACGGCGGAAAGAGTGATGGGATGGATAAAGGAGCCAGAGGCCGGGTGGGTGCATGCGGAGGAGGCCTCGCCACGGCGGCACTCCCATCCCCGCCCAAGAAACACTCCAGCAGCCCAGTGATGATAGCCACCCTCCAGACCAAGTTGGAACTAACTAGGGCAGCAATTCGGATTGACCGAAATGTCCAACAAAGCCCCCATCTGCAATAACCACAGATACACACCAGCACTCACCGACGTCACCTGCAAAAGGTGGAGACGGGAAGGGGGGGGACATTGACAGTCAGCGACCTATACACTGACGGTAGGGTCACAACACAGTGACACAGAGATTCCAAATATCTAAAGGCAACAAACTCAGATACCTGCAGCTTAAAAACTTCCTATGGAAGGAGACAAGGACATACACGCGACCACCAAGACAGACACTATTAGAAGAGCTACTGGACGCAGACATTCTAGGCAAAGGGAACTGTAGTGACATGTACGAACGACTGCCAGAGAGGGCCTACACCGAACTGGACATGACAAGGAGGAAATGGGAGGAAGACTTGGGGTTTGAAATAGGGTGGGGACTGGAGCGAAACACTGCACACGGTCAACTCTACCTCCACATGCGCGAGGCTCAACCTAATGCAGCTAAAAGTGGTACATAGAGCCCACTTGACCAGAACCCGAATGAGCAGGTTCTTCCCGGAGGTGGAGGATAGATGTGAACGCTCCCAAGGAGGCCCGTCCAACCACATGCACATGTTCTGGTCTTGCCCTAGACTTGCTGGGTACTTGAAAGCCTTCTTCGAGGCAATGTCCAAAGTGGTGCGGTCTTCGGGGTATCGCACCAGCCGAATCTCTTCATGGGGAGGAGGGCGGATGCCTTTGCCTCCCTGCTCGCCCGTCATAGAATTTGGCTTGGTTGGCGATCAGCAACACCAAAAATGGGGAACAGCAGTGAAAAAGGGGAGGGGAAGGGAGAGGAGCTGGAGTGGAGAGGGATAGGGAGGATTGTAGGCTGAGCCAGCCAGACAGCAACAGACTGTAAATAGAGAAACCCAAGGAGGAACTTTTGTGACTGTACAATAAATGAAAACGAACAGCAATATATATAATTTTGAAAATACCAATAAAAGGATTTTTTTTTAAAACTTAACAGTAAAAGAGTCACATAAATGGATATCGGTTCATGTGTTTGCCAGAGTCCAGAAAGTTCCTCTGGGTGCTTCCCCCCACAAGTCCCAAAAGACGCACATTCTGAATTTTCCCTCCGTGTACCCGAACAGGCACCGGACTGTGGCGACTAGGGGATTTTCACTGTGAACTTCATTGCAGTGTTAATGTTAGCCTACTTATGACAATAGCAAATATTATTATTTATTGTCTATCCTTAATTGCCCACTTTCTCGTGAGCAATTAAGAATGGGCAACAATGCTGGTCTTGCCAGCGATGCTCAGATCCAAGAACAAGTAAAAAGCTATACCATCTGGTTAATCACTGGCCAATTTTGAGCAATGTGGTAATTATTCTTTTCACAATATACTGCTACTGTTGAACAATTTTCTAGAGAATACTTAACCTGATTCAACACAAATTGCAATAAGTCATCATTTGAATACAATATAACGGAGGTAGATCAGTGAATCAAAATTGCAAATGTGTTCTTATTCGCTTCATCCAATTTTAGAAACATTTATATTAACAGGTCTATACGTAGAGACAAATTTTGTAGCACTTACAGTTCCCTGAGATCTGTCCTTGACATCATACACTAAAAGTTTAATTTGCGTCATTTGATTAATGAGAGAATCCTGGAAAAATGCAACACTACTTAGAAATATGGGATTGTTCGTACCCTGCAAGGAAAGATGAAAATAATTAATAAATTCTTCTTGTCTTAACAACCCAAGCACAGTGAGGTACATTCAACTTATTAAGCTCCTTTAAAGTGATTTTGTCCCTGAGCCCAATGTAGCTCATCCTTATCAGCCTAATTTAGGAGCCTTTAACGAAACATTCATCTGTTAAATAAACATATTTTAAAACCCATAAATGTAATCGATTTAAGCTTATTTTTCACCAACTAAAAGCTTTTTCTTGACAGTTCATAAGGTGTTGGCCTCAACACAGGACCTGGACATGCACCAGCTGATTCTGGGAGGAGATTTAATTTGTGGTTAGACCAGAGACTTTGGGGGGTGGGGGGTAAAGAATTCTCCTTCTTTTCCCCAGTGCAGAAGGTATATTCTAGGAAAGACATTTTTTGTGGTGGGAAGGCCCATTCTTCCCGAGGTGAGGAAAGCAGAGTACTTGGCTATAGTCATTTCAGACCATGCTCCGCATTTGATGGACTTGGTATTGAAGGTAGGCCCAGTTCAGCGCCCAGCGTGGAGGCTGGATGCGGGGTTATTGGCGGACATGGGGTTCTGTGGGTGTATATTCGAAAGCTACAAATAACAATGTAGGATTTAATGGGAATGGGTCAGTCTCACCCTCCATTTTGTGGGAGGCCTTGAAGGTGGTCATTAGAGGGGAGACTATAGCGCACAAAGCATATGTAGATAGGGAGTCTAGAGAGGAGCGCCAGAAGCCAGGATGATATTATGGAGGTGGACTGTAGGTACTCGAAAGACCCATCCCCAAGGTCCAGGTTCAGTTTAATCTGTTGTCTCTTGGAAAGGCAATGGGTTAGTTCAGAGCCGCTGAGTGGGGGCAGCAGGCATCAATTTCTCCTCTGCTAAAAAAGGATAATGATCCTGAGGAGTGTGGGCCATACTGACCTATCGCATTGCTCAATGCGGACGCTAAGCTATTGTCTAAGGTGCTGCCGTTGAGGTTGGAACCCTGTCTTCCTGGGGTGACAGGTGAAGATCAAATATGATTTGTTACGGGTCGGCAATTTTCTTCTAATATGCAGCGAAAGTTAAACACAGTTCTTACCCCCTCTGCCGGGTGTGGTCCAGAGGCGATTGTAACCTTAGATGCTAAATAGGCATTTGACAGAGTAGAATGCAGATACATCTTTATGGTTTTGCAGAGGTTCGGGTTGGAGCCAGATTTTGTGTTTTGGGTGCGTTTGTTATTTGAGGCTCCCTCGGCTAGTGTTCGCACCAACACCATGAGCTCTGGGTGCTTTCAGTTAAACAGGGGAATGAGGTCCCCCGATCTCCCTCCTTTTTGCATTGTCGATTGTGCCATTGGTCATTGCTTGGAGGGCCTCAGGTTAAGTGGAAGGGGACAATTAGGGGAGGAGATGGAGCATAGGATATCCATGTATGCTAACGACCTTTTGCTTTACGTGACAGACCCGGTCCCCACTTTGGGTGATATAATGGAGCTACGGAAGAACTTTGGATCTTTTTCACAATGTAAATTAAATCTGGAAAAGTGAGAGTATTTTCCAGTTAACCCCCGGGGGAGGGAAGCCAACCTGGGGGTGTTTCCTTCTCACTTAGGGGATCTAGGTTCAGGCATCTGATGTCCGGGTGGCTTGGGATTGGGCCCGCTTCGTAAGCTGAACTAGTCTTGTGCGTAGGGTCAAGACCGATTTGCAAAGGTAGGCTGACCGTCCCCTGTCCTTGGCGAGCAGAGTCCAGTAGATTAAGGTTACTTCCACAGTTTGGGTCCCTTTTCCAATGCCTTCTTCTCTAACTACTTCTTTGGAAAGGTCGATAAGATATCATCCTTTATTTGGGCGGGCAAGGCACCGAGGATTCGTAGGGTAGACCTTCAAAGAGATAAACAGTCAGGGGGACTAGCGTTCCCAATTTGTTATTTTATTATTGGGCAGTTAAAGCTGAGAAGGTGTCAGATTGATGTAATGACCCAGGGTCTACTTGGGTACAGATAGAGGGGAGGTCGCGCAGGGGTTCTGGTTTGGGGGCACCGGTGACAGCTTCGCTCCCCTTCTTGCTAACAAAATACTCTTCGGGTCCAGTGAGTTGTTTCATCTCTAAAGATATGGAGGAAATTCAGACAACGTTTTAAACTTGGGTCAGTGTCGAAGCTGGCCCCCATCTGTGCGAGCCGGTGAGGTCGGACGCCACGTTTGGGGTGTGGGGGAGAGAGAAGGTTGGAGAGATTGGGAAACCTGTTTCTGGAGGGGTGGTTTGTCAGTCCAGAGGAATTGACGGTGAAGTTTGGGCAGGCTCAGATACGTTCAGATATCTCAAGGTTCGGAATTTTACACGACGGATCTTCCCAACAATCCCAGTGGTGCTGCCAATACCTCTGATGAAAAGGCTCCTTTTGCTCTCGGGGTTAGAGGAGGGTGGCACATCCAGCATTTATGAACGGATTCTGGCAGAACATTTGGCTTCAGTGAAAGGGGTAACGGCCACGTGGGAGGAGGAGCTGGGGCCCATAATAGATGAGGCCCTTTGCAGGGTGAACTCTACATCTTCATGCACGAGGCTGGGTTTGATCCAGCTTAAGCGGTGTTTAAGGCACACCTGACCAAGTCTAGGATGAGTTGTTCCTTCTTGGAGGTGGACAATAGGCAAGAGCGCTGTTCTGAGGTTCCGGCCAACCACACGCATAAGCTCGAGTTTTTTGGTCTCCTTTTTTAACATCATGTCGCAATATTGAACTGGAGCCCTGCCTGTTAGTTGTCATATAGTGGTGTCGGACTCGGCGGGTCTGCAGGTGGGTACTCCAAAGGGCGCAGGGAAGCGAATGTTCTGGCCTTCGGCTTGATGATTGTCTGGAGGCGGGTTCTGCTAGGGTGGAGGTCTGCATATCCACTTAGCACCTCCATATGGTTGGAGACTTGATGGGGGTTTTTGAATCTAGAGATGGGCAAATACACCGAGGGTTCAGTCGAGATTCTATCAGAGGTGGCAACCTTTTATAGTTTACTTTAAGGGATTGATTGCGGTCAGTTGGGTCTGTTGGTATAGATTTGTCTATTTTGTAATTTGTAAAGTGAGAAACTCTAATAAAAACATTTTTTAAAAGTTGGATGAGTTGAAACTTATTGAATGCAAGTGCCAAACCAGAGAAAACACTGGAATAGTACAGTGTGGAGGAAACAAAGACATGTGGGAAGACAATGTGGCATTGTGCTGACACAGGGGCAAGGGATGAGTAGTTGCCGAAGTAGATACTCTGGGAAGGACATTCAAAACGCTACTTTATTCTAGCTTATAATCAAAGAACAAATAAAAGTACAGCACAGGAACAGGGCCTTCGGCCCTCCAAGCCCGTGTTGACCATGCTGCCCGACTAAACTACAATCTTCTGCACTTCCTGGGTCCGTATCCCTCTATTCCCATCCTATTCATGTATTTGTCAAGATGCCCCTTAAATGTCACTATCGTCCCTGCTTCCACCCCTCCTCCGGCAGCGAGTTCCAGGCGCCCACTACCCTCTGTGTAAAAAAAACTTGCCTCGTACATCTACTCTAAACCTTGCCCCTCGCACCTTAAACCTATGCCCTCTAGTAATTGACCCCTCTACCCTGGGGAAAAGCCTCTGACCATCCACTCTGTCTATGCCCCTCATCATTTTGTAGACCTCTATCAGGTCACCCCTCAACCTCCGTCGTTCCAGTGAGAACAAACCGAGTTTATTCAACCGTAGAACAAACATGTTAAAAACACTGATTGATGGGTAACTGCTAGACCTCTTAAGATGGTTATGTCATAAACTCTCTCTTTTAATTTAAGGTAAAATAGAATGCCCTGAAATGGGGTTGGTGTGAAGTTGTAATGAACTTTGCCTGGCTTCAGGCCCATGTAATCTGGCCGCCAAGGGGCTAGGGGCCCAGATAAAAAAATTATTGAAAGTCAGGTGTGAACTCTAACTCCTGGACATTAAAGGAGAAGCAGTTAACCTTGATGCTGGCAAGATCTCAGAGGCAGTCAGACCCAAAGTAGGCATTGCATGCCAGGCAGAAGAAAAGGATTCATTTTGGGTTATTCACCAAGTGGTGTGCTGGTGAGAACTCTTGTTTGAAGAATCTGTTGTGGAGAGTTAAAGACTAAAGAATCACCAGTGGGTACCTAGCTGTTGGAAATCTACTCAATTATGCACTGATGTTCGAGTGAAAGAAACTTGTTTAAAAGAAAACTGAAGGGCAGCACGGTGGTGCTGCGTTCAGCACTGCTACATCATGACACCCCCAGCCCACGTGCTGTTTGCATATTCTCCCTGTGTCTGTGTGGGTCTCACCCCACAACCAAAGATGTGCATGGTAGGTGGAATAGCCATGCTAAATTACCCCTTAATTGGAAAAATTGTTAAAAATGTAAAAGAAAGCTGGAAGATATGCACAGGCGGAACAGGGAGGAAAGAGCCTGTTGAATCACTGGGGGGATTTTGAGACTGTACATACAAGGTTACAAGTCTGCTGACAATGTGACATAACAGTCATGCTAAGCAATTACTGGTAACCGGGAATAACTTTTTTGTAGTTCAGTGTATTAGTCGCCCAAGTATTAATATTTTGGTCAATGTTGATTTTAGTAGGTTTGTTACAGTAAAGGTCAATCTTGTTGTGCGATTCTTTGAATGGGTCATTGGGAAATTCATATCTCTTAACAGTTACAAGTCTCTACTGGAATCAGATCAACATCTCGTAATAGCAGTGTCACTGGCTTTTATTACTCATGGAAACGCATAAATTAATTTGTCTATTATGCACAAATGGGAAAAAGGTACAAATCTTTAAAACAAAAACAACAAGTAATAAAGAAAATGCAAATGATCATTTACAGGATTAATACCAGAACAGAAAGGCTACAACTATCAGAAAAGGCTGAACAGACTGCAGCTCTTTTTCTTAAAAAAATGAGAAAGGTGATCTGATAATGATCTTTCAAACTGACCAAGATGTTTGGATAGCGTAGAGAGCAGGTATGCTGTTCTAGAATGAGAGGTCACAGATATAGGTGGAGAGGTGGTACATTTAGAATTGAGATAATGAGGAACTACTTCTCCCAGAGGTGGCAAATTTTTGGAACTCGCTGCCCCATAGTCAGTCATTAAATGGTTTTCAAGGAGATAGATAGCTTTCTGATATTAAAAAAAGAGGTTAAACAAGTATGGGAAACAGGTAGGCAGGTAAATCAGGACCAGGAAGAAATCAGCCGTGATCTGATTGAATGATGGAGCAGGTTCAAGGGCTGAAATGCCAACTTCTGTTCCTAATGCTCACCTCTGGAGTCCTGAAGTAGGAGCCGTTGTGTTTAATAAAGAAATTAGAAAAACCCACAGTGAATGGCGCCACTGTGGAATTTGCTACCACAAAAGTGGTAAAGGTGATGCGGGAAAGCTAGATAGGTGCAAAGGAGGAAAGAACACAAATATGCTGATTGAGTGAGATGTAAATGCAGTGGAAGTAAATGTGTGGAGCATAAACAACAATGACCTTTTTCAGTACTGCAAAGTCTATGGAATTTCAATTAATTCTATTTGAGTGACTGAAAATCAGACAGAAAGATCAACACACAACAGATGGATAAACTCACCTCTATAATTTCAGTCTGTACATGTTTTGTCCAGAAGGCTTGTGGCGGGGTTGTTACACTTACTGCTACAAAACTATTAGGCTTCCGGTCCAAGGAGGGAGTGACCAATTCACTGCAAGCTATAGGAACAGGAACAAATCAAAGCATAAATTTGTTTTTATTAGTATTTAAAATGGTGAAACCGCTCTTCATTTAAATGTTGACCATATTAATGGAACTGTTGTCAGCAGCTCTTTGCAAATACCATGGGAACAATTATTTATTCCAGTATTTCATTGGTGTCATGTGAGAGTATCTTTAAGAAATGGGTGTGTATGTAAATATCCGAGAGTACCTTTAAGAAATTAGTGTTTACTACGGCAGTGATGTCAGAGAGTGGGTGGAGCTGGGTGTCTGTCAGTC
The DNA here is from genome assembly GCF_902713615.1 of Scyliorhinus canicula. NCBI lineage: Eukaryota > Metazoa > Chordata > Chondrichthyes > Carcharhiniformes > Scyliorhinidae > Scyliorhinus > Scyliorhinus canicula. The sequence goes on from NC_052159.1 coordinate 26,681,346, forward strand.
TTTTACTTTAATTTTTAAGCAGGCTGCAGGGTGTGTTTTAGTTTCGTTTTCGGTGTTGGAGCTGAAGCCAGACCAAGCAGGTGTACTGCTGATCTCTCTGCCATCAAAAGACTATCTCTTGATCATTTGGTGAATTCAGAATTATAAATGTTTTCAGTAGTGACTTTACCCTGTGTGCTGCTGGTAAAAGGTGTTTTAAGTCGTATGGATGTTAAAAAGGAAAGCTTAAAGGTTTACTTAGTGTTGTAGTCTTTGGGGGTTGTATTTGAATTAATGGTTGCTAAGATGTTCACTATAGGTTTTAAAAAGGCTAACTTGAGTTCATAGAATAAACATTGTTTTGCTTTAAAAAATACTTTTCCATTTCTGCTGTACCACACCTGTAGAGTGGGCCGTGTGCTCCCCATACCACAATCTATTAAAAGTTTTGGGTCAGGTGAACTCCATGATACACTTTGGGGTTCTCTAAACCCTGGCCCATAACATTGGCGTTAAAGTAATATGCCCATTCGATGCCCTGCTTAAAGTACATTTTCACGTTATCTAAACAGCAACTAATAAGAAAAATAGGAACACAAGACGACCAATCAGTTAAGCTTGTTTTGCCATTCAATGAGATCATGGCTAATTTGTACCTCAACTCCAGGTATCCGTTTATGCTCCACATCCCTCAAAACCCTTACCCGATATAAATCTATCGATCTTAAAACTAAAAATCTCAATTAACAGAGCAATTCCCTGATCAGGTCATACTTTTGTTAAATGGTCAATCACTGCACCACTGAAGGTGGATTCCAGTAAGGGTATTAATTACCTGACTCATTTCTCCATCCATTCAAATAAGTGACATTTACAAGTTTCAATCCAATAAGCACAACTCTTGAATTTGGAGAGTTTTGGAATGACTAGTTGATCAGCATTTTCTTCACACATTTCTTTTAATAAGCGAGGGTAAAAACCAAGTGGTCCTGAAGATCTGTCTAAATTAAGTACCATTATTTTCTCCATTACATATACTAATGTTCAATCCAGACTTCCTCCCTTTGACTATTTTTAGGTTCCTTTGTGCCATGGTATTTTTCCACTCCTCGTCTGAGATACACTTTGTGCACGCAATTTCCTAATTGTCCTTTATAGTCCAACCAGTATTCATCACCAATGAGCGCTCCTTCCTTTTAAATCACGGTTTCCCTGAATGTATTTATAAAAACATTTCATCTTTGACATCTAAAACCCCTATATTTGATAGTGAGAGTGAAGTAAATGTTTAGGGTGGAAGATAAGCAGGATTGGCACGGCAGTATATATTATGTATGCATGTGTGCATGCAGGCGAAGAGAAATCGGGTAACTGTTCAGGTAAGTAAATCAGAGAGTCTTGTGGAGCACAGAAATTGTCCATCAGAATTTAAAATTTCATAGACTCTCCCCGGGGGGCCAGTGTGCCAAGGTCCCAAAGTGCATCTTGCCTCGTATATCCAGTTTCTAACATCCTGGAGACCAGAAGATCGGGTCAGAGTTAATGTTTTAGATTAATGACCTTTCATCAGACCCAATGGATGAAAGGTCATAAACTTGAAATATTAACTCAGTTTCTCTCTCTTTACATATACTGCCAGAGGTGGGGGCGTAGTGGTATTATCACTGGACTGTAATCCAGAGACCCAGGGTAATGCTCCGGGGTCCTAGGTTTGAATCCAACCATTCAATACAAATCTGGAATTAAAAGTCTAATGATGACCTTAAAACCATTGCCAATTGTCGAAAAAACCCACCTGGTTCACTAATGTCCATCAGGGAAGAAAATCTGCTATCCTTACCTGGTCTAGCCTACATGCAACTCCAGACGCACAGTGATCCGGTTGACTCTTAACTGCCCCCCCACTGAAATGGCCTAGGAAGTCACTCAGTTCAAGGGCAATTAGGGATGGGCAACAAATGATGGCCCAGCCAGCAATGCCCACATCCCAAGAACAAATTTTAAAAACTCTACTGACTATTTCTAGTATGTTCTGTTTTTATTTTAATATTTATGTTTTTATTTCAGATTTCCAGCATTTGCGCCACTTTGCTTCTGCCGTACGCACTTCCAACTTGTCATTAAAAAAGCTCAACAGCAGTTTGCATGCAGATCCAACTGCTCTTCTATACACAGGCGTTTATTGAACAAAGTCTAAATGCAGAGCAAGTGTGAGAGAAGAAGATAGATTGAAAAATACAGCAAATATAAGTAGCAAATAATGGTGAAAAAAAAATGTCTCCTACCCACCTAAACTAAATTCCAAAATGGGTTCATCTGGTTCCTGGCTGTTAGCTAGAAAAGAACATGGATTTGTCAGTAGAATACTACTTCATAATACCAAAGAATAAAACAAACCAAATCAGAGCTCAAATCATAACAATCAGCTTCAGAAGTATACAGTGAATAGTTTCTTAGTCGGCATGCCCCAATTGACAGAATAAGGGTAGGACAAGCTCACTGACTAAAATTAGACCATTTTTGCCATTTTAACCTCTTTTATTAGCAATATAAAGAAGGATCAACTATGACAAGTAAAGCGAGAGATGCAAGGCTCAAAAACTCCAGGGTCCAATACCTGTATTGATGAGCTATTAATTTTGTTCGTGGTACATTGTTTTCTCACTAGCTTGAAACTAGTACCCACAAATGACGCAAGAACAAGCTGACAAATGCTCAGGTCATTTGGGTGGTATTTTATTTATGTTGATAGAGAAGCCCAGGTTGGTGAAACAGGACTCGCCCTTCCTTCTTTTTTTACTTAATCTGGAGCTAGTAACAGAACAGCATTAAGTATGTGGTATTTTTATTTCGTTTGAAAAGTAATGCTTGCATTTTGGGCATCTGTGTGCTACCCATTAGATATGGGAGACTGAAATGTATATTGGAAGGGTTATTACAAATGAATTCACAGGAAAACAGAATTGATTTTTGTCCTCAAATTTGCAGCTTACTATACTGATGAAGTAAGGGACCAACACAAAATCTCTGAACTCTCAGGTACTCTGAAGGGGCAGAGAAAAAGGACATTGTAATTCCAAAGGAAAATAATTAATTCAGTTGAAAAGTATATATATTTTTTTAAACTCGAAAGGAAACCTCGCCAAACTAAATAGTGGATTTTGTGCAAGAACTCAGAATATGAGGAATAGGAATAGCCCATTTGGCCGTTTGAGTTTGCTCTGCCATTTAGTAAGATCAAGGGTGATCTTCAATTTTAATTCCACCTTCTGCACTATCTTCATATCCAATAATTCCCTTTGAATGCAAAATTCAATCAATCAGTCTAGAGTCTGGAATACATTCAGCGGCTAAATTTCCAGTCTAATTTCAGAAGACTTCCACCTCTGAGTGAGGAAACCGCTCATCTCAGTCCTAAATAGCCAATCCCATAATCTGGGACTGTGGCCCCTCCTAGCTCTAGACTCCCCAAGCAAGATCCTCCTACCATCAACCCTCCGAAGCCCCAAAAGTTTGAAATTCATTGAAGTTTAGCCCACGAGTAACAACTTTAAGAGCAAGAAACAGAGCACAAACTAGGTTGTGATGTCAAGATGAATAATGTTGAGAAGATTTGCTCTTTCACATGTAAACAGTAAATTCATTGCGCCAACACCACAGTACAAAACCCATCCATTTGGCTTTTCAGAGTGAAATAATTTACAGGCTGCAAAGTATGCATTCACCATGGGTCAAATATCTTTAATGGCTATATTCAACAAAAGATGGGAATCATTTGTTAAGTTGGATTCAAGGGCTTTTAGATCATAAAAACTATTTTAAAAATAGGAACAGGAGTAGGCCATTCAGCCCTTCGAACCAGCTCTGCCATTTAATAATGATGTAGAGATGCCGGTGTTGGACTGGGGTGAGCACAGTAAGAAGCCGTACAACACCAGGTTAAAGTCCAACAGGTTTGTTTTAAACACAGGTGTTTGAAACAAACTTGTTGGACTTTAACCCGGTGTTGTAAGACTTCTTACTGTGCCATTTAATAAGATCATGGCTGATCTAACACTCACTAGATCCACTTTGCTGCCTCTTTTCCGTAACCCTCAATTCCCCTACTGATTAAAAACTTATCGATTTCAGCCTCAAAAATGTGCAAAGAGCGTGGCCACAGCTTCCTGAGGTAAATAATTCAAAATATTCAACACTCTTTTGAGAGAAGAAATTGTTCCTCAAATCCATCTTAAAGGAACACCATTTATTTTGCTACTATGCCCTCTGCTCTTCACTCTCCCACAAGTTAACCCTGTCTGACCCCTAAGAAACTTGCATGTTTCAATCATATCACTTTTCTTCTGAACTAGAGTTCAGATCCATACCTGGGATCATGTTAGTAAACCTGTGTGCTGCTCCAATATCTTTTCTTAAATAAGGTGACCAAACTGTACACAGTATTTTAAATATGGCCTCACTAGTACCTTGTACAGTTGCCGCAACACCTCTTTTCTTTTATACACCAGCCCCCTTGAAATAGTACAGTGTTGCCATTATGTGAAAATGTTCATGCAATACCGCCCTGGGTGTGATGAAAAATGATTGCAGCAGTAAATCATAATTTATTAGATATTTTAGCATTTACTTATTCTTTCACACAGTTTCTGGTTAAGAAAATACTGCATTCATATCTATAAAATTAATACCCTTATTTATAATCAATCCATGTCAACTGCTTAGACAATTTGAAGAAATTGTGCTTTAAACCTGGGATTTTACTGGAGGAAGGAAGGGTCTTTCATATTTAGGTTTAATTGTTTTGCCAGCACTAGTTTCTCAAGAGTAGACCAGTAAATTAAAAGACCGGATGCGCTATAAATGTCCTGCTAACTAATTTTCAAAAATTAGACATTCCAGCTTTCAACAGCTGAAACTTATTTATATCATAATTTCCAGTAAAGATTCTTTGAAGCCAAGGCAATGTCTTTCAAAAGGAAAGCACTCATCAGCTAATCAACAGTCGACTGCAATAATTTATACATCACCACAAACGATATTCCAACAAAATGGTTTCATTTCCCCAAATTTTCATCTGCGACTTGAAAGCAACAGCTTCAATAGAGATGTACACAAAACTCCTCACCTGCCAGAGATAAACCTAACAGATCTGAAGACATCTCAAACGTTGAAGCGCGCTGCATGGATCTGGCTTTAACATTGTGCCGTGGGCTTTGTTCATTTGTTGACATTTTTTCATGAGTAATATATTTTTTTCTTATGCCAGTCTTTATATCCCTTCAAGCATTCAAGCTGCACATCCTTTCCTTTGTGAAAATAAACAGATACGTTTTTTTAGGAGCTTGGATTTCTGAAAGTAAGTCACGAGTATAACGTGAAGTCTCAAATTTGAGACATTTATCTCACAGATCCCAAGCCAAGTATGATCTCTCAATAATGATAAAGAATAATGTGTGCTGTGCACCATTCTGCACAGGACTGTCGGGTTCAATGTGTTAAATTAAGGGACTGATGCATGGCACAAACTCCACACATTCAGGAGATCGTATCTATTATATTTGGGATTTTGCTGAAAGCACAAGTAGCACATCTCCCTTTTTGTTTTTATTTGATTTGATTAAGGGATGTGGGCTTCCCTGGTTGGCCAGCATTTATTGTCCATACCCAAGTACACTTGAGAAAGTGGTGAATGAACAGCCTTCCTGAACTGCTGCAGTCCATGTGGTGTAAGTACACCCATAGTGGTATTTGGGAGGGAGTTCTAGGATCTTGACCAAGCGGCAGTGAAGGAACTGCGATATATGTTCAGATTTACCGAGGAGTAAACATTTCCTCGCCCGAAGGAGAAATAGGAAACTAGGTGGTTTGAAATCTCCTCTGACTGGATGATCGAGTGGTGGTGGCTGGATCTTCAGTTCTCCTCCCTTCCCAACAAAGAACAAAGGTAATAGTGGGACAGGAAGAGAACAGTGAAGAAAAGTAAAAGCAGAACTGTGGTCGTGTTTCTTTTGTTCTTCCTCAGAAAAAGCCAAGCTACTTTAAACAGAAGAAAATTTGAGAAATATTTCAGAATTCTTGTTAGAATGGGTCCAGAAAATGGTAAATAATCTCCTTCACAGTTGAAAATAAATAGTATTATATCCACCAATTCCATTATTATGAAAATATTTTGATACTGTTCAATGTAAGGCAAGATTATTGGTTTATAGTAACTGATTGAGATTATATTTGATGGTAAACCAGCAAAACTGAAATCCAATCAATATTTTTACATATTACTGCTCGGCATTCTTTTTTGATAGAGATTACATTTTGTGGTAAACCAGCAAAACTAAAAGCCAGTCAATATTTTTACGTACTACTGCTCTCAGTTATTTTTTTTTGATCATTTAGATGTTACCAGCACCTCAACCATGCACACTAGAAACATATTTTAGTGAACAGGAAAGCATGTTAATACCTTGCAATGTAAATCACATCTATCTCATGAAAACATATATTTTAAAAACGGAATGCCATACCCATGAACAATGTCACAGAAGTATCGGAGGTTGATTCACACTAGCAAGCACGCACACGACAAACCCTCAACTTCACCACGCAAAAATTGAAATGTCGGGTTAGGCACCACGGGCCACTTCCTCACTTCCAGTGCCGTTACAGTATTACATAGCACTAGTAGCTTGCTAGTAGTATGTCGACAAAGGAGGACCTGGGAGAAAAGATATTTGATTAACTTAAATTTGAGGAATTACAAAGGTGTCAACGTACAATAGAAAGGGGAAAAAAACAAGTCTTAACAGAAGTCATTGGAAATTAAAATCCATTATTCAGCAAAAGGCACCGTCTTCATTTTATTTGCATTCCTAAGAATTCACTGCAAGATGTACAGGTTCAATTCAGACATTTGATATTTAACAGTACTAGCCAGAGGAGTAAGAATTAGCTGTGCTGGGGTCTATGGTAGCAACTGAGTGCTTCAAATGCACTTCAGTAATCTAAAGTGGACACTATTTTTTGAGATACCATCTGAGTAGAGTATGTACTGTTGCAGAGGGATATTCTCCCATCAGCGCTCTACTGATTTGTCAGGACGCAACATCATCTGCTTTAAAATATACCAAAAAGTTGGAAATACAAAGCTTGATGATCTGTTGATGGAAATAATCTATATTTTGGGTACTATGGCCTTTTTCAAAACTGTGCTCAGAATATTGGCTATAAAATAGTAAGTTCTTAACTTAAAGTATTTTATCAACATGTGTAGAGGTTTGAAGTGCAGTTATGTCATGTTATTCTAATAGGACCGTCGACTGTGAATTGCCATACTTCATATTTACATATAGAAAGATCCTGATTCGTCTTCACAGGATTGACGTGGTGACGTGGAGAGAATGTTTCCTCTTTTTGGAAAATATAATACTTGGGACCACTGTCCAAAAGTAAGGTCACCCATTTAGGCCAGAGATGAGTTAAATCTGATCTCTCAGAGTGCTGAGAGTCTGTGAAGCTCTCCCTAAAAAGGCATTGGAAGCAGAGTGTTTGAATATTTAAACAGTAGAAGTAGATAGATATTTGATATGCAATGGGATAAAAGGTTTTTGATATGCAATTGGATGAAAGATTATTGGGAGAGGTGGGTAAGCGGAGTAACAATAGTTAGTGTTTCTGGTCCATATACCTAGTCAGAATGGAGCAGTTCTGCAATTTTAACCTTTACTGGTTCAATACTAGATGTCCACTATTTCCTTTTATTTCTCAGATCAGAATAGAAACAACTTTAAATTGTTACTATTGGAGTTTGCTGATCATATTGCAGTGG